>NC_135663.1:10287797-10597797 GCF_964188315.1 Podarcis muralis
TCATCGCTCAGGACACTAACGGGAGCATTTATCATGGCCGGAATCTGGATGCACCCTTTCTCGACATTTTTCAGAAGACAACCATAAATGTGGACTTTTTAAAGAATGGGCAGGTATAGAAATGGGACGCGGGTGGCGCTGTGGGTAAAAGCCTCAGCGCCTAGGGCTTGCCGATCGAAAGGTTGGTGGTTCAAATCCCTGCGGTGGGGTGTGCTCCCGTTGCTTGGTCCCAGCGCCTGCCAACCTAGCAGTTCAAAAGCACCCCCGGGTGCAAGTAGATAAATAGGGACCGCTTTCTAGCTGGAAGGTAAACGGCGTTTCCGTGTGCGGCTCTGGCTCGCCAGAGCAGCGATGTCACGCTGGGCACGTGACCCGGAAGTGTCTCCAGACAGCGCTGGCCCCCGGCCTCTTGAGTGAGATGGGCGCACAACCCCAGAGTCTGGCAAGACTGACCTGTATGGGCAGGGGTACCTTTACCTTACCTTAGGTATAGAAAGCTCTTGGCAGCAGTTAAGTATCACTGCGAGAAGCACAGGGAGCATGCATTTTTGCCAGGTTGCTTTTTAGATTCTCTATTATCCAGGATTCTGCAATAGTGTCAGTCATATTTTCCACAGGGGGAGGTGAGGTGTGAGATTTAGACACCTGACTGCCTAGGGCAGAAATGGGGGCACCTTCCACTTCTGCATATGCTTGGCACATTTAAAGTGCATGACATCCCCCAAAGGATTCTGGGAACTGTAGTTTGCTAAGGGTGCTGGGAATTGTAGCTGTGTGAGGGGGTAAACTGCAGTTCAAAGGGCTCTTGGGGTGTGTTCTAAATGTGCAGCATGTTTGCAGCCCAGGTATAGTTGAGCTGCAATTCCCATAAGCCACAAACACTGTGGCCCAATGATCAAGGTTTTAGCAAAGTCAAATAATGCAGGCGAGCTCTAGAGAGATAATAATGTTTTTGGAGCTTTCCCCTCATTGTTTTTTTGCATTAGTAAATGAGAGAGATTGAATTTTAACCTTTTCTTCCTAAATCCTGAGCTAAAGCATTTTAAGTATTAGAGCTTCAGTTTACATTCAGATAAAGGTCTCTGTTTTCTGGAAGTTAAATTACTTACATACCTGATCATGTTTTGGGATGTGCTTTGCATTAAAAGCAGTTATGGTTAACTACAGTCCATTCTGTGTCCTTTTTATTTTTAGGTAAAATTCAGAGGCACTACATTTTTCGGTTACGTTGGTATATGGACAGGACAAAGTCCGTATAAGTTTACATTTTCTGGAGACGCAAGAGGTAAGCAGATTTCATTCTTCATGAACAGAAGAATCACATTTCTGCCACATCCTACAGAAAAATGTCAGCTCCACTTTGATTCCCTCCCCACTCCCATTCTGGAGCATAATGTAGATTTTTTAAAAAATAAAAATTAAAAGAATGTTAAAGAGAGAAAACCATAATTAAAACCAGAAAATTACAGTAAAACATAGCGCAACATCCGTGATACATATCGGTACGGCCACATTTGGAAAATAGTACACTTCATACACAGTGTGGGTGGCGCTGTGGGTTAAACCACTGTGCCGCTTGGGCTTGCCGATCAAAAGGTCGGCAGTTCGAATCCCCGTGATGGGGTGAGCTCCCATTGTTCGGTCCCAGCTCCTGCCAAGCTAGCAGTTTGAAAGTACACAGTGCAAGTAGATAAATAGGTACCGCTCCAGCGGGAAGGTAAATGGTGTATCCGTGCGCCGCTCTGGTTTTGCCAGAAGCGGCTTAGTCATGCTAGCCACATGACCCGGAAAAACTGTCTGCAGAAGTGGACAAATGCCGGCTCCCTCGGCCTGTAAAGCAAGATGAGCGCCGCAACCCCAGAGTCGTTCGCGACAGGACTTAATTGTCAGGGGTCCCTTTACCTTCACCCTTTTACACTTCATAAGCCAAAACACCTGGACAGATAGGAACCTCTTTAGCTTTCTTTTTTGGAAATAGTAACTGGGGGGAAAGACGAGACTTTGCCTGGGAGTTCCATAAATGGGGAGCCACCGCTAAGGAGGCCCTGATATATAGCTCCCACCCCCAGGAATGAAGTTCAAGGCTTGCAGACAAAAAACGGGCAGTTCTGTTGCATTCTGAACAATATGGGCAATGCATTATACAGTATATAGTCGTTCCTCGGCTCCCAAATGCCTTGGTAGTCGAATGATCTGACTCCTGAACCAGCGAGTGTTCTGGTTTTTTATTTTTTTGGGGAATCTGAACGTCCGATGGGGCTTCTACAGTTTCTGATTGGAGCTTCCTGCAGCCAATCAGAAGCTGCGCGTTGGAAGTCAAATGTTTCGGAAGTCGAACAGACTTCCAGGACGGATTCTGTTCGACTTCCGAGGTACGACTGTACTTGGGTAATGTATATAGTACATTGCAATAACAAAAATAATGGGCCTGGTCCTCCCACAGCGGGCAGGATAACAGTGCTTACCTGACCTCCTGTCACCATCTTTGCTGTGATGTACCAGGAGGAGGAGGGGCAAGGCCCGCAACTTACGCAGTGCCAGGAGCACCAGGTGGGCTCTGCTGGCAAGTTTGCACTACGTTGACCTTGCCACTCCCTTACTCCTCCTCCCTATCAATACGCCCCCATCATGCAGGTGGAGGGAGGCCAGCTAAGCACTGCCACTCTGTCTATGGTCTGTTCTGTGATTTTATTTCGCTTTGAAGAAATGCTTTTTATATTCATTCTGGCCATTTGGGATGGGAGCTCTTAAGCACTGAAGCAATAGGAGGAAACGGCCTATGTTTGTGACGGCTGATTCTCACGAGGCGTTTCTCTTCCCCTTACACGCTCTTATAGATCGTGGCGCATGGTGGGAGACTGCAATTGCCACTTTCCTGAATCGAAATTCTCCGGCCAGCTGGCTGGCCAGGACTGTAAGTAGCCAAAGTTTCACTCTTTTCAGATTTGTTGCTCACTAACCACCAAGTTGCTGAAAATCCAAGTGTTAATTAATCTTTCCTCTCTCTTTTTACGATTGAACAGATAACGTTGCTTTGTAAAATAGTTCTAGGGGTGGTGAAGGTTCAGAAATGTTATAATTTGTGTAGCGCAGAAAAAGAATGGTCCCTGCCCAGTACATCTAAGAATTTGCAAGGGTGGTTTTTTTGGGTGGAGGGGGCTATTACAAATGGGAGAAATGTGCATTTAGTTTATTTCTCTTATTTATTAAGATATTTTCCGTGCTTCCTGTCACAGATGGTTTCGTTTTGGGTTTTTTCTGAGAGCAGGAGAAGCCAGCATGGTGCCCTCCAAATCTATTATTATTATTATTATTATTATTATTATTATTATTATTATTATTTAATCTTAATTTATTTATTTATACCCCACCTTTTTCCTTGACAGGGACTTAAGGCATCTTTCTTTATTGCCTGTCCTTCACCTTGAGGCTCCAGGGGAGGTCCCAACACTTTAAAATGCAACATTTAAAACAGTTTAAAAGAAGCCACAATTGCAAGAATAGAGGGTGGGGTCCTTAAAAATATGCGTTTCAAGACCAACAACACTCGGTTTTCTTGATAGAACTCAAACCATTGCAGCAAAAGTAAATTTCTTTCAGATGTCATGACATTCAGCTTTGAAGTCACTTTTCATCAGCACAGATCTCAAACAACAATCTTTGCATCCTCTGTTGAAACCTGTTTCAGGTTGCTAAATGTGCCAGTTAAAAACAAACATCATTCTGAGGCTTGTTTTGCTTGCCAGCTGTTTCAGGCGCTCTGCCCTTGGTGCTTTTCAGCTTAGCTCTGCAAACTTTCCTTCCTTGGAGGCTTTTAAGCAGATATCGGATGCCCACCTGTCAAGGATACTTTAGTCGAGATTCCTGCATTGCACAGAGGTCTCTTCTATGATTCTGTGAAATATGAGGACTAGAAACTTGCTTCCTTAAAATGGGAATTCAGGTTTTCAGGATTCTGATAAGCAGCAACTCGGTTAGTTCTGGAGCCTTGGGATAATGCGCAGTGTGATAAATGTTTGCAGGTTTGCCAGCTCCAGACCCAAAGTGGGGCTTCTGTGACTTCTCCCAGCTCTACAGCCCTGTGATGGGAAAAGCTGTGCCTTTTATGCAACCCTTAAAGGCACAGGAGCCCCCTCATGGTGTGGACCTTCCAGTCCATGAAATATACTCGGAGTCGAGTGTGGATTTCATGCTCTTTATTCAGCTCATAGTGGTGAGGAGGAATGAAAGTTCCCCCAAAATATCTGCTTTATATACATTATTTACACAATGGGCTGCACGTGATTGGCTAATTCCTGGATTCTCCTGTAGGCCAATCAGGTTGCGGATTCACTTCCACCTGGAGCTGGATTGGGTGGCTCCTGCGGACCAATCATACTGCTGCATTGTTCTAGGACCAATCAGACTGCTGCATTCTGAATCCTATTGTTCTAGGACCAATCAGACTGCTGCATTTGGATCCTGTTGTTCTAGGACTAATCAGACTGCTGCATTTGGATCCTATTCAGCTCAGTACATAACAGTCCAAAATGCCCACTCTTGTTTCTGCTTTGCTGCAGGTTTTGAGTGAAGCTGAGAACTTTGAGGCTGCCGCTCTCATGCTGTCCAAGACACCGATTATAGCAAACGTCTACTTCATCATTGGGGGCACAAAGCCCGGGGAAGGGGCAGTCATTACGAGAAGGAGAAGCGGTCCAGTCGATATTTGGCCCTTGGATCCTCTGACCGGAGGGTAAGCGTGAAATTTTGTAACCCTGGGTTTTGTAGGAAACAAGTTATGAATTTGTAGATGGAGGGGTATAATTGCCCCTTGGTGTCTTATGAGCAGGGCAGAGTGTTGGGAAATAAATAACTGGGGAGCACCAGTAATTGTGAAGTGCTCCCCCCATGTGTGGGGGAATCACAGAGAAAAAACGGCTGACTGCCTGAATTCAAAAAGTGTATGGGGCCTGATTCACTCTTTAGCCGAAATAGCCCCCAGCAGAGTTTAAAACACAAATCTATGCAGTATTTGCAAAGCACGGGGAATATAGATTGTTACACCTTTAAATGTCCCAGTATGAATGAACTTTATTACGGTCACAGACCAGGATAAAACAAACAAACAAAAACAAAACCATATGATAATGAGAGTGGAGGCTAGCATCTGCCTAACATTAATCTACAAATGGCTGACATTGAATCTGCTCCCCCACGGGATAGCCCCATTGATCCTCTGCGACCAGTTCCAGTCAGGCTGGCAGACTGCAGTCCTGAACACCCTCCGGAAACTGGGTTTTGCCCCTCAAGCCCTTCTAAGTCTGGGCTTGGGCCAGGCAAAAGCTACGGTCAGGCAAAGAATATTAGACACCGAGAGACAACAGGACTGCGCAAGGAGCCCCGACTATAAAATTGGAGAAATCGAGAGAGATATAGCCGCACCGGCAGCATATCTCTTCTTTCTCGTATCTAGAAATGCAAGAAGGGCCTTTACACTCACCAGAAGTTCGGCTCTTCCCTCGCCGGTCCTGGATGGAGCCTTTAGAAAAGTCCCCTATGCTCAGAGACTTTGCACCTGTCCATTGGGAGAGATAGGAAGCCCAGAACACTTGTTCTTTAGATGTCCCTTTTATGAAGAGGCACGTAGTGGGATCATTGATCCCCTACTGGTGAGGCTCCCCGACCTCCCGCAAAAGAAAAAAATTGACCTTTTGCTGTTAGGCAAAGATCAGAAGATGACCTGGATGGTCTCCAGATTCTGTGTACAATGTCCCAGTATTAAGCGCTTACCATTCTTCCCCCTCGTCTATCCCTCTCGGAGTGAATAGACTACAACCTTTAGTAAGTTAAAATGTTTTACTTACAGTAACCACAGCTCTCATCATGAATACAGCAGAAACAACACAGGTATTCTGGGTAACAAAATACAAAAAGCACCTTCACGTATTGTGGTAATCAACTTAAGTTTTGCTCAGAGAACAGCCGCTGAAATTAATGGACCTCCCTGGATCTTGTTCCTTAATTTTAGTGGCTTGAACCAATGAATGTTCTAGACCTTACAGACAGTAGGTCTGAAAAGCTTTTTGAGGGAACTAATCCCCCCTTTAAAAAAAAATTGAGTACCTTATACCCATATGGCAAAAGGATACAGTGATAAAGTTTTAATGTTCATTTTATGTAGGTGGTACCGGGTAGAGACAAACTACGATCACTGGACAACCCCTCCTCCTCTAGATCATCGAAGGTACCGTATGTTTTGCTGGGAGGTAAATTGTGTCAAGATTATCTTATTTTAAAGAAAGAAGAAAAGGAACTGTATATGCATACTTTGTTATACTTCCACAGTTGGAATATCTCCCTTTTGTGCATAGGTAGGTTTGTCAGAGGGACACGGGTGGCGCTGTGGGTTAAACCACAGAGCCTAGGACTTGCTGATCAGAAGGTCGGCGGTTCGAATCCCCGTGACGGGGTGAGCTCCCGTTGCTCAGTCCCTGCTCCTGCCAACCTAGCAGTTGAAAAGCACGTCAAAGTGCAAGTAGATAAATAGGTACTGCTCTGGCGGGAAGGTAAACGGCATTTCCGTGTGCTGCTCTGGTTCGCCAGAGGCGGCTTAGTCATGCTGGCCACATGACCCGGAAGCTGTACACCGGCTCCCTCAGCCAATAAAGCGAGATGAGCGCTGCAACCCCAGAGACGATCATGACTGGACCTAATGGTCAGGGGTCCCTTTACCTTAGGGTTGTCAGGCTGCGTCAATCGAAACGGATCTCACAGAGCAAGACTGCTGTTCTTTTATTATTTTATTTTTGCATGGGCAAGGAGAATCGCAAAACACTCCAACACCTTTTACCTCCGATATGAAATGGTTTTATTGTTACTCTGCAGAACCCAAGCCATGAAAGCACTGAATGCCACCGGACAGAAGAATATTAATATCGAGTCTCTCTACAAAGTAAGTCTTCCGTTTTACATCCTGCTCATTTTATAAACAAAACAAAACTCACTTTTTTTGAGGTCTTTACGTTAGGATAGTTCTCTCTTGGGATTTTTCAAGGTTTGCCACATTTGCAAACGAGAACCTTTTTCGGGGTAACACACACACACCAGAGCGTATTGTATTGGCTGCAACGCAGTGCTTCTTTAATGCCTAATTTCAGTTAAGGGGTTGAGCGATTACCTCTTGGGGTGCCTTTGCAAATGGCAGGCTTCAGGGAACCAGCTTTCTCCCCCATGGTTGTAGATAAGCAGAACAAAGGAAAAGGAGTCTTCTTACCAGTTAGAAACTTTAATAATCACAGCGAGAGAACAAAGAACACATCTCCCAGAATGGCGGTGCTCCCAATTAAGGCTAACACCCCCTCCATCCCTAATAGTCTACACCACTCCTACGTCTTGTAATCTGAGCTTGTACCCTCTGTGCTTTCTGTGCTGACACTTTCTGAGCTGTCAATAACTTTGGAGACAAGGGGTGTGTGTATGTGAATGCTTCCCAGAGACGGTGAATCTGTTAACCCTCTCTCTTCCCGTGTTTCTTCTCCTAGCTGTTCCCCATCCAGCATTTCCCAGCTTCTGCCTTCTGAACTATGCCCCTCTGCAAACCACTGTTCCAAATCTACACTGTCCTCCTGCTCTTGGGAAAATTCAAGATCTGGGGGAGGGGGAGGCTCCCACCATTCCTCCTCAGCGCACCCCTCCTCAACAGGGTCCCTGACACATACAGGTGCCATTGCCCCTGTACTCAGGAAGGCCCTTCCTTTTGGCATAAATGAACTGCCATCCATCAGTTGCTTTGTGTGTCTTGTAAAGGCCTTTCTTTTTGCCCAGGCTTTCCATGGCCCACAAGATTAGACCCTGTTATTACAGGGAAACCCTTCATTTATGAGCTACCCTGTATAAGCACAGCACACTGAACCCAGAAGTGACCCAAGAGCTTTAAAAAAGAGGCAGGATGGGACAGGGTGCTTTCAGGCTTTTCCTTATTTTTTTCCCCCTTAATTTTTTTATTAGTTTTCCAATAAATTTTTTAAACAAACAAATATACAAACAAACGTAAATCTCAGCCTATTTAAACCAATCTTAGTAACATTGTTAATTGACTTCTCATATCCCCCTGGTTGAATTTCACTGTGTATCATTTTAACAGTTTTCCAAAACCAATGTTCTTATAAAATTAACTTAATGACTTAACATCTTTCTTTCTTCCAAACTTGGCATTAAACATATTAGTTAATCACATTACATATTTAAATCCTAAGCCTATCTGATATTTGCAAGCTTTCCAATTAAGTTAACATCTTTAACTAAATAGTCTTTAAATTTCGTCCATTCCTCCTGGTAATCCTCCTCCTTCTGGTCGTGGACTCTTCCCATCAGGTCAGCTAGCTCTGAAAAATCCATCATCTTCATCTGCCAATCTTCCACTGTTGGTATTTCTTGTGTCGCTTGCAGGCTTTTTCAATTGTGTTTTAAATATACGTGATTTCACTGGTGCACGTGGTGTCTCAGAATGTAACCCCCTTCAGCGTTTTAAAAGCTTCAGCTGTCTAGAAAGGCTTTTAAATACATAAATAAATGGACTCCTTTCGTTTCATTTTGGTTTTTTCCAGGTATTGTCAGTCTATCCAGTCTTAAATGAGTAAGTTTTGTTTGCATTTTTTCTATAATAGGTTTGGATTCCACCCTGCCCGCCTTCCTTTAGGCCTCGGATGGGGAACCTCTGTCCCCACCAAATGTTGTTGGACTGCAAATCCCATCAGCCCTTGCAAGCATGGCTAATGGCTAGGCATTATGGGAGTTGTAGTTCAGCAACACCTGGAGGCTGGCCTATCAATATCTCTATGGCAGGACTAGCTGACATGGTGCCCTCCAGATGTTGCTGGACTACAACTCCCATGAGCCCCCAGCCAGTGTGATGACGGGAGCTGCAATCCAGCAGCATTTCAAGGGCACCAAGCCAGATGAGGTTGTATGATGGAGTCCCTTTTAATTCCTGGGATCCAGCAAGGATCCAGCTGCTGAATTAGCCAGGCAAGGGCCATTAGGGTCCCTTAAGTATGGGTCATTAAGGTAACAAAGGAAATGGCTCTGTGCCAGAGGGCAAATAGGTGGGGGGCCCTCTCTCGCCTTGCTGGTAGTTCGAAGGACAAAAGCCAGAGTGGAATGTGTGCTCTAGAAGCAGGCTGTAGGCTGGGCAGCAGAGAGGCAGAGCCATGCCTGATTTCTGCTGGATCCAAGACTGTGGCTATGGCAGAAGTAAGACCCTTTGGGGGCATGAATACAGTGGTACCGCGGGTTAAGAACTTAGTTCATTCTGGAGGTCTGTTCTTAACCTGAAACTGTTTTTAACCTGAAGCACCACTTTAGCTAATGGGGCCTCCCACTGCCGCCATGCGATTTCTGTTCTCATCCTGAAGCAAAGTTCTTAACCTGAAGCACTATTTTTGGGTTAGCGGAGTCTGTAACCTGAAGAATCTATAACCTGAAGTGTATGTAACCTGAGGTACCACTGTACAGTGGTGCCCCACAAGACGAATGCCTTGCAAGACGGAAAACCCGCTAGACGAAAGGGTTTTCCGTTTTGGAGGTGCTTCGCAAAACGAATTTCCTATGGGCTTGCTTCGCAAGACGAAAATGTCTTGCGAGTTCCTGCACGGTTTTTCCCCTCCCCCCCTTTTTCCCAAGCCGCTAAGCTGCTTATCAGCTGATCCGCTAAGCTGCTAAGCCGCTTAACAGCGGATCCGCTAAGCCGCTTAACAGCTGATCGCTAAGCCGCTTATCAGCTGATCCGCTAAGCCACTTAACAGCTGATCGCTAAGCCGCTTATCAGCTGATCTGCTAAGCCGCTAAGCCGCTTATCAGCTGATCCGCTAAGCCCGCTAAGCCGCTAATAGTGCTAATCCGCTAAGCCGCTAATGGGCTTGCTTCGCAAGACGAAAAAACCGGAAGACGAAGAGACTCGCGGAACGGATTCTTTTCGTCTTGCGAGGCACCACTGTACTGTGAGCCTCTCCATCATAGGTTGTACAGCCTCTGCTGTACCTCATTCCAAGGAAACCAAGCCCAGGGTAAGTGCCTGGAACACCTGGAATCTCACAGTGCTCAGAGATTGGGGTGCCATTCGAGAGTATATACCAGGGGTGTCCAACAGGTCGATCGCGGTCGACTGGTTGATCCCCGGAAGGTTTTGGTAGATTGTGGTCGATTGCGGGCTCCCTCTCCTTTGCGGTGTCAAAAGAGCATCTTTGACCTGAACCCCCCAAAACGGGACTTTCCTCCCTAAAGAAAGCTCAACAATTTTGACCTGAAACACCCCCCCCCCAAAGGGGTAGATCACTGCCAGTTTTTTGTTCTGTGAGTAGATCTCAGTCTCTTGGGATTTGGACGTCCCTGGTATATACCATGACTCAATTCGTTTCCTATTCTTTACCAGGGGAACAGTTTACACCACCGTAATGAGTGCTGCAACCCCTGGCAATTACATGACACGGATCAGGAACTTGGTGTGAAAACATGTAAGTTCTGATATTTAATGCAGATTGTCATTTGGAATAGAAGTTCGGACACCCATCCAAATTCCCGGCACTTCCGGCTTGCAATTAGAGGTGTAAGAAGGTGTCAGTTTTCGTTCCACCTTGCATTCGTCACGTGCAATACTGTTTACATTTTGCAGCAGTTTTTCTGCCAAAGCCCACAGGATCTGTCTTGCTGTCCGCTGTGGCAAAACTACATCATTTGCTTAATTACGTTATTGCACCCCATCCATTTCAGTGCCAAGGAAACACAATGCAAATTAAGCGGGTGGGACGTAACTAATTACATATCATTTGCACACTGAAAGCCAACGACACCAGAAAATTCTGATTATATTCGCTGGATGGATTTTAGTTCCAGACGTGGAGCAAATAAGCAGCCAGTGGCAATCTCTGCTCCCGCTTCTGTTTTTAGAGGAATTCTCCAACATTCCTGCTTGCAATTCCTGGCATTTAACTGCTTTGTGCTTGCCAGAAAGCTTGGTATTCAAAGTCTCTCATTTTCTTATTTTCCTGGAAATGCAAGCTTATTTTATGCCCCCAGTAGTAGCGACCTGCCCCAACTGGAAAAGGAAAGAAAGGGAAAACTCTTGTCTGACTGCCTGTTTATCCATCAGGCTTTGCCTGTTAAGAGAACCTCGTCATGATACTGTGGGTTGATGAACGCTGAATTAAAAACCTCTGAATGAGCCGCCCTCTTTGAGATCAGACCTTCTTTGATATCAGCTTCAGCAATGCAGGAAGCTATATCTGCAGGGGAAAACCCAGGAATTTTGTGGCTGTCCAATGTGCCCTGCTAGAGAGAAGTGGCTGCTCAGTTTGATGTTGGGATATCCACCATGGCAAATGTGGTCCTGGAGTTTTGGTTGCTATCAGACATCTGCTACTGAGCCAGTTTGTGAAGCTGGTGTGGGAATGTTCAGGGTGGCAGGAGAGGATATATTGTTTATTAATATCCTTCTTAACTTGTGCTAGCAAGTTCCTTTGGTTTGCAGAGTTACATTCCCCTTTTTACATGCACAGCAGATAGCTGGTTGCAGGCTCGTGTGAGCCTCTCACTATTATACAATTCAGCCTGTCTCAGATTGAATTGTACGTTCCTGGGAAGTTCCCTTGAATCCCTCTTAAAAGAATAAAGACGCCACAATCTTATTCAAAGTCAATAAAAGAAGTTTCTCACATCAGTTCACAGTTGGATTCCTGAAGGCAGACTTAGTAATTATTATTATTATTATTATTATTATTAATAATAATAATAATAATAATAATACCCTGCCCATCTGGCTGGGTTTCCCCAGCCACTCTGGGCGGCTTCCTACAAAGATTAAAATACAGTGGTCTGTTAAACATTAAAAGCTTCCCTAAACAGGGCTGCCTTCAGATGTCTTCTAAAAGTCTGGTAGTTGTTTTTCTCTTTGACATCTGGTGGGAGGGCGTTCCACAGGGCGGGTGCCACTACCAAGAAGGCCCTCTGCCTGGTTCCCTGTAACTTGGCTTCTCGCAGTGAGGGAACCGCCAGAAGGCCCTCGGCGCTGGACCAAATATGTACATGTGGACCTACCCCATATGGGGGAATAATCCCAGTGCTTCTGCCAACTGAGAGCTAGCAGAGCAGTCCTAACTAAAAGCTGGTCAAACGAAGAAGGAAGTCAAAAAGAAGGGAAGGGTGCTGTGTGACTTGTCCTTTTGTTACCTGGACAGGTTAGGTCACACCCACCTTCTATCACATGCAGAAGGAAGGATGTTGCAGCCAAGAGGAACAGGAAGTTTCAACTGGCTGGACCAAACATTCACTTGCATGTCTTCTCTAGCATTGCAAGGAATGTTGTACTTGATTGCCTCTCATGGATCACATCCCAGAGCTGGGAGACAACCTACCCAAAACTGCAGCTCATTACAGAATTGCCATGTGTTACAGGTGCATGTCGGCCTAACAGTAGCAGAGCACTGATTTTAGTTTTCTTTCTTTCTTTTATTCTGGTCTTTGTGCAGATCATGGAGCAATTTGTGGGGGGAAACGGGCTTCCCCCACTGCATCGGTGTGGTAGACGCTATCCCAGGACAAATCAGATCAACACGCTAATAGGAAAAACTATCATTCCGTTCCCATTACAAGGAACAGACCACAGTGTAAACTTTTTATCAGTCTGGAAGTTAGCAGGAGTGGCGAAAACCGCGATGCCTTCATTTCTGTAAACTGCAACTTGCCAAGAAATGGATTTGGGTATCTGTGCCTGGGAAACCCTGGTGTACCAATTCATGGCAGACACATACCTCACAGAAGAAGGGGTTGATGGAATTATAGAGTGCCCCCCCAAAAAATGTTATTCAGCCACGGTTTTAATAGATGCACGATTTGGTTGCTTTAAGGGATGCTGATGTTGTCTCAAATGCAAATTCCCAGTTGCTGAAGATAACGTGTCTGCTGTAATTACAGCCTGTGGTGTCCTGTACAATATTTGTGAGTTAAAGGGTCACTCACTGGGTGCAGTTGACTGTATAGAACCTGGAATCATTCCTCCCTCATATACAGAGGAGCGCTGACCGTACAGAAACAGAACTGCAACAGAGTGGAGCATTATGAGTTCCGTCTTCGTATGATTTTCAGCAGATTGTGAAGGCACAAAAATGCAGAGAGCTTGCTGAAACTTCAGAGAATGATAGGACTGAGCATTTGCTGGGGCCCCTAAGTAGCCAAACGATTCACTGCCCCCCAAACTCTGTTTTTTTTCACTTTGCATGGGACACTTTAGAAAGATGCTGTAGAAGAAAATTCTCATTTTGCACATCTCCTTTTGTAGGCTAAGGAGACTCACTGAGGATACCCCAGCAGCCCCCACCTCCCAGTGTATAAAGCCATTAATAATGCCCTGGATTTGCACCCAAAATAAGACCAAAAACATTTCAGCTTACTAGTGCCTTTTTTTGTGCTCTTGCAAAATGAATGGTAAGCAGAAGCTGAAGTTGATGAATTGATGAATTGTTTTTATTGTGTCCCCCTCACCCCAGAAATACAATGTTTTGCTGTTGATCTATGAGGACAGAACTGAAATAAATGGATTTTTAAAGCGGTGGTGGTTTTCTTCCCCTCCACCCTCCCTCTTATCTTGCCTATTTCTTATACTGCAGCAAAATGGTATCAAAGACTCTGTGGTTTCTGAGCCAGAGCCAACCTTGTAATAAAGGTAAAGGGACCCCTGACCATTAGGTCCAGTCATGGCCGACTCTGGGGTTGCGGCGCTCATCTCGCTTTATTGGCCAAGGGAGCCGGTGTACAGCTTCCGGGTCATGTGGCCGGTGTGACTAAGCCGCTTCTGGCGAACCAGAGCAGCACACGGAAATGGCGTTTACCTTCCCGCCGGAGCGGTACCTATTTATCTACTTGCATTTTTGACATGCTTTCGAACTGCTAGGTTGGCAGGAGCAGGGACCGAGCAACAGGAGCTCACCCCGTCGCGGGGATTCCAACCGCCAACCTTCTGATCAGCAAGTCCTAGGCTCTGTGGTTTAGACCACAGCGCCACCTGCGTCCCCAGCCTTGTAATACTGCAGCATAAAAAGCCAAAGCGGTATAATTGCATCTTACATGCATTTAACTTGCGCAATTTCAACCACATGCAGCTGGTTGAAATTGCACAAGTCAAATCCAAGCAAGGTGGAGAGCTTCAGAGCTCTTTCGTGCCAGGTATGATTGAGCTTTATTTTTTTTTTTTTATAAATATTTATTAGAGTTTTTAGAAAAAAGAATACAATAATAATAAACATTGTTACTTTGTTTTAACAAAATTTCATAATATCCTTAAACTTCCTCACGTCTCCCGCTCCCACTTACATCATTAATAAGTTTTTGTCAAGCAAATTATCATCTTATTTCCAAATCTGTAACCACTTACTTAGATACAATAAAATAATTCTCCTGCAAATTTGTTTCTCTTAATCTCTCTTATCATCAATTCCTGATCTATTTTAGTGATGGCCAATTATTTATAACCAAGCATCCTTCTTAACATTCCACTAAATCACAATATTTCTGTAAGTAAGTCTTGAATTTCTTCCAATCTTCTTCAATCCTTTCTTCTCCCAGGTCTCGGATTCTGCCAGTCATCTCCGCCAGTTGCATATAGTCCATCAGTTGCATCTGCCATTCTTCCAGTGTGGGTAGATCTTGAGTTTTCCAATTCTTAGCGAGTAGTATCCTTGCTGCTGTTGTTGCATACATGAAAAATGTTCTATCTTTCTTTAACACCTTCTGGTCGACAATGCCCAGAAGAAAGGCCTCTGGTTTCTTGGTAAAGGTATACTTAAATACCTTTTTCAGCTCATTATATATCATTTCCCAGAAGGCCTTCACTTTGGGGCAAGTCCACCAGAGGTGGAAGAATGTTCCTTCATTTTCTTTACATTTCCAACATTTGTTATCAGACGAATGGTATATTTTGGCAAGTTTAACTGGGGTCATGTACCATCTGTATATCATTTTCATTACATTTTCTTTCAAAGCGTTACATGCAGTAAAATTCAACCCAGTGGTCCACAACCTTTCCCAGTCCTCAAACATAATGTTATGCCCAATATCCTGTGCCCATTTTATCATAGCCGACTTAACCATTTCGTTTTGTGTGTTCCATTTCAACAGTAAGTTATACATTCTTAAAAGTACCTTAGTCTTAGGTTCTAACAGTTCTGTTTCCAACTTCGATTTCTCCACCTGGAATCCTAACTTTTTGTCACTTTTAAAAATTTCCTTAATCTGAGCGTAGTGTAACCAGTCTCGCACTTTATCTTTCATTTTCTCCATACTCTGCAATTTCCAATTATCTCCATCTTTTTCTAACAGTTCCCAATATTTTGGCCAGTAGGCTTCCGTATTGGGTCTTTTCCGGGCCTTAGCTTCCAAAGGTGAGAGCCACCTTGGAGTTTTATTTTCCAATAAGTCTTTGTATTTTGTCCAGACACTAAACACTGCTTTTCTGACAATATGGTTCTTAAAAGCCTTGTTGATCTTAACTTTGTCATACCACAAATATGCATGCCAACCAAAAGCATTGTTATAACCTTCCAGATCTAACACATCAGTGTCTTCGAGAAGTAGCCAATCTTTTAGCCAGCAGAAAGCTGCGGCTTCATAGTACAACCTTAAGTCTGGCAGGGCAAAGCCCCCTCTTTCCTTTGCATCTGTTAATATCTTAAACTTGATTCTGGGCTTTTTGCCCTGCCAGACAAATTTGGAAATATCTCTCTGCCACCTCCGGAAACACTCCGTTTTGTCCACAATTTGCAATGTTTGAAACAAAAACAACATCTTTGGCAGCACATTCATCTTGATCGCAGCTATTCGTCCTAACAAAGAAAGCTTCAGTTTTGCCCAACTGTCCAAGTCTCTCTTAATTTCAGACCAACATTTTTCATAATTATCCTTAAATAGACTCAGATTTTTGGCTGTTATATTAACCCCTAGGTACTTCACCTTTTTCACCAATGATAATTCTGTTTCTCTCTGAAACCGTTCTGACTCTGTATCTGTCATATTTTTCCCTAACACCTTCGTTTTTTGTTTATTTAGCTTAAATCCTGCCACCTGACCAAAATCATGTATCAGTTGTAATACTCTTTTCGTACTAGGTTCTGGCTCCTGCAATGTCAAAACTAGGTCATCTGCAAAAGCTTTTAGTTTATATTGTTTCGCTCCGACCTGGATCCCCTGCACCAGCCGGTCCCCTCTAATCATGTTCAGGAGCACCTCTAGGACTGAAATGAATAACAGAGGGGAAATCGGGCAGCCTTGTCGTGTTCCTTTTTCAATTTTAAATTCTTCCGTTACCACATTGTTAACTATCAATTTTGCTTTTTGTTCTGAATATATTGCATCAATCCCATTTTGAAAACCCCGCCCCGCTCCCATTTCTTTTAAGTTTCCCTTCATAAATTTCCAAGAGATGTTGTCAAAGGCCTTCTCCGCGTCTATAAAAATCAGCACTGCTTTAGTGTTTATATCTGTTTGCAAAAGTTCCAAAATGTCAATGATGTTCCTTGTGTTTGCAAACATATGTCTACCTGGGAGAAAGCCAGCCTGGTCCTTATGAATTACTTCATTCAAAACTCTTTTAAGTCTGCCTGCTAAAACATCAGCAAATATTTTGTAATCCACATTTAAAAGGGAGATGGGGCGGTAGTTCTTAAGTTGTGTCTTTTCAGTTTCTGATTTTGGTATCAACGTGATAAAAGCTTCCTTCCACGATTCCGGCGCCTTCTTTCCCTCCAGAATTTCATTGCTGACCTCCATCAAAGGTTGAATCAAATAGTCACTCATTGTCTTGTAATACTTGGAGGTCAAGCCATCTGGTCCTGGAGATTTGCCCAGCTTCATGTTCTGAATGGCATGTTCAATTTCTTGTCGTGTTATTTGACTATTCAGGAGTAGTCTATTTTCTTGTGTAAACTTTTTAAAACTGTTTTTTTTTTCAAAAATTGTTCAATCTCAACCTCATTTTGCGGCCCTTGAGTATATAGTTTCTTGAAATATTTCTGGAAAGATTTTCTAATTTCCACGGGGTTCTGAATATTTCTTCCTTCAATTTCTAGATTTGTTACTATGTTCAACTTTTGTCTCTTCTTCAACTGCCAAGCCAGCAGTTTCCCACATTTATTTGCCGATTCAAACGTTTTTTGTTTCATTGACTTAATCTTCCATTCTATTTCCTGATTTATCAGTTTAGAATATTGTGCCTGGTGAAGTTTAATTTCTCTCAGAATCGGCTGCGACTTCGGATTTATTCTTAGCTTCTTTTCTAATTCTTTTATTTTTTCCAGAATCTTGTCTTTCTTTTCATTTTGTTTCCTTTTCTTAATAGCATTCTGTTGTATTAAGAACCCTCTCATCACTGCTTTACTTGCGTCCCAAATTGTTCTTTTTTCCACCGTTGTGTTCAGATTTATTTCGAAATAGTCTTTCAATGCTTTTTGGGCCTTTTTGATAATCTCCTGATCTCTAAATAAATTGTCGTTCATCTTCCATCGAAAGGAGCCGGTTGGTAACAATGCCAAATCCATTTTCAAAGCGTTGTGGTCGGAGCAGGTCTTTGGACAGATTTCCACTTTTCTGACCTTAGGTGCCAGACCTCTAGTAATCCTGTCAGGTTTGGAACTTAACAGGTTAAGAAGTTCCCAGGATGCCTCAATATTCTGACGTCAGCTTCTAGAAGCTGGGAGGAGTTTGGGAGGAGTTTCTTCTTCCCCTCTGGTCTTTGAGGGAGGAAGACGCGGTTTTTCCTAATGGCGGCAAGGAGCCCAGGAGCCCAGGAGATCCCTGGGGGAAAGTCGGAATAAAGAACTGAAAAAGGACAAACCTGGCTGCGTGTGTTTGTCTGGAAGCTAAGTAAAGGACGTGACAGTTTTATCACCGCTGTGTTTATCTCTGCTACTGGCGTGAATGAAGAGCTGCTGGAGACGGACCAGAGTCTCGCAGGGAAGTGTGCCGGGCGGCCATGCGTAGCTAATTGAGGGCCAATAAGTCAATTAGCGGAGGTCCCAAATACCAATAGGTCACAGGTTATGGATCATTACCGCTTGTAAAACTGTCACGGCTGCCGGGATGCGTTTGAAGTCTGCGGTCGAAGGCAGAGAAATACGGCAGGAGACGGAGAGCTGCGGAGCTAAAAGCAGCTGGCTGAAAGACACAGAAAGGTCTGCCTGTGCTGAAAGCTGCTGGGACACAGAGCTAAAAGCAAGAGCAGCTGGAAGATCGTTTCTCCACGGAAGGGAGTGCCAGAGGAGCTTGTGAACTGTAAGTAAGCTTGGGGCCCCTTGGGAGAACGGAAGAGGATGGCAGGCTGCCAGGTCTTGGAGGACATTCCATGCTCACTTTAAGAAGTTGGGCAACCTGGCTGCTGATCTGAAGTCTATTGTTCTGGGTGCTGGGAGATGGCGCTGACCACCTTCGTGAGAGCTGGTGCACAGCTGGGAAGGGCTGTGGGCCCCAGAGGGGGGGCGAAAGGGCTATCTGGGAATGTGCTGCATTTGCTGGGAAGCTTCAGCAAAAGGCCAGAGCCCTGGAGAAGGAATACAAAAGCCTAGAGACGGCTGGAGCCCCTGTCCCTGATGCTTTAGCCACAAGGAGTGCTGCTGAGCAGGTGGGGGGGGCGGACTTTTCCAAAGGCACGTTCAAAAAAGTTTTCCACTGTACGTGCTGGAATCAAGTGGAGGTTCAGAGTGGGCGGAGCTGGCAAGGAGTGCTTTTCCGGAAGAAGGAGAAGGAGGCCAGCTGGGAGGAGCCCAAGAGCAGTGATTTTCCACTGGAGTTCGTCATTGCTACACGTGATGCAACGTGTCTGCGTGAGGAGCTTGGAGAGAGGCAAGCTGCTGGGAGCCCTTTACCTACCACTGGGGGTGCAGGAAAGCGTCCTGGGAGCCCTGGGAGCAGTGGGGGGGCGGTGAGCAGTAAAAGCACAGAAAAGCCTCTTTTTCCAAAGGCTGCCAAGAGATGTTTGCGTCGGAAGTCGAAGCCTGGGAAACAGGGCACAGCTACAGGCTTCAAGGCCAGCCATCTGCTGCAGAGGGAGATACGTGCTGCAGAGTTGTCTGGGAACTCTGAGATAAGTCCGGTCTTCAGAGCAACGCAGGATGTTGCGGTTTCGGACGCTGCCAAGGACAGAGGCAGCGGGACGTTTGTTGCTTCTATGGCAACTGTGCAGAACAGCTTCAGCCAGAACACGGTGACACGCTGGGTGTTTTGGTTTCTGCTATCAGGCAGCACCTGATAGGCAAGCCTGCAGGCGGAATGCGGAACTGCAGGGCTGTTTTCAACAGGAACAATTGTTATGTTCACAGACGGAGCACAATATCAGTCTGTGGTGTGGCTAACGTGTTTTTCTCTCCCTTTTATAGGAGGAGCAAGAGATCTACGTTGTGCCGGGACTGAATAGTTGTCTTTTATCTGTATCTGCTCTAACGAAGCAGGGGTTCAAAAAATGCTTTGAAAATGACACCTGTTCCATTTTCAGAGGGGGGCGACAACTGGTCACCATGCGAAGAGCAAGAATAATTTCTTTGTTCTGGAGTCACCTCTGGAGGGTGGTGGGAAGGTTCCCAAAGATGTGCAAAAGTTGCACAGGTGCACAAAGGGTGTAAACTCCGGAAATGTGGGAGGTCCCTAGGGTGCAGGGCATGCAAAGGTGCAAAAGTACTTGGTTTTCCCGGGTTTGGGAGGGTAGCCAAGGAAGCTTTTGAGTTTGTTCACACACAGATCTGTCAGGACCCATGAGGTGTGAGAGTCTGGGTGGGGCCAGGTATGTGCCATCGCTGACAGATGACCACAGCCAGGTGGGCTGGTGTCTCTCTCTCAAATCACAGGGGGAGGCGGCGCAACTGATCCAGGATTGGGTTGCGGAGGTGGAACTAAGGTTTTTCACCAAGGTGCAAGGGTTCAAGAGCTACCAAGGGTCACAGTTTACTGGGTCTGCTCTGGAGGAATTTTTCAAGGAAAAGGAAATACGTCACCAGGTGACGGGTGCAAAGTCTTCTCAAGGGAGAAGGGGGGCTGTTGCTGAATCCGGTGACGGGGGTCAGGTCCAGAATCAGGGTTCAAACCCGGTGATGGGGACCAAGTCCAGGGTCAGGGTTCAGGGCAGGTTTGGGCATCTCCAAGGGTTGTTAAAGGAGTGTCCAGGTGTGAGGCTTCATCTCCGGTAATGGAGAAAGCTCACGGAAGGGTTGTCAAGTCAGAGGGGGAAGAGTCTGACGGAGAAGACACAACTGCTGGCCTTAAAGGGTCAGTAGGGTATCAGGTCACAGGTGCGGGGAAAAGTGTCGCACAGTGTGATTCTGGGAATGTTGAAGGGGTTCAACAGGTGCCTGGGAAAGATGCCGGGAAGTGGCACAAGGCAAAAGGGCAAGGTGTTGAACTCAAGAGGGTCTCGTCAGAATGGTTTCGGCATAGAGGGGGTGTCAGGTTTGGAACTTAACAGGTTAAGAAGTTCCCAGGATGCCTCAATATTCTGACGTCAGCTTCTAGAAGCTGGGAGGAATTTGGGAGGAGTTTCTTCTTCCCCTCTGGTCTTTGAGGGAGGAAGACGCGGTTTTTCCTAATGGCGGCAAGGAGCCCAGGAGCCCAGGAGATCCCTGGGGGAAAGTCGGAATAAAGAACTGAAAAAGGACAAACCTGGCTGCGTGTGTTTGTCTGGAAGCTAAGTAAAGGACGTGACAGTTTTATCACCGCTGTGTTTATCTCTGCTACTGGCGTGAATGAAGAGCTGCTGGAGACGGACCAGAGTCTCGCAGGGAAGTGTGCCGGGCGGCCATGCGTAGCTAATTGAGGGCCAATAAGTCAATTAGCGGAGGTCCCAAATACCAATAGGTCACAAATCCATATTTGGTCGATTCTTGTCCAGGTCAGATGGGCTTCAGAGAAGAATGTTCCTTCCTTTCCCAAGGGGTTTCTCATTCTCCAGATGTCAATCCAGTCCATATTGTCTGTCATTTCAAAAAAGGTCTTTGGTAGTCTGCCATCTTTGGTAACTTTTTGACTTTTTGACTTATCCATGTTAGTTGATACAATCCCGTTCAAGTCTCCCATCATGATGATGTTGTCAAAATCCAGATATTCCAGCATGCTCTCATGCAACTTCTTGTAAAATTCCAATTTCCCTTCATTTGGTGCATAAATTCCTAATAACATAATTTTTTCTCCTTGATGCTGTATTTCAACTGCCAAAATTCTGCCGTGTTCATCTTTAAATAATAATTTGGGTGAAAGGCTCTCCTTTGCATATATCACCACCCCTCTCTTCTTTACTCTGTCCGAAGATATAAATTCCTGGCCGAGTCTTTTATTTACCAGAACTTTTCTATGGAGCCTAGTCACGTGTGTTTCTTGCAAGCAAATAATGTCCAATTGTTCCTTTTTTAATATGTGGAAGATTTTCTTCCTTTTTTCGGGAATGTTGCAGCCATTTATGTTCCAGCTCAGAAGTTGCAGAGACATCCTGTAGAAATCTGGTTATTTTTCAGGGGGTAGTACTTTATCATCCAAGGGTGCCGGTTCCTTTGGTGCTCCAGGCTCCGACAGTGATCCAAGTCCTTTATGAAGGTCTTCTCCGTACTGGTTCAGAAATTTGTCTCTGTCTTCCAATGTTCTGATTTTGATCTTCCTCCCTCTAAAAGTAAACGATAATCCTTGAGGGAATTCCCACCTAAAGATGATTGAGTTGCTCCTCAGTAGTTTTGCTAATTCCAAGTATCCTGATCTCAAATCCAAAAGCTGTCTAGGAATATCCTTATAAATTTCAATTCTTTTGTCCAGAATGTCCAGTGAATTTTTGTAATGTAGGCCCAAAATTCTGTCCCTTTCCTCCTTTGATCTCACTGTAATCAAGCAATCTCTGGGCTTGTCTTTTCTTATCAATCTTCCCAGCCTGAAGGCTGATGTAATTTTAAAGTCTTTTTCTTCAAGTTTCCACTGCACGGAAAATATTTTAGTCAGGAACTCAGCCAGGTGATCTTCTTCTACTTCGGGTACAAATCTTATCCTTAAATTGGTCTCCCTATTTTTCAATTCAATCATCGAAAGATAGGTCTGGTGTTCACCTACTTGTTTGTTGAGTGGTCTTACCTCTTTTTCTAGCTGTCCAAGTCTTTGGCTAGTGTCTTCAACCAATTTCCTGTTTTCACCTGAGGCCTCCTCCAATTTTGCAATCGATTGGGTATTCTGTGCCACTTGCCCAGTTATTCTATTTAGGCATTCTGTATTCTGGTCTATTTTCGCAGTTTGCTCATCAGCTTTTTTGTCCAAAGATTCCACTCTCTTATCCAAAGATTCCAATTTTTCATAGATTTTTTCTAAAATGGAAGAAGCTGATCCTGAGGCCATATCCTCCAATTGTAAATCCTCTGTCTCTCCTCCCCCTGCCAGTGGCAAGGAGGCAGCTTCTTCCTCAGAGTGCAAAATAGGCACAGACGATCTACGTTGGTGTAGAGTTGAGGCTAGAGTTGTTTGTCTCGTTCTTGGTCTTTGTTCTTTTTCCTTGGTCTCCTTTTTCTTTGCACCACTCATTCCAAACTTATCTAGTAGTCAAGGTCAAGCTGAGTTGTTCCCATGAGAAAGAGACGGCCCAGGTGCAACACTCAGCCAACAGGCCAAGAAATAGAAAGTAAAGCAATATCACTGTTGTTAAGTCCAAAAACCTCTAGGGGGAGCCTAAAATGTCTTTCAGGAAGGATTACCCCAGAATAAAAGTTAAAATAAAAGTTAAAGTCCCAAGAACCTTCAAATGTTAAGTTTTTAGCAGAGTTGGTGTTGTAAAAACACAATGTCTCAAAACAGTGCTTGCTGGTACTTCAATTGATGTTATAAAATAACAAAGTCCAAGCCTCTCAAATTTTCCCAGTTTATGTATCAAAATGCTTAGGTCTGCAAACTGATTGCTACTGTTACCAGGCAGCTCCAGCCCTGGTTTCCTTCTTTAAATTGTAACTTCAGCAGAAGAAGATTTCAAAGTCCATGCTAACACATAAATCCAATGCTTGAACTCCTTTTCTGCCTTTAAATACAGTTCAGTAAATGCTCAGATCCAGTCAATAAAAGATTTACTTACAGCCTCCACTCCTCCAGCTCTTTGCGTTGAAGTTCAATGGCAGCGGAAGACGGACTTCCTTTTTCTTTTCGTCCTCCACTTTCCGCCAAATTCAATCACTTTGGTCTCAAATTGGTCTCCAATTGATTAAAAGTCTCTGTTACTCACGGATTGCTGTGTTTTAAATGCCAAATCCAGGAAGAAAGGTCGGCGCTCACCGGCAACGGCTTCGCGGCTTCTCTCTGCCGATTGCGGAACGACCCTCAGCGCCGCTGCCTCCTCCGAGATCCGGAGCCCCTTACGGGGTCCCTTCAACGTTTCGGGGGCAGCTTCTGGCGCCCGCCGGGTCCCAAGGCTGCAGGCTTCTGCCGCCTGCAGTTTTCCGGTGTGGGTCTCCGCTTCGCCGTAGCGGACGACCTGTTCTCGGACGGAGCTCCCTTCCCGGTTAGGAAAGGGCAGCCATTACCCTTCGCGCCGGCTCCGGTATGATTGAGCTTTAAAGCCTTTCTTCTCACATGAAGGTGAGACCCACCCAGTACGCCAGCTGTAGAGTACAAGGGATTCCATATCTCGCCTCATCCGCTAGACGCAGGGTGACACCAAGGGCTCGGGTATATGTGATTTTTGTGTGTGCATATAATACAGTGGTACCTCTGGTTAAGAACTTAATTCGTTCTGGAGGTCCGTTCTTAACCTGAAACTGTTCTTAACCTGAGGTACGACTTTAGCTGATGGGGCCTCCCGTTGCCGCCACACAATTTCTGTTCTCATCCTGAAGTAAGTTCTTAACCCGAGGTACTACTTCCGGGTTAGCGGAGTCTGTAACTTGGAGCGTTTGTAACTTGGAGCGTTTGTAACCCGAGGTACCACTGTACAGTGGTGCCTCGCAAGACGAAATTAATTCGTTCCGCAAGTCTCTTCGTCTTGCGGTTTTTTCGTCTTGCGATGCACGGTTTCCCATAGGAATGCATTGAAAATCAATTAATGCGTTCCTAGGGAAACCGCCTTCAGACCAGGTCCGGGGACAGACTGTCCCCGGACCTCTTCTGAAGGCTGGGGGGGGGGGACAAGGGCTTTTCTTCCCACCCCCAGCATTTTAAAAAACCCTGGGACAGCGGAGGACTTCTCCGCTGTCCGGGCGATCTTAAAATGCTGGCGGGCGGCATTTTAAAATCGCCCCGGGACAGCGGAGGACTTCTCCGCTGTCCGGGGCGATTTAAAAGCCCCTGGGAAGGCAGGCAGGGGGGACAAAGACTTTCGCCCCCCGCCCGCCTTCAGAAGGTGTTCCCGCCCCCCCCCCCCGCCCGGCTTCGCAGCAGCGCTACGAAGCCCGGCGGCTGGGGCAGGTGTTCCCGCCCCCCCACCCCGCTTCGGAGCAGCGTTCCGAAGCGGGGTGGCTGGGGTAGGTGTTCCCGCCCCCCGCCCGGCTTCGCAGCAGCGCTACGAAGCCCGGCGGCTGGGGCAAGTGTTCCCGCCCCCCCACCCCGCTTCGGAGCAGCGTTCCGAAGCGGGGTGGCTGGGGCAGGTGTTCCCGCCCCCCGCCCGGCTTTGCAGCAGTGCTACGAAGCCCGGCGGCTGGGGCAGGTGTTCCCGCCCCACCCACCCCGCTTCGGAGCAGCGTTCCGAAGCGGGGTGGCTGGGGCAGGTGTTCCCGCCCCCCGCCCGGCTTCGCAGCAGCGCTACGAAGCCCGGCGGCTGGGGCAAGTGTTCCCGCCCCCCCACCCCGCTTCGGAGCAGTGTTCCGAAGCGGGGTGGCTGGGGCAGGTGTTCCTGCCCCCCGCCCGGCTTTGCAGCAGCGCTACGAAGCCCGGCGGCTGGGGCAGGTGTTCCCGCCCCCCCACCCCGCTTCGGAGCAGCGTTCTGAAGCGGGGTGGCTGGGGCAGGTGTTCCCGCCCCCCCGCCCGGCTTCGCAGCAGCGCTACGAAGCCCGGCGGCTGGGGCAGGTGTTCCCGCCCCCCCACCCCGCTTCGGAGCACCGGGAGAAGCGATCTCCCCGCCGCCCCTTGCTTCAAAAGAGAAGACCCGCTGTCCCCGGGGCAAGCTTCGTTTTGCGAAGCAAGCCCATAGGGAAATTCGTCTTGCGAGGCAACTCGAAAACGAAAAAACCTTTCGTTTTGCGAGTTTTTCGTCTCGCGAGGCGTTCGTCTTGCGGGGTACCACTGTACTTGGAATCCCTGGCTTATATATGATCATACTGTACAGCACATTAATTTCTGGGAGCTACAATTCAAGGAGGATAATACTCACACTTACAAAGTAGTAGCTTTTGAACAAGTTGTTTCTTTGGGTGGTTCCCAGTCCCCCTCCCCAATGTGGCAAATTAAGAATGTATGTAAGGTGAAAAGGTAAAGGATGGATGGATGGATGGATAAGTCCCGTCAAAGGCGACTATGGGGTTGCGGCACTCATCTCGCTTTCAGGCCAAGGGAGCTGGCATTTGTCCACAGACAGCTTTCCAGGTCATGTGGCCAGCAGGACTGAATTGCTACTGGTGCAACGGAACACCGTGACGGAAACCAGAGTGCATGGAAACGCCGTTTACTTTCCTGCCACAGCGGTGCCTATTTATCTACTTGCACTGGCGTGCTTTCAAACTGCTAGGTTGGCAGGAGCAGGGACCGAGCAACGGGAGCCAGTGGCGTAGCGTGGGGGGTGCAGGGGAGGCCGGCTGCACCGGGCGCAACATCTGGGGTTAGGGCAAATCCACAGGTTAGGGGGCGCAAATCCACGGGTTAGGGGGCGCAAATTACTTGCCTTGCCCCGGGTGCTGACAACCCACGCTACGCCACTGACGGGAGCTCACCCCATTACAGGGATTCAAACCACAGACCTTCTGATTGGCAAGCCCAAGAGGCTCAATGGTTTAGACCACAGCGCCACCCTGTGGATATCATAAAATTGTAGAATTGGAAGGGAACATGAGAGTCATCTTGTCCAGCCCCCTGGAATGCACGAATTTTTCACCCAACATGGGACTTGAACCCACAACTCACTTGGTGATCTAAGTGCTATTTGGAAGTGTGGGAAGCCAGTTTGAAACAGGAACATAAGGTTGGGGGATACGTCTTGCGAGTTATTCTTGCTTGTATATATGTGCACATTTCAAGTACAGTGGTACCTCGGGTTAAGTACATAATTCGTTCCGGAGGTCCGTTCTTAACCTGAAACTGCTCTTAACCTGAAGCACCACTTTAGCTAATGGGGCCTCCCGCTGCCACCGCGCCACCACTGTGCGATTTCTGTTCTCGTCCTGAAGCAAAGTTCTTAACCTGAAGCACTATTTCTGGGTTAGCGGAGTCTGTAACCTGAAGCGTATGTAACCTGAAGCGTATGTAACCTGAGGTACCACTGTAGTTGGATCTGTCAGAACGTGGCAGATCATTTTCCATTTTTAGCTGGAAGGCAAAAATATCTGCCCCTTTCTGCTTGGTTTTTTTTATTCGCTAGAATGCAAAAGTGTTCAATATTGAGAAGCAATTATCTAACCATTTTGTTCCCACTGCAGCACATTTACCTGTAGTTCACAAAATGATACAGGGACCACGCTTGTTGTCTCTCATCCCATGCTGTCTTAACTGGGCGACTGTTTTTTTAGAACTTCATATCTCATATTTAAAAAACGATGTGTATTATGTGCTTATGAACTGGACCTAGCTGAGAATGCCTTGATGACCAATTCCCCCAACCCCAATGACCTCGAGCACCAAAAATCAACCCAGAATCTCAGGGAAAACCAGCAAGACCCTCAGAATCCCAGGGGAAACCAGCAAGACCCTCAACCCACAGCGAATGCCAACAGTATAGAAGAGAGGGGTGACCAGTTACACGATCAAATAGATCAGATACGCACAGACCTCTACAATATAAAAAACTTCCTAGCAGTAACAAATGGCCTACTCCTGACGCTTGTGGAGAATTTCAAACAAGCAAAAAGAGCCACAGATCAGTCCTTGGACTCAGAGGCTAGAATCCACATACCACCCAAAAAGAACTCACACAAAAGAAAACTGGAAACCAAGACGAAGAAAACTAAAAACATCAAAAATTTTAAGCCATCTAGAAAAACCCAACACATCAGTAAAAAACAGTGGCAGAAACTCTTCAACTTATTATCATCACCTTCTATATCCACAAAAAAAATCAAAGCTCAAGGCACCAAAGAGATCGACAAGGGAGACTCGCCAAAGACCAAACCCCTCCCCATATGTAAAAATAATTCCCCAAGTACATTCAAAGAAATAAGCCCCCCCACGGCTGTTCTCCCCCTGTGTTCGCCCAGCCTGACAAAAGCAACCAAACTACAGCTGGATGTTCCTGCCTTGAATCCACCTAGGACCCCTGTAGCAACTGCAAACAGAAGTAAGTCGGGGATCTCCAATACAGACGGGAACCCGCGGGAACTCCAAGCCCGCAGTAGAAAGAAAGAATGGATCCTGGTTCTAAGCCCGGAAAAGATGGTATTCACGAACTATCCAAAACCACTGGGCCCTCGCACAGGAACAGACCGCGTGAGGCACCTGCTGACTATTATAAATAACATTCTACCTGGGGCAGTTAAAGCAACCGACATAGACAGTATAGACTACCTATATCAAGATGGACATTCAGTCCGTGCCCTGATCACTTTCACAGATCATAATCTGGTCAACTTCATCTTTAGAACAAGAAATCTATTTTTAAAGAAAGGAATAGATTTATTAAGAATCTTTGAAAACAGAGCCCCACTAACCTCCCTACTGGCGGCCATGGGGGTAGGGAGACCAGGAACAGAGGTACAAAACGATAGAGTGCACATGCAACAAAACCAGCAAAACCAGAGCCTAGTGCACCAGCAGGAAAACATAGCTCCTACTGAGACTCAACTTCATTTGAGCGACAGAGAGGACTCTTTTTCCATAGAAGAATATGCCCTAATAAATCGGTTCTGGTCACTGCAGATCCCAGCCCAAAAGGAAATCTTGGCCAGACTGGACACCCTGAGAAGCAGACTGACCAAAAAGGAGACCCATGTGGAGACTACGGAAGGCTCACACACACGGCCTATATCCCCCAAGTGCCTAGTGGACAAGAGGACGGCGGGAGGCGCCTTTAAATGTGTAGATTCGGAAGACCAATCGCAGCCCCCGCTGGTGTATGGTAAGGCAAAACTAAAACAGACTGTCACGTCTCCGAGTACCTGGTTCAACTATTTAAAACTCTCCCCAAATGAATTAGCAACTCCGCCAAATCCAAACCACCCCCTTAAGTCCCCAAGAGCTATGGATAATCATTCCCTTATGCAGCAGATGGCTATTGACAAACTTAATGGGAGTGTTTTTTTAGATGTAAAGGGGTCACTGGACACCGTGGACCCATCAAATCTACACCATGGAGGGACAGAGAATTAAAGCTGCTGTCCTGGAACATTGCAGGATGGCGCACTAAGAAAAACAATCAACAACTTGCAATGTTTCTTAAGCAATTCGATATCATCCTCCTGCAGGAGACCTGGCACAGCGACCCCATTCTGTTCAATGGGTATTCTTGTCACTCCCTATTTGCTACTCCATCTGTGAGGGGAGGTAGGCCTAGTGGAGGTTTAGCTAGCCTTATCTCCACAGAGCTTGAACATTCCTTAAAAGCCCTCCCAAACTGCAATTCACTAGCCATGGCAGTCCTACTCAAATTTAAAAGAGATGCACTGGTAGTGGTCAATGTCTATCTGCCCCCCTGTCAAAAAAAATCTATAGTGAAAGCTTACTGGGCAGAGTTAGAGGCATTTCTAGAGTCCATAGAATCTTCCCACCCTTCTACACCGATTATAATCGGGGGGGATTTCAACGCCCGTATGGGAATTGATGACAACAATCTTTACAGCCAATATAATCAGATTCAGGACCCTGAAAGTCCAACCGAAGCAGGCGTTTCACGACTTTCTAAAGATAATAAATGCAACTTCTCGGGGCTATGTCTAGCCCAGGTCGCAAAAAGGAGGGAGCTGATGATAATAAACGGTAGTAAGGAAGAGGATCGCCCAGGGGAGTATACCCATTTTTCAAAGATGGGAGGAAGTGTGATAGACTATATTCTGATATCAAGATTCGCCTATAACTCTGTGTCGAAGTTTCAAGTGGGACATAACACCGAAAGTGACCACCTCCCACTAATTTTAACCCTCAATGGCCCATCGTTTAACCAACCCACGGCTAACCTATACTACACCCCCATCGTTAATCTGGGATCACTGGCCCCCAGAAGAATTAAATGGACCCCCATGCTCAATACAGAGCTAACTCATCTCCTCCATTCGGAAGACGTGAAGACCATCTATACAGCCATTGTATCAGCTAATACCGGGGAAAAGGCCATGGACTCGTTCAACGAGTTATTAGCAAGACTAAAAACCTTTCTAACAACTGAGATACTTAATTCTGTTACAAAGCGGGCAAAGGAGCAAGAGAGATGGTTTGATTTGGAGTGCAGACAAGCAAGGAAACGTCTGAGATCCACCTACCGGAACTACAGAAACACTGGAGCACCCTTGCTATTTATGGCTTACATCGATTTAAGACGAAACTATAAACAGCTATTAAAGGTAAAAAAACAAAAAGCTGAGAGATTGGCCTGGTGTAACTTAGTGAAGGCCTCGAATGAGAAAGACTCAACCTCCTTCTGGCGTACCATTAGGGGGCTCCTGGGCCAAGAGCGGATTGGTCCCACATGTACTGTAGAACCCCAGAAGTGGATGAAATATTTCCAAAACCTCTTCTATGACGACAAAGCTCAGCACAATGATCCAAGTGCCTACTCCAAGAATTTACCATATTGGCCTCCTGTCTCCATAGAGGAGGTGGGGAAACTAATTGGCCAATTGAAAAACAACAAAGCCCCGGGCATAGACCACATTCCAGCAGAGATCATGAAGAACAATACCAGTTGGTGGGCTCCTATAATGGCGTCAATATTCACATACATTGATTCAACAGGCATAATCCCTGGCTGCTGGACAGAGGCAGTAATCATTCCAATCTATAAAAAGGGTCCTATGGCAGATCCAGCGAGCTATAGACCCGTTAGCCTCCTTACTATCCCCAGCAAATTGTATGCCAAACACCTCCACATCAAACTAATTGATTGGATGGAAACTGAGGCAGTTCTGGCAGAGGAGCAAGCCGGCTTCAGACAGGGCAGAACAACAATAGACCATTGTTTCGTATTAGCACACCTCATTGACAAATACGCCAATAAAACACGTGGGATTCTATATGCAGCATTTATTGACCTGAAGGCAGCCTTTGACTCGATCTCACGAGTCAAACTTTGGGCTAAACTCAATGCTACCAACATTGACAAAAGATTACTATTCTTGATAAAAAGCCTATATAAGGACTCCAAGTTATATGTAAGAACCTCAGTAAATGGGCAACTAATTGGCCCTGTACCAGCCACCAAAGGAGTCAAGCAGGGCTGTATTTTAGCCCCAGCCTTATTCAACTTATATATAAATGACATGGTCAAATACCTAACATCCCCGGAGTTTCATGCCCCCAAACTGGCCGAAAAACCAATTTCAGTACTCCTCTATGCGGATGATGCGGTTCTCTTATCACGAACTAAAGTAGGCCTCAAAAGGCTACTAAGAGAATTCTCAGCCTACTGCAGGAGAGATCAATTGGTGGTTAATCACCAAAAAACCAAAGTCATGGTCTTCGCTAGGAGACACAGACAGCACAGATGGGAGATGGACAATCAGCCAATAGAACAGGTCAAAATTTTCAAATACCTTGGAGTAGTTTTCCAGTCAACAGGGGCCTGGGAGGCCCATCATAAATATGCGAGGGAAAAAGCATCTCAAAGCGCCAAAATACTGTCTCGCTTTTACTTTACGAAAGGGGGCAGACATATCCCCGCAGCTCTGGAGGTCTTTCAAGCAAAACCCTTGGCGCAATTACTCTACGGGGCCCAAATCTGGACGGGAAATCATTGCCGCACACTTGAAACGGTCCAGTCTAAATTTTTAAGACAGATTCTAGCCGTTCCACCATGCGCACCAAATGCGGCCCTACGGCTGGAGACTGGCCTCCTCTCCGTCGAAACCCGAACCTGGTTAAGAACATTTAACTATTGGCTTCGCTTAAACTTAAACCCATCCGGACTACTATCTTTAGTAGCACGAGATGCTCATAGAAGTCGGTGGTCCAAAGTAGTGCATCAAAAACTACTTATATGTGGCCTCCAAGCACAGCATCTACTGAAAATGGGTCTCCCTAAGGCAAAAACTATTATTGACCAGCGAATGAAGGATATTGAGCAGCAGAATAACCTGGCCTATATTAAGAAATTTAGTGCTTGGTACGCTTATCTGCCCCCCTCCCACTTTGATTTTCGGGCACCTTATTTGTCTACCTTAACCATTCCAAAACTCAGGCGGGCCTTTACACTGGCCAGACTAAATATGTTACCCTCAGCTGTTCTTGAAGGTAGATATCAAAAAATTTCATTCGAGAACCGGCTCTGCCCCTGTGGAGCTGGCTACGTAGAGACTGTGTCACACGTTCTCTTGTCTTGCTCCCTATATAAAGATCTCAGGGATGAGACCATCACGCCGCTCCTATCTGCCATCCCGGGCCACTCTTGTGAAGCCAAACTGTTCTCACTCCTAGCCGACCAGAACAGCTCGACAACAGAGAAGGTTGCCAAATTTATCGAGAGAGCAATGAGACTGAGAGCTGCTATCTGAATGACATCAGTGTCGTCACCCGGATTCCTTGCCTAGGATCTTATTATTATTATCATTATGTTTTACTACTATTATTTTATCACCTCTGCCAAGTTTTAAGTATTGAGATTATTGATCCACTATCTGACTATTGATCAAAACCCTAAAATGTATTTTATATAATTGACTTTTTATTTCTATTCTTTGTATATTGTATTGTTGTTTTGTTGCTATGGCCGATGGCTGACGCAAATAAAGATTCATTCATTCTTCTAAGGTAAAGTGCAACAGACATGGACATACTTTCTCGCCCCCCACAAACACACACACACACTCCAAAATCCTTGCCTGTGAAATTGTGTTTTGAAGTCAACAACAAACATGTTGCCAGGGGCTTTAATAGGATCAAGATCTCACCCGAAGTGTCGCTACCTGCTTACCAACACGCTCTGCTTTAAACCCCAAAAGGGTTAAGGGAGCTTTGCATTGACCCAGTTTATACTCACTAGTGTTAAACAGTGCCTAATGAGGTAAACAGTGCAGAAATTAAAGGCATCCATGCAAATGGGCTGGAAGCAAATTCTAGACAAGCAAAACAAAGTATTCATCCTAAATACCTTTCTAGTGTGGAATTTTACCACTGCAGTTGGATGCATCCGTCCATTTTGGTTCTCAAAGTTTATTTTTCCAATCTTAAACTTGAGCTTGTCATTTTTCTGCGACGATTTGCAGATCATGAAAATTTGTCAGCGTTGTAATGCAAAGTTTCTCCCAATAAACAGCTTTTTGTATGCAGTTTTGCCTAACAAAACATTTTTGCAAGCGATTTCCCCAAAGATAATGAATTACTGTGTGTTATTTTCACTGTTACATGCATTTTTGCACACGCTTTCCCAAGTACGCATTTATTGACTAGAGAGATGCATTGCAAAACTGTACAAATTTTGAGGGGTGGCTGTGTTTTGATTTGCGTATTGTTTTGGAAAGTGAGAATTTAGTAAGTTCGCCTTTAAATGCAAACTGGATTTCTCCCCCCGTGTCTTAAGTACCACAAGATGTAGCAATGGATAATGTCTTAGCTAACTCTTCAAAAAGGACTAGATAAATCCATTGAAAATAAAGGCATTGCAGCCTGAGGCTCATAAGTACAGGCAACTCTGTTTGCGCAGGGTTTGTGTTTTGGGTAATTGTGTGCGTCAGCAGTCAGGCATAAACCCGTGTTGTCCATTGTGCCCTGTTCCGTCCCTGTTCTGCCCTCTTCCGGGGTCAAAAGTGCTGTTAATGTTGTAATAAGCAAAAACCTGCCCTTATTCCCTTATGGGGGACACAAGAGCCCTTACAGAGTCCTTTGTAGGTTCTCCATCGGTCAGAGAAAATAACAGGCCAACCAGAGAATATTGAGAAGTCAAGCAGCTCATAAGCCTGATCTTTATTGAACTGTTGCAACAGGGTGCTCCCCTCACAGGCAGGAAAGGAGGAGTTGTAGTTCAGCAACATCTTGAAGGCCAACGACGAGGGTTTTTCAAAAACAGAAGGAGCGTCCAGAGGTGTGCATGATCAGGTCCTCAGACGAGAAAGGGCAATGGACTATATCCTTTGTTCTTAATCCTGTATGTAATCCTAATCCATTTCAGTTTGCTGTCTTTCCTTGTCACGTGGGAAGGCTCTTAAGACCTCTTAGAGCAACATCGAGTAAATAAACCAAACACTTCACATACAGGGGGCAAAAAAAGGGGGAATTTGCCCTTTCTCCCTACGGCAACTTTATCTAGAAGAGAATGCTCATCTTGTTAAACCCCCGGAGATCATTTATTCAGTCTGGAGTGTAGAAAGCTGTCTTGGAAGCACTTGAGAATTAACAGCTGTTTTATAAATGCATAAGGCTAGCAAGAAAAAACAACATCCAACATCAAGTAGACATCCCGTCAAGGCTTCAAAGGCAGAAGAATCCCTCTCTATAGCAGGCATCAGGATTAAGGTATGGTTTCCCCCCCCTCTTAATTGTCCTGAATTTCTATTTACGTACAGGCATATTGACCAAAACATCATCTCTTCAGCCTGTATGTAAGAAGATCACTCAGAAGTCAGTCATGACTGGGCCCCATTTATCATGGTGATTTGTTAGATTTCATGCTCTCTGTTCACCATAAGATCCCAGGGCAGGTTATGTAAGAATGCGGTATAAAAATCAGTTAAAACAATTTACAATCAGAAGAATAGGGTGGGTCCTAAACTTATATACCTTAGGTGTCAAACGTCTGGCAAAGAGGTGTATCTCCGGACCCTCCTAGTGTCCCTATTTTCCAGGGACAGTCCCAGATTTACAGAAGCCATCCCAGTTTCTGCTTTGATCCCAAAATGTCCCGTATACCCTTAGGATGTCCCCGTTTTCATCAGAGAAATGTTGGAGGGTATGGTAGGATGTCCAATTTTTCGTCGGAGAAATGTTGAAGGGTATGCAATACCTAGAATTCTTTGAGGGAAAGAATGTAATTCAAATGTGCCCTAAAGGAATACTGTGCATGCAGTTTGAAACTCTGGCAGTTTGAAAGTAACGTCACAGCAGTTCAACCAACGATGGAGGAAGAGAAGACAAATTTGTCAATTTCTCGTTTTACCAGTCTTAAATTCAGTTCTCTGTATTTCTTCATCAGCCTGCAATATTTTTTTTGAAGTTCTCACAAACATTCCTAAGCATTTTAGTACAAATTTCTCCTGATATGCACATTTTTGTATACCATTTCTCCGAACACAAATTTTTCAAAACAATTTCCCCTCATGCGATGCATTTTTATGTTGTTGTCATTAATATATTCATTCTTATGCACGCTTCACCCCAGTGCAGACATTTTTGTCCACATAAACCGGAGTCAACAGCATCTCAAAATCCAGAGATGTGCAAATTCCAAAGTATGGCTGTGCTCTGGTTTGTGGATTGCTTCAGAAAGTGCAAATTAGGTCAATTCATCTTAATGGGAGTGAATCAAATTTCCTCCCCATCCCTAGAGGAGAGCAATCGCTCACAGATTGGGGACCACTGGCATGTAGCTTTTGTACATTTAAGATACTGTGTTTAATTGCAATCCGATAGGTGTGTTGCTCGAAGGCTATGGGATGTGGTAGTTCTGCACACAGCACCTTTGTGTCCAAGACAAACAGAGGTAAGTTATTTATTTCCTTCCTGAAACATTTTCAGTGTTGTCTTCTGATGTCCTTTTTGAGTAAACATCCATATGTTCCTCCTTTCTCACTAGGCCATGAATTGCCAGATGCTTCACATCCTGGTAAGTTAACGTTCTATAATCTCTCCAGTAGGAAATTTGGTGGCCCTGTGAAATTTGACAATGCACAGACAAGGCAGGCATTTAGTCATATTCAGGGGGGACACTGGCCATGCAGAAATGGATTACTTTGTAGATCTGAGTGGCTCATATGGTGTCCTCCAGATGTTGATAAGCTACAACTCCCTGGCTTTGGCTATTGGGAGATGTAGTTCAAAAAGCATCTGCAGAGCTACAGGTTAGCCCACCCCTGTTGTTGACAGTCAAGTCCTGCTTCTCCTTTACTTCCTATAAATTAAAATTGTCGTTGATGCAAAATACATTTTACTGACGGTCAACAATCTAAGCACACACATTATTATACATCATTTCATATCTAATAATGATGCTATATAGATGTTGACACAACTTGGTTATTCAGTATTCTGTATTCAGAAACGTTTAATTGAGCATTCTGCAGTATTCTGTATTCAGAAACGTTTAATTGAGCATTCTGCAGTATTCTGTATTCAGAAACGTTTAATTGAGCATTCTGCAAACTGCTGTTTTATTTTTTCCAATTATATATTTTTAAGTTTCAACGTTTTTAACATAAGGCAGTCAAAACACAATTTCGTCTTTTATTTTTGTCGACTTCCCACCCAGTTTTCCATCAAGTTGCTGTTTCTCCCTTTCCGCTACACCCTTTGTTCTTTCCATCAAATCATAAACACAGTATTATTTACAGTCGTACCTTGGTTTTCGAACAGCTTAGTTCTCAAATGTTTTGGCTCCCCAACGCCGCAAACCCAGAAGTGAGAGTTCTGGTTTGTGAACTATTTTTGGAAGCCAAACATCCAATGGGGTTTCTGCAATTTCCGATTGGCTGCAGGAGCTTCTTGCAGCCAATCAGAAGCCACGCTTTGGTTTCCGAACGTTTTGGAAGTCAAACAGACTTCCGGAACAGATTCTGTTCAACTTCCGAGGTACGACTGTACTTTTATTCTCGTTTTATTTAACTATGCATCTCGTGTGTAATAAATAATTTATTTATATTTATAAAAAGAAATCTAAACAAGGTCTATGGAAGAACAGCATGTCAGAAAGTCTGAGTGAAGGGAAAAACCAATGAAGGAGCATGTGAAGAAGGTTCATTCTCCTGTGGAAAGCATGGAAGGAAAGAAGTTCTTCCCTGCCCACTATTGTTGATCTTAGCTGGGGTTGGTGGAAACCGGAGTCCAGCAATATCAGGAGAGCCACTGGCTCCCCATCTCTTTTGAAAGCGCAAACCCTCACTATATGTCAGACTTCCTCCCTCCCATTGGATAAGCAGAACAAAGCAAAAAGAGTTTCTCGTCATTTAAAGAGTTTTTAATGATCACAGCGAAAGAACGAAAAGTCCATTTCAGAGTAAAGGTGCTCCCAATTAAGGTTTCCACCCACTTTCTCCCTAGTCACCCCTGTCTCTTCCGCGTCTTGCAACCTGATCTCGCAACCACCGTGCTTTTTGTGTAGCCACCTTACATAGCTGTCAACGTTTCCCTTTTTTAAATTCCCTTATTCTGAATAGGATTCCTCGCAAGAAAAGGGAAAAGTTGACAGCTATGCCACCTTATCTGCTCTGTGTGACCTTGGACTGATAGGCTTGGCAATCTCCAGTGAGAGAGAGTCTGTTCTGTCTCTTCCAGTTCTTCTTCGCTTTGCTGTTCACCCCCCAGTTCTTCCCAACTTCTGTCTTCAGAACTATGCCCCTCTGCAAACCACTGTTCCAAATCTATACTGCTCCCCTGCTCCTGGGCAGCTTCAGAAGGGGAAGGCTCCCACCATTCCTCATCAGAGCAGTCCTCCTCAGCCTGGTCTCTGACATTATATGACAATTCCGCTGAATTTTCTCTGGCAGGAGAGAAGCTTCAGTTTGGAACTTTACTCCTGCTGAAGGTTCTAGCCAATGAGGTCAGGACTTGTTCTTCCTGCTTTGCATCCGGTTTTCCCATTGGATGGTTTCAGACAATGAACCCGTCCAGCTCAAAATGGGTTGATTGGCTTGTTTTGGAAGCCAGGAAAAGCCCTAGAACACACTAGCATTCTGGCTGAATCAGTCGTACAGTTGGGAGGGATGAACAGGAAAAAAAGTGCCAAGAATTTGGCTGAAGAAAATAAACCATCCTTTAAGCTCTTCCCTTCTTCGGGTGAGTGCCAGTCCCGATTTTCCAGGGACACTCCCGAAATTGCAAAAGCCATCCTGGCTTCTGATTTGACCCTGGAATGTCCCTATTTCCCCTGCAAGTGCTATTGGTGTGTGTTTAAGGGGTTTTCTTAGTATGTTGGAATGTGTGTGCGAGCTATGTCCCACACATAGCAGTGTGAGCCAGTGTGGAGCCAGTGTGGTGTAGTGGTTAAGAGCGGTAGACTCGTAATCTGGTGAACCGGGTTCGCTTCCCCACTGCTCCACATGCAGCTGCTAAGGCTAGTCACACTTCTCTGAAGTCTCTCAGCCCCACTCACCTCACAGAGTGTTTGTTGTGGGGGAGGAAGGGAAAGGAGATTGTGAGCCACTTTGAGACTCCTTAAAAGGTAAAGGGACCCCTGACCATTAGGTCCAGTCGTGACCGACTCTGGGGTTGCGGCGCTTATCTCGCTTTATTGGCTGAGGGAGCCGGCGTACAGTTTCCGGGTCATGTGGCCAGCATGACCAAGCCGCTTCTAGCGAACCAGAGCAGCGCATGGAAATGCCGTTTGCCTTCCCGCCGAAGCGGTACCTATTTATCTACTTGCACTTGGACATGCTTTCGAACTGCTAGGTTGGCAGGAGCAGGGACCGAGCAACGGGAGCTCACCCCGTCGCAGGGATTCAAACCGCCAACCTTCTGATTGGCAAGTCCTAGGCTCTGTGGTTTAACCCACAGCGCCACCCGCGTCCCTTGAGACTCCTTAGGGTAGTGATAAAGCGGGATATCAAATCCAAATTCTTCTTCTATAGGTGTGGAGGTGGTGGCAGCACTCGCTCTTCTTCTGATAGGAACTGCTCGGGGGGCGGGGAATACGGAGGTCAGTTGGTGGGGAGTCAGAAATGTCCCCATTTCCACCTGAGAAATGTTGGGAGGGCATGGAGTGCTAGGAAGAATGGAAAACACAAAGCTGTTGAACAGTGTCAGATATTGCCCTCATTTGGGCGAGGGGAGAGGGGAGGAGACCAAACCAATGGCGGGAGCTGTTTAACAGTTGAACGGACTACTTCAGAAGGAGGTGGGCTCTCCTTCTTTGGGGTTTTATAAATAGAGGTTGGCTAGCCAGAGATTTCTGATTCCTGAATTGTGGTCCCTTGTGGCCCTACAATTCTATGAACAGCAAGAATATCTCCTACCAGATTTTAATTTCTCCAAAGCACAGCGTAGGGTTCCCTCTCCCATTTCTCATACCACACCGGTGGTGTAGGGTGGGTTGCCAGTGTCCGGGGCCGTTCTACCCATCTGAGAAGCTCCTAATGTTTCTTCCCTTCTCCAAAGAGCTTCTTGGACAATCAGAAAGGACAGGGTTGTGAGCTGCCTGCCATTTTACTTACCCACAATGCCACAGTGGTGCGCTGCTGTGGCACAATGTGGGCTATTTAAAATGGCGGGCTGCTTCCTAGGCCCAATTCCTTCTACCAGTTAAGTCGATGGCTGAAGAAATGGATGGGTGGCAGTGCCAAACTTCTGTGTCATGTGGACTCTGCCATGATACCTGGCCCCAACAGCTGCCCAAGGTTGCTGGCTGCTGATGTCAGCTGTTTCATGGGCTTCATGTTTCTGTACTCCAAAAAGCGAAAGGCTATATCACACATCTCTCTTTTTGCATCTCAGCCTTCAGAGGAGCTATCCTGATCCAAACGTGGTATCGACGCTATGTGGCCCGGCTTGAAATGCGCCGAAGATGCACATGGCGCATATTTCAGTCCATAGAGTATGCGGGAGAGCTGGATCATCTCAAGGTATGATGGCAAAGGAAGAAGGCAGAGGGGGAATTCTTCCTTCTGCCTGTTCTAGTTTTGCTGTTGGTACCGGTAAAAGGAATTTAGCGCTCAGAATTAGTCTCCTGATTCTCATCTGCCCCCAACACAGCCCAGACTTTGATGGAAGTACAACAGCAGGGAGCATTCGGTTTGGAACCTAAGGGTTAATTCTGTTCATAATTAGTAGGCGGGGTGGGGTGGAGGTGTTGCCTAGCAACCAATCAAGATGGCATGATCCATGCTGAGGTAACTTGTGCTGATTGGCTGGTTAGTTCTAAGGGAGTTTTCCTCTTGTACGCAGAACTGAATATTTTTCTGATATGTACAAGGCCCAAAGTAAGAGAGACAAAATCTTTCCCCACTCAAATTATACACTGTTTTGGTTCAGTTGTCCACAGTCAAGTGTTATCAGGGTTTCTTTTCTCCCTGGTCTCCATCTGTGTTGCTAACAGAATTCAGTGATCCAAATGCATTCTCAACCCTCTGCCTAAGTACCAGTACTTTCGTGCAAGCATAACTCAATTCAACCGTGCTCTCATTCAGTCTTTGCTATCCTCGTTTTGAGCTGCGACTCCCATTCGTAATATATGTATATGTATGCATGTATGAGGGACAGAGGAGGCAGAAAACTCCAAACAAACCCAAACAGCCCACTGAGCATCCTCAGAGTGTGTGTTGGAAGGAGAAGCACTGAAGACTCCAAAATTACATGGCATGTGCCAGTTTCGCACATCTTCTGAATCGCATGCAGCTCTGTGTGGCACAGTGACATAGCATGGGGTGGGGTGGGCACAGTGTTGGTTGCCCCAGGCACAAAATCGTTAGGGGCACAAAATTTCTTTCCTTTCCTTTTGAAATCAATTTTATTTGATTTTACAAATGCAAATTAGTTACAATGCCTCATACATATCCATAAAATGAGATTTCTCTGATCTCGCAACTTCCCCCCATCCCCTCCCTGAGTCCTATTGTCAACATTTCCAACTGCATATTATTTCATAGTCTATGTTTTGTTGTCGCATGCATAAAAAGTATTTTCTGTTCGTTTGGGATGTCAGTACGTATAATTCCTAATAGAAAGGCTTCTGGATTTTTAACAAAAGCTTTTTTAAACACACACACCCCCCCAATTCATTGTACAATGGTACCTCGGGTTAAGTACTTAATTCGTTCCGGAGGTCCATACTTAACCTGAAACTGTTCTTAACCTGAAGCACCACTTTAGCTAATGGGGCCTCCTGCTGCTGCCGCGCTGCCGGAGCACGATTTCTGTTCTCATCCTGAAGCAAAGTTCTTAACCTGAAACACTATTTCTGGGCTAGCTGTAACCTGAAGCGTATGTAACCTGAAGCGTATGTAACCCGAGGTACCACTGTATTATGAAGCAAATGTAACATGAGGTATGACTGTACAACATGCTGTGAATTTCAATTTCCTCTGTGGCTGCGTTCTCCTGGGTGACGTGGACGCCGATAGGCAGCCGAGTGTGAATGTATACTTTGTCCGTTTCTCTCCCTTCCAGCCCACCCTCTCCACATGGCCCCAGGCTCTGGCAACCCACGCTACGTCACTGGTGTGGCATGAGAAATGGGAGAGGGAACAGAGTGGGAGGGAGAGGCTATGGCAGGGGAAGAGAGTACAAAGATGGCTTAATGATAGACATTGACAGCATTCTTCTTGTCTTCTGCAGCTCAACCATTTCTTTGACTACCTTATGACCTACTTCACGCCAAGCAACAACAAAGACAGTAAGCTCAAAAATGGGGAAATACAGTTCATATTATATATCACTCTCTTGTCAGGGCAACTAAATTTTGTGACCTTGTATGCGTTTTGCAAACCGATCAAATGTGGAAATGTTGGTACAGTGTACCTCGGTTCTCAAACATCTCTGTTGAACATTTCGGAATACAAATGCCGAAAACCTGGAAGTAAGTGCTTCTGTTTCCGAACACACCTCGGAAATCGAACGGCTTCCGCTGTGTGTTTGTCATTTTTCTCAGTTGAATTTGCAGACAGCCCTTTGCACCTTGGTTTTCAAACGTTTCAGAACTCGAACAGTCTTCCGGAAATGATGATGTTCAAGAACTAAGGTACCACTGTACCTACAAATCCTGGATAAATCGCTCTGCAGCAGGGGTCAGCAAACTTTTTCAGCAGGGGGCCATTCCCCTGTCCCTCAAACCTTGTGGGGGGCCGGACTATATTCTGAAGGGGGGGAGAACGAATTCCTATGCCCCACAAATAACCCAGAGACGCATTTTAAATAAAAGCACACATTCTACCCATGTAAAAACACCAGGCAGGCCCCACAAATAACCCAGAGATGCACTTTAAATAAAGGGACACATTCTACTCATGTAAAAACATGCTGATTCCCAGACCGTCCGCAGGCTGGATTTAGAAGGCAATTGGGCCAGATCCGGCCCGTGGGCCTTAGTTTGCCTACCCATGCTCTGGAGTGTACAATCTAGAGTTATATTTCGGAAAGCTGCACCTTTAACAACCATTGGCTTTAACCAAATGGGACACAATGTTGAAGAGCAGGTTTTTATGCCTGTGTTTGGATACCATCACATCAAGATGGTTGACTGAACCCTTCCAAATGGCACTGACTTGAACCACGGGCTCTGATTGGTTGGTTTCTTAGGATTCTTGAGCCAATACAAGGCCAACTAACTTGTAGCTAACTGAACAGCACTCAGGTGTGTTAATTTTCATGATGGGCTCACCTCTTTAACTGTCAGCAGGTGGCCTTTAGAATTCTTTCATTGCCTTCAGACTATTCTGATGCTTTCAATTGGTGTTGCCATTTGGTTGGTTGGTTTGTTTGTCTCTATTATAATTGTGTCCTTTTGGCTTTGGCGTGGTTTTAATTTCTCTGGCTTTTACGCGATACTCGTAAGATGCCTTTGAGGCTGCATGTGAGAAAGGGGTTGGGAAAAAGGTCATCTAAGAAACCGACATGCTTATTTTGCATCATAGAATCTTAAGAGTTGGAAGGGACCCACGTTTCCATGTGGAAATAACTAAATTAATGGTTATTATTACCCTGAGTAGTACTGAGTTAAAAAAAAAAAAGAGGAATGCAAATGGGTAAAATTGCTGGTAATTACAGCCAGACACGTTATAGCAAGTAATTGGGAAAATGCAGAAGAGCTAGGGCTGAACCAATGGAGGGAAAAACTGGATAATATTATAATATTAGAATACCTAACTGTGAAGATACATAGAATGAAAGGGTTTAAGGTCAGTGAGAAAGAGGAGGATTGGTTTGAGATGATATTGAATTATTTGAGTAGGTTTGGACAATTTGGGGCAATTAAAATGTTAAAAGTTAAATAAACCTTGTGGAAGGAGGAGTGTTAAGGTATATAGAAGTGTACGTATGGTTAATTTGAATATGTTATTATTGAATATGTAGATTATTGAATATGTATATTATTGAATATTGTATGCCCAATGTATCAGCCACCTGGGGGGTTTCACTGTTTGTGTTTTGGTGGTTGGTAAAAATAAAATAATTTCTTTTTAAAAAAACGAGTTGGAAGGGACCCAAGGGTCATCTAGTCCAACCCCATGCAGTGCAGGAATCTCAGCTAAAACTTAACGCTGCTGCTGTTGCTGGCCATATGGAGAGAAGCAAAGAGCCACATTCTAGGAGCCAACCATGTTGGTTTTCATTCCACCCTAGGAGATTTCCTTAACCGCATATTGTCAGAACCTGAAATCATCTTTGACCCCAAGCTCGAAAAACCCATTGAAACCTTTGAATCCGTTGTGGTGCCAGACACCTATGTGGGGCCTCGCCTTTCCTTCCCACTCGTGCCTGAGGATGCCACTAACTTACTGGAAGCGTACCAACACGAGGAAGTAAGTATCTTCACAGTAGCCGTCTACTTTTACCTCAGTTTTGGCTTCCAAAAGCTCCTGCTAAGTCAAGAATGGAACTGAGGGGGAATTTCTGTAGCTCAGTGATACACAGCATTTGTGAGGTCCAGGCTGGGAAAGACTCATCTCCTTAAATCCCCGGAGAACCACTGCCAATCATTGTATGCCTGGGATGAGAAATTTGTGGTCTGCCAGATATTGTTGGACTACAACTTGTTCGTGTTCCTTCTGGGATCGTTTGTCCACCTTTGGTCCTATGCCAAAAACGTACTTTTTTACCTTGGCCTTTGACACCTGAGCAGGTGCCGTAACTAACCCTAACTTTGCCTGGCGCAAACCATAGGTTGCTATTTGTATAAACCAGGGGTCAGCAAACTTTTTCAGCGGGGGGGGCGGTCCCCTGTCCCTCAGACCTGGTCGGGGGCCGGACTATATTTTGGAAAATAATAATAATAAACGAATTCCTATGCCCCACAAATAACCCAGAGATGCATTTTAAATAAAAGGACACATTCTGCTCATGTAAAAACACCCTGATTCCCGGACCATCCGCAAACCAGATTTAGAAGGCGAGTGGGCTGGATCCAGCCCCCGGTCCTTAGTTTGCCTGCCCATGGTATAAACGATAAGCAACCCAACCCCAAAATGCTTTTCTGATTTGGCTTCCCAGTATTTTACACCACAGCCAGTTAGCCGGCAAAAGGGCCATGTGGCCGATGGCTCTCAGACCCTTAGCAATAGCTGTGGGAATAAACTGTTCTGGAAAGCATTAGTTGGTTTAGAGAAGGGACATCACTTTCTCTGCCTTTACTGAGGATGTTGTCAACACACTCTGTGTGAAGTCATGGCTATTTGGAGAAAGGCCGACTTTAGCCCTGGGAGCATCTAAGTACCCATAGGTGTCCGAAGCAGGAGCAGTGAATTTAGGGGTTTCTGCTGAAGCGTTAAAGCTGCACCTGCTCCTAGGCTAAACTTTGATGCTTGCAAACGAATGCCAATGCTGCAAAAAGCCATAGGCCACCAAAGGACACCAAATCTGGCGAAAGGCCTCCGCCCCAGAAATCTCCCACCACTTGGAAAATTGGGGCATGCATAACGCTGTGTTGTTGTTTTAAATTCTGAACTGCCTAGTTTCTGTAAACAGCCTCGGTCCTGTATACCTGAAGGAGCGTCTCTACCCCCATTGTGGAATTCAACTAAGATCCAGCACCGAGGGCCTTCTGGCGGTTCCCTCGCTGCGAGAAGTGAGGTTACAGGGAACCAGGCAGAGGGCCTTCTCGGTAGTGGCGCCCACCCTGTGGGACACCCTCCTTTCAGATGTGAAGGAAATAAGCAGCTATCCTATCTTTAAAAGACATCTGAAGGCAGCCCTGTTCAGGGAAGTTTTTAATATTTAATGCTGTACTGTTTTTAACACTTGATTGGGAGCCGCCCAGAGTGGCTGGGGAAACTCAGCCAGATGGGCAGGCTATAAATAATAAATTATTATTATTATTATTCTGTAGAAATGCGGGATATAAATTAGCGCAAGTAAACAGTTACCGGTAATTGCTTCTCCCCAAAGGATCCTGGGAATTGTAGTTTGAGAGGCGAGCCAACGCTCTCCTTGATGGCTTTCTGTAATTTCCTCACTTTCTCCCAGTAGCATCTTCACGCTTACTATGTCCTAAGACTCTTGAGTGAGACTGAAAAGCACCTTGCCCAGCTTCCAAACATCACCTGCATCTCCACCTGCTACAGTGAGGAGATCACTGTATGTGGTAAGTGCTGTTGTTTACCAACGCTGCTGAGGTACATGCCTCAAGCACCGCCTCGGCCCATGTGATCTAATCCAGACCCTGCGCTCATTATTTGTGCCAGCTCCATGAGAGGTACGGAGGGTGGCAATGCGAGAACAGGCCTTTTCTGTGGTGGCTCCCCACTTGTGGAATGCTCTCCCCAGGGAGATTCGCCTGGTGCCATAATGATATATTTTCAGGCACTGGGCAAAAAGTATTCACTCTCTCCAGGCCTTTTGTCTTTAACTACCTGTGGCTTTTTAGAAATGGCTGGGATGTTTTTAATGTATTGTTATGGGTTTGAAGGTGCTAGAATTTAATTAAGGCTTGTGGCATCAGAAACCAATTAGGATAATCTAGTCTGTGTAAGGTGATGGCTAGACCCGTGGCTGTATTTTACCTGTGTATTTCCAAACCCTCTGAAATTAGCACATGTGCAAAGCTAATTTTGTTAGGCAAGCTTCCTAAACTGTGTATTAGTCACCTCTAAAGCCTAGGAAATCAGCTTGTATTAAAAGCTAATTAACTCAGCCTCATTTCCTTGGAGGTGTTATCCTGTGGGGGTATTGATCCATTAGCACAGCAATGGCTCAAAGGAAACTCTGTGAGAATGACAATCTTCCCTAAATCTTCCAACATAAAAACAAATTGGAGATAAGAGGAACTGCTGTGTAACTGAAACAGATCTGGAGAAGGAAGACAGGTGAGGGAGACAGGTTGGGCATCTACAACAGAGTGCCCTTTGCTAGGCTACTACTACATACCCTTTCCACACTCTTAACATGAAAGAGCAGTGTGCCTCTAAGAACGTACAAAGTGCATTTTCTTCCAAATATTAATGACCAACTGTAGTCTGTACCTTTCTTCCACATTTAAACATAAGGAGCAGGGCTAATGAACATTGCTTCCATTCAGATAAGTTCCAACATCTGTCTTTAGAAACCAGGCACTGCCCCTCCCACCTCCCACAGATGGTGTTTTTGCTAATAAAGAGTTAACTCCAGCTTGCTCAGTGTGATTTACTGCTGGCTCACTTCTGGCAGATGGTGACAGGCAGACCTTCATGGAGAGAAAAGCCACAGTTCCCTGGGAAATATAACCTTGCTCAGTGTGATTTACTGCTGGCTCACTTCTGGCAGATGGTGACAGGCAGACCTTAATGGGGAGAAAAGCCACAGTTCCCTGGGAAATATAACCTTGCTCAGTGCGATTTACTGCTGGCTCGCTTCTGGCAGATGGTGACAGGCAGACCTTCATGGGGAGAAATGCCACAGTTCCCTGGGAAATATAACCTTGCTCAGTGCGATTTACTGCTGGCTCACTTCTGGCAGATGGTGACAGACAGACCTTCATGGGGAGAAAAGCCACAGTTCCCTGGGAAATATAACCTTGCTCAGTGCGATTTACTGCTGCTCGCTTCTGGCAGATGGTGACAGACAGACCTTAATGGGGAGAAAAGCCACAGTTCCCTGGGAAATATAACCTTGCTCAGTGCGATTTACTGCTGGCTCGCTTCTGGCAGATGGTGACAGACAGACCTTAATGGGGAGAAAAGCCACAGTTCCCTGGGAAATATAACTTGCTCAGTGTGATTTACTGCTGGCTCGCTTCTGGCAGATGGTGACAGGCAGACCTTAATAGGGAGAAAAGCCACAGTTCCCTGGGAAATATAACTTGCTCAGTGCGATTTACTGCTGGCTCACTTCTGGCAGATGGTGACAGGCAGACCTTCATGGGGAGAAAAGCCACAGTTCCCTGGGAAATATAACTTGCTCAGTGAGATTTACTGCTGGCTCGCTTCTGGCAGATGGTGACAGGCAGATCTTAATGGGGAGAAAAGCCACAGTTCCCTGGGAAATATAACCTTGCTCAGTGCGATTTACTGCTGGCTCGCTTCTGGCAGATGGTGACAGACAGACCTTAATGGGGAGAAAAGCCACAGTTCCCTGGGAAATATAACTTGCTCAGTGCGATTTACTGCTGGCTCACTTCTGGCAGATGGTGACAGACAGACCTTAATGGGGAGAAAAGCCACAGTTCCCTGGGAAATATAACTTGCTCAGTGAGATTTACTGCTGGCTCGCTTCTGGCAGATGGTGACAGGCAGATCTTAATGGGGAGAAAAGCCACAGTTCCCTGGGAAATATAACCTTGCTCAGTGCAATTTCCTGCTTGGCTCCCTTCTGGCAGATGATGACAGGCAGACCTTAATGGGGAGAAAAGCTACAGTTCCCTGGGAAATATAACCACAGTTCCCAGGTCCAGTGGTATGGTCCGAAAGCACATGGCACCACCAGCTTGCTGAAGCTAAGCAGGTTTGGGGCTGGTCAGTGCCGGGAAAGGGGACGACCTGCGAACTACCGAATAACACGTTGGGTTTCACAGCAGAAGGAATGTGGGCTATAGAGCATGAGAGGGGGGTGGGAATGTGAATAAACCAGCACCGTGAATGGAATACACTGCTTGATGTGAAATACTTATAACTTTAAACCACAAAGCCGACTTTTTGCCCCCTTAATTTATTAGGAGATTTGCACGGACAGCTGAGTGACTTGTTCCTCATTTTCTACAAGGTACGTAAAGAATACATGCAACATATATATTTTTTTGAAATCATTTTTATTTGATTTTACATGTATAAATTTATAACAATCCAAATGCAAATCCATGTATAGAAGTTACTCTGAATCTTGAGACTTCGCCCCCATCCCCTCCACAGGTCCTATTGTCAACATTTACAACTGCATATTATTCCATAATCTATACTCTGTATCCATCCATATTATCCTTCGTATTGTTACATTACAAGTGGGATTAAAATCCTGCTAATGTTTTCATCTGCTTACAGTGGTCCCTTAAATAGATTATAAATTTTCCCCACTCTTTTTTTTTTAAAAAATGTTCTCTTGGTTTGTGAGCTTTCCGGTCAGTTTGCCATTTCAGCATAGCCCATCAGCTTAGCTCTCCATTCCTCTCTGACAGGGACTCTTTCTTCTTTCCATCTCTGAGCTAGTAGCATCTGTGCGGCTGTTGTCGCATACATGAAAAGTCCTTTCTGCTCCTTTGGAATGTTAGTACCTATAATTCCTAATAGAAATGCTTCTGGTTTTTTTGAAACAAAAATTATCTTAAACATTTTTTCATTTCATTATATATCATCTCCCAGAAAGCTTTTAAAACCTTTTTATAACCAATTTAAAATGCAGGTTAAAATACAATTTAAAATGCAGCCTCATTTTAAAAGTAACCCATAGATCAAAACCATAAGGGGAGGGAAACATAAGGGTCAGACTGAGTCCAAACCAAAGGCCAGGTGGAACAGCTCTGTCTTGTAGGCCCTGCGGAAAGATGTCAAGTCCCACAGGGCCCTAGTCTCTTGTGACAGAGCATTCCACCACGCCGGGGCCAGTACTGAAAAGGCCCTGGCCCTAGTTGAGACCAAGCTAACCAACTTGTGACTTGGGACCTCCAAAATGTTGTCATTTGTGGACCTTAAGGTCCTCCATGGGGCATACCAGGAGAGGTGGTCTCGTAGGTATGTGGGTCCTAGGCCACAAAAGACTGTATCTGCCCCCTGACCTATCTGCCTGGGTAGGATTGCTTTGCCTGTGTTGTTGGGTAAAGGGGTCAGGTTGTCCCCTTGCCTTTAAATTTACAGCTGGAGATCTTCTCAAAGCATTGCAGAGTGGGAGCTGTGGAGGGTGGCTGGTAGAAACTTCCAACCATTTTGTCTCCAAATTTAGCATTTGGTAAGCATCTGGCATTGGGGACGCGGGTGGCGCTGTGGGTAAAAGCCTCAGCGCCTAGGGCTTGCCGTTCGAAAGGTCGGCGGTTCGAATCCCCGCGGCGGGGTGCGCTCCCGTCGTTCGGTCCCAGCGCCTGCCAACCTAGCAGTTCGAAAGCACCCCCAGGTGCAAGTAGATAAATAGGGACCGCGTACTAGCGGGAAGGTAAACGGCGTATCCGTGTGCTGCGCTGGCTCGCCAGATGCAGCTTCGTCACGCTGGCCACGTGACCCGGAAGTGTCTCCGGACAGCGCTGGCCCCCGGCCTCTTGAGTGAGATGGGCGCACAACCCCAGAGTCTGTCAAGACTGGCCCGTATGGGCAGGGGTACCTTTACCTTTACCTTTACTTAAGCATCTGGGTGGCACTGTGTTCTAAACCACAGAGCCTAGGGCTTGCCGATTGGAAAGTCGGCGGTTCGAATCCCTGGGATAGGGTGAGCTCCCGTTGTTTGGTCCCAGCTCCTACCAACCTAGCAGTTCGAAAGCATGTCAAAGTGCAAGTAGATAAATAGATACCACTCTGGTGGGAAGGTAAACAGCATTTCCATGTGCTGCTCTGGTTTTGCCAGAAGCGGCTTAGTCATGCTGGCCACATGACCTGGAAAAACTGTCTGCGGACAAACGTCGGCTCCCTTGGCCAGTAAAGCGAGATGAGAGCAGCAACCCCAGAGCCATTCACGACTGGACTTAACTATCAGGGATCCTTTAGCTAAGCACTTTCTGGATGACTGTTGTTGTTTTTCCATTGCAGAATGGTATTCCCTCTCCACAAAAGTTTTATGTCTTTAACGGTGACTTTGTGGACCGAGGCAAGTGTTCCATAGAAGTCCTGATCATCCTCTTCGTCTTCCTTTTGGTTTACCCGAAGGAGGTCCACCTGAACAGAGGGAACCATGAGGACTATATGATCAACTTACGGTATGGCCCCTGGAAACACGTTTCAGGAATTAAGAAATGTATGGGTTAATGGGTATCTACTTACAAGTCCTCTCTTCTCTTGTTCTCTAGCTATGGTTTCACCAAGGAGGTCACGCGCAAATATAAGGTAAGCTTGTTTGTGAACCTTAGACTCACAGACGTTCTCAAAAGTCATCTAGTCCAATCTGCACTGTCAACACAAGAAATCCATTTATTAGATGATCAAAAATTTGTTGAAAAAGCAAAAGAACCTTGACGGATTATTTTGAAATAAACAGTCAATGGCAAACAAAGTTACAGACGGTCTGGGATGCAAGCAAGGCTGTAATGAGAGGACTCTTTATACAACAAAACTCATTTAAAAGGAAACTGAGAGAGAAAAAGAAACAAGAAATATTAGAGGAAATTATGAAAAAGGAGAAACAGCTGCCAAACAAGGCAAATAAAGAGGCAGTAAAAGAGGCAATCAAAACATTACAAACCCAATATTCAATGATTATAAACAAGGAAATCAGCTGGAAAATAAAAAGAGTAAAACAAAAATATTTTGAGCATGCAAATTAACTGGGGAAGTTGTTAGCCTGGCAGTTGAATAAAAACGAATTTTAAGGGAAATTCCCTTATTCTGAATAGGATTCCTCGCAAGAAAAGGGAAAAGCTGACAGCTATGGATGTTGCCATCCAGCCTCTGCTTAAGAACAGAGGACAGTCCACCACCTTCTAAGCGAGGCTTCCCCACCCAATTATGCCATGTTTTAGTTTTTGCTATTTTGGTTAAAGTATCAATTCCTTCCGGTGATTGCTTAGTCTGTTCCTCAACCTGTGCTGCAAATATTTATGGTGTCGCCATTTGCAATCTGAATACTGCCCTCCACTGATGGGTTAATACTCTCAATGCTGCCAAAGAAACATTTATCATAACATATTTGAGAAGGAACATTCAGAATCAATTGGTTGGATTTTGTATCACAGCTGTTTACAGCTGGACTCTTCTCTTTCAAAAGAAGATTGCGTTCTTTGTCCCTGTTCCTCTTGTTTGCCTCTTACCAGTGTGGTGTAATGGTTAAGAGCAGTGGACTTGTAATCTGGTGAACCGGGTTTGATTCCCCACTCCTCCACATGCAGCTGCTGGGTGCATAGCTGTCAACTTTCAGATTTGAAAATAAGGGAACAGCAGCCTCGAAAATAAGGGATCAGCAGCCTCACCTGTCTCAGGGACAGTCTACGGGATATCTAACAATCTGGGATAGCAATGGGAAGCAGCGGGAAACAGCGCTGGAATAAGGGAATTTCCCGCAAAAAAAGGGAAGGTTGACAGCTATGGCTGGGTGACCTTGGGCTAGTCACACTTCTCTGAAGTCTCTCAGCCCCACTCACCTCACAGAGTGTTTTTTGTGGGGGAGGAAGGGAAAGGAGATTGTTAGCTGCTTTGAGACTCCTTAAAGGGAGTGAAAGGCGGGATATCAAGTCCAAACTCCTCTTCTTCTCTTCTGGTTTTGATTCCCTTGTCCCTTGGACTTTTGTTGCTTAAATGAAAGGAATTTTGCTGGTTTGTGGGCTTCGCAGAATTTGGATATATGCCCTTCTTTGTTACATCTGAAACTAGTAACTATCTTAGAGTCAGACATATAATGGCTCAGAGCCTCAATACTTCAAGAATCACCCCTCTCCATTGTGTGCCTCCTCCATGAGAGATCGAGAGGGTGGCAACATGAGAACAGGGCCTTTTCTGTAGTGGCTCCTCGATTGTGGAGTGCTCTCCTCAGGGAGGTTCACTTGGCACCTTCATTATACACCTTTAGACACCAGGCAAAAACGTTCTTCTTTAACCAGGCCCTTGGCTGAATGATATTCTATGGCCTTTAAAATGTGTATTTTAGGGGGGTGTTGTTTTGTACTTTTATTGTGTATTCTTATGTTGTCACACACCCTGAGAACTTTAGATGAAGTGTGGTATATAATAATAATAATAATAATAATAATAATAATAATAATAATAATAATGCTCTATCTCCCCAATGATGCCCCAGTACAAAAAAACAAGCTCAGTCTGTATTCTCACACTGTTAAATCGTCTGACACCCTGGTGAAGACTCCCATCATTTAGTAATTCTGAATATTTAGTAATCTCTGGCATTTGTTGACTCTAGGAATTAAGGGTGCTTTTGCACCCACAAACTCTGGGTCCTGGATACATATCAATATTTGTATATTATTGTATATATTGTATATAATTTTATATTTTGTATATATGATAATAATAAATATATTATTCATTATGTAATATATCATTTTCAACGGTCATTCAACATCTTATACAATTTTTTTTAGACTTCCCTCAACCACATCTGAAAACTTTCCAATTTTTTCACTTAATTTACATTTCTTAATTTCACTATTGCTATTAATTATCTTATCTATTGACTCTCTCATCATAACCTCCCTTACAATATTTCACATATTACTCCTTGCAAAACTTCTTGCAGTCCTACTAGCGTAACCAGTTGATTACGGTTGCTTTTCAAATAGTCCGCATATTTCTTCCAGTCTTCTGAGAATCTCTGGTCCCGCAGGTTTTGAATCCTTCCTGTCATCTTATCTAATTCTGCGTAGTCCATTCATTTCGTCTGCCATTCTTCTTTCGCCGGTAATTCTTCTTGTTTCCATTTCTGTGCCACGTATCAATATTTGTAGTGGGCCTTTCTCTCATTCTCCTTTACTGTTCCTGCCCTCCTTCTAGGAACATGGCAGCAAAATCCTGAAATTGCTCAAGACGGTCTTCAGCTGCCTGCCTCTGGCCACCCTGATTGACCAGAAGGTCTTGATTGTACACGGAGGAATCTCGAACATGACTGATTTGGAGCGGCTAGCCACGGTTGACCGGCGCAAGGTACAGAGCCCTCCAGATCTCTCAGGTCCTCGGAAGGTTCCCTATGAGCAGAGTCAGCCCACTTATGAGGCAAGGGGAGGCAACTGCCTCGGGCGGCAGGATCCACAGGGGCAGCAAGGAATACATTGCCTGTTGCCACCTCCGTGAAGCTTGCTCCTTGGAGGCTGGACCCGCCAGCACCTCGGCAGCCCCTCAGCCCCAAATTCTTCCTCGACAGCAGCTTCATGGCAAATAGGGGGCACTGTGGTTCTCCTCCCACCTATAGGGAGGAAATAGCGGGGGCTGCCTTCTGGGGTCTCCTGACCTTTGCACCTGCCCAACGTTACTCAGAGCGGCCCCCTGCCATGATTCCCACTTCAACTGTTGTTGGATAAGATGGTATTTGATGCCCCACTCCTGATGTAGATCAAATCAAAATCAAATCAAATATCTTTAATACGGTCAGTGACCAGAAAGCAATTTATAAAAAGAAATATGACATTAAAAGTAGTATTGTGCTATAAATAACAGTAGAAATATGGCCACAGAATTGGTGCTTATATTTATGGCCAGGTTTCGGCTTTTAAGGTTTTAAAAATTCAGTTCAGGTGTCACTACTGTTTATTGTCGTTCCTTCGATGTTTACAATTTGAACTCCGTTGTTGACATCATTGCTCGTCTTATTCTTGTTGCAATGTAACAGTACTTTGCCATGGACCTGTTAATTTCGGGCTCTTTGTCAGCTAAGAGGTGTCTGATATAGGTGGATGTAGATCTTCATTTATGCTTTCTTCCCTGGCTGGAGGGAGGGAAGACCGTTTTGCGGTTGACCTCAGGTGCCAAAATGTATTGTGCAGGAGCTGCCTATGGAAAGTGGTCCTTGGGATGGGAGAGCTTCCTCATCCTTGCTCTCAACCCAGTTTTCCTTCATCTCCTCAATAGGATTGGATGGAGAGTTTGCATGTCAAATCCCCTCTTCCCCTTCTTCTTCGGCCTATCTGTGGGATGCAACGTATTTTCCGCTCCATAAGACGCCCCCGACCATAAGATGCACCTAGTTTTTAGAGTAGGAAAACAAGGGGGGGAAATCTGACTCAAATGTTGTACTAAACTATTTAAAACAGCAAAGCGGGCGGCTCCTGTCTGCTTTGCTGCTTTAAAGCGAGCCACGGTATACAGTGGTGCCCTGCAAGACGAATGCCTCGCAAGACGAAAAACCCGCAAGACGAAAGGGTTTTCCGTTGCGGAGGCACTTCGCAAGACGAATTTCCCTATGGGCTTGCTTCGCAAGACGGAAACATCTTGCGAGTCTCGCCATTTCCCCCCCCCCCGCTTTCTCCCCCTTTTTCAAAGGCGCTAAGCCGTTAATAGCCTTTTAACAGCTTAGCCGCTAAGCCTTTAATAGCCGCTAAGCCGCTAAATCACTAATAGCGCTAATCCGCTTAGACGCTAATGGGGTTGCTTCGCAAGACGAAAAAACCGCTAGACGAAGAGAATCGCAGAACGGATTCTTTTCGTCTTGCGAGGCACCACTGTATAATGAAGAGAATGGAAAAAGGATAGACATTCCATTACAATGTAGTTGTTTTCATTATCACTGGGAAGTTAGTATTGGCAGCGGTCACGTAAACTAAAATTTGAGCATTTTACTGTTATTAATCAAGAATATTAATAGTCAGGGAGAGAAACCAGGGCTGTGCAAATGAGAAGTGCTTGGAGTATGGAGGAACAGCAAAGAGATCAAATGATTGTGCTCCAGTTCCTAAATCTGTGACGTTTTCTCAAAATAGGCATGGTTGTTTTGAAAGGAAGATTCAAAGAGTGGGAAATGGAGTGACTGAGCAAAGAACAGAGGAGGAAAAGCCTTCCTGCTGCTTGCAAACCTTGCCAGGGCTTCAGGGGAAAGCGGAAGCTGCCGGCAGAGCAGCGTGGCTCTTCCCCCCACCTCCAAAAAGCAGTCCAGGAGCGCAGGGCAACGGCGATTTGGCTCCAGGGACCACACATTCGCTCCATAAGATGCACAGACATTTCCCCTTACTTTTAAGGAGGAAAAAAGTGCGTCTTATGGAGCGAAAAATGCGCTACTCCATTGGAGCAGTCAAGGACAACATTCGTTGTTTGCTTAGAGTGGACACAGACGGGGGGGTGTTGGTCCAGCCAGTTGAACTTCCTGTTACACCTGGTCTGGGGCATCCTCCCCCTGCCTGTGACCAGGTAGGTAGGCATGACCCTTGCAGACCCCATAAAAGGTCCAGTCACTCAGCCATCTCCCTCTTTTGAGGCCGTTTCTTTACATGGGCCCATCCTTGCAAGGATGTAAGCCACACTGTACAAGCTAAAGCCTGACTTCAGGGATCCAACTGTGAACTGAATGTGAGTAAACTTGTTATCCTTTTAAAAGAAGACTGTTTCGTCTTTATTCTTATTAGGAGGGAATCAAAGGGGTCTTACCAGGAATATACTTCAATCTAGGCAACCCAGATTGGATTGCTTAAGTAAAGAGATTCAAGCAAATCTACCAACTAGCTTCCTGCTATATATTGGGGAATGTCACTCTGCTGCTGACTCACAGGCGTGAGTTAGGAAGGATACTATTAAATCAATATATCCTCTCCTAGTACGATTTTTACTATATCTTTATTGTCATTGTCCCACACAGAACAATGAAATTGAAAATCTACATAAGACATTAAAAAACCCCTAAAAACTCTGAAACCCCATTTTAAAATACTTTATACTATAGAGACTCCTTATGCTGCGTTTAGAACCAGTATTGCATTTGCATAGAAACTGTTTCTACAACATTCCCACGTTATCATCAGCCTCCACAGTGAATCTGGGGGGGCGGGCGTGGGGGGGGGTGATGAAGCAAACCCACTCCTCTCTCTGGCCCTAACCAGAGAGCCAGTGTGGTGTAGTGGTTAAGAGCAGTAGTCTCGTAATCTGGGGAACCAGGTTCGCTTCCCCGCTCCTCCACATGCAGCTGCTAGGTGACCTTAGTCACACTTCTCTGAAGTCTCTCTGCCCCACTCACCTCACAGAGTGTTTGTTGTGGGGGAGGAAGGGAGAGGAGAACGTTAGCCGCTTTGAGACTCCTTCGGGTAGTGATAAAGCGGGATATCAAATCCAAACTCTTCTTCAAACTCTTCTAACCCCATCACCTTGTCTTGAGTGCCTTGAGTTCGGCTTGAAGCCCATTAACTTGATCTGGGTGATCCGAAAACCAGATGAAATTTTTGTTTGGGGGGTGGGACAGGACAGCACCAGTCTCACAGTTCTGCATTCGGAATATCTGACTCCCTGCCTTGCCTTTCTTAGCTTCTCTCTGTATTGACCCAGAAGAGAAAACAGTCAAGAGTTTGGGGCGTCCATGAATCGAAAGCATCCCGGTGTGGCAAGAGCAGTTTATCAAGCAGGTCCCAGCTGCCCCAATCAAGTGTCCAGGAAGAGCTCCGGACCTGCCGCAGGATGGCAGGAATGTCACTTACCTCTATGGATACCAGATCCGACGACTCATCAGTCCTTGAAGACGAGGACGTTCAGCAGGTGGGTGGATTCGGAGAATGAACGAAGCGCAAAAAAACAAACAAAAAATTCTTGTCGTCTTGATTCCTTTTTTTAAAATGATATTTATTAAGAATTTTAAGATTACAAAAGAGATAAAGAGAAAAAGGGGGGGGGACAATAGAAAGACAAACAACAGTCAAACAATACAAATCGATAAAGGTCAAAATCAAAAAAGAAAAGCAAAACACATAACACATCAAAATCACACAAAAAAATAAACCACAAAAATTTAAAAACAAATCCAATATTCCCAAATCCTTAACTGTCATACCCTTATTTCATCGACCTCCTCACACCTCCCTTTTTTGTATTCTACTTATTATAACAGCAAATCCTTTCCATTTTTCATAATATCCTGTCATTAAATTACCTTGATCTATTTTAACCTATATTACATAGAAAACCCTAAAATTTAAAACTTAAGTCTTATTCATACCAATTTCTCCTAACCTTAACATATTCTTGCAAAACTCTTTAACATTTCTGCTAAAGCCAAATAATTTCATTCCAACATTTTTCTAATATTCATTAATTTTCCAGAACAATCCTAAGTAAAAAAAAAATATTAAAAAAACTTTCTTCCAATCTTCATCCAACATCTCTTCCTCCTGGTCCCGGGTTTAGTCAGTCCTTTCTATCCCATCCATCTAGTTCATTAACCTGGTAATCTTATGTCCGAGGCCCTTAAGTCTCTTCCATGTCCCTTCCACAGATCTTCTTCATATTTATACCTGTACTTTGCTTTGTCTCCTACTCCTTTCACTCGTGGAAACTCCAACGTAACAATATTTTTGTCCCTTGTCGACAGATCAGCCCCTTTTCCATAGTCCACACTGAACTCCATATGATTTTTAAAGACATGTTTCAAGCCCCCTCCAAAATTGAGGACCCCCACATCCCCAAACTCCTCACGGCCCATTACCAGACTTGAAAAGTCAAAACATCCCTGCATAGGGGGGTCTATCCAGCCCCCCATCTCCAAGCCAAATATAATCTGGCTTTTTCCAAGTTCATTTGTCAGATCCAACAACTCATGTTCCTGCTGGGCCACAGCTCCCTCCATCTCTGCCACCCGAAGTCCAAAAACTACCTCCTCCCTCACCTGATCTGTCAGAGCACAAGTTGGTTCCTGGGTGGGTTCTATATAGATACCCACTGCCTGTCCAGAATTTCTAATCGCAGCAGTCATCAAATCCGTCTTTTCATGTAGCTGTTCCAGTAAAGCACTTGTCAAATCCGTCTTCTCATGTAACTGTTCCAGTAAAGCACTTGTCTTGCAAAAAGCATGCACCAGAGCCTCTGAGTACATTGTTATGCAAGGTCAGAAGTCTGTTCCCACGATCTTAATCTATTTGCAGCTGCCAGGCTCCCCAGTTCAAATTCAGTAACAGTTTCACAAGCTCCCTCTGGGGGAAAACTTCAATTTCTATCCATCTCTTTTCTTTCTTTCTTTTTTTTTCCAAAGGCAGGTCTAACAACAAAGTTTCCTTTTTCTGATATTTTGTCAATATTTGTTCCTTTAAAATGCGAAGGAGAACAATGGAATCACTATGTTTCTCTTCTTTTAACTATCTGTCAAAGACGTTTGTCTGTAGTCAATGAACTTCCCGAAAGCTTCTGTCCTGACACCCCGCTCCCAGGTTCAAGACGGTGGAAAATTACTTTTCTTTACACTCTCTTCTGCAGGTTTAAACAATCCAGAAAAAATCCCCCCTCTTCTCCTGCTTCCAAAGGGGGTTCAGTACTTTTAAATGATGAAAGTTAATCCTTAACGAATGATTTTTTGAACTCTAGTTTACCATGTCTTTGCTTTAAACTATCTACAAGAAATGGAAGGCTGACTTCCTGTTTAGACCTTCCCGCTTCAGTGCCAATTTAAAAAGAATTTCTCAGTCCGAATTCCCGTTCTACTCACTTGTCGTTGTTTAAAGTCCAATTGTCCAAATTTGATCTACTCATGGGTAGTTGTTTTTGTAGCCAAATTGTCCCAGGAAAAAGGTAGCGCTCTCCGGCGACGGCTATGCGGCTTCGCTCCACGGAAGAAGCAGTTGACTCTCAGCACTGCGCCACTTGCCCCTCTTCGCTCCGGAACCCGTAATTGGGTTCCTTTACAGATTGGGGGGCGCAAAGGGTGCCTGCCGAGTCCCATAGTCACAGGCTTCATCCGCCTGTGATTTTTTAAAGGGTCCCCGCTTCGCCGTAGCGGAACAGACCCGTTTCCCGTGGAGCCAGTCCCTCCAGATCAGAGGGAATCCGCCATTACCGATGGCGCCACCCCGGAAGTCCTGTTCTTGTCGTCTTGATTCCTGAGCCTCCCAGTTAATTTTGCCATTTCGGCATAGTCCATCAACTTGATCTGCCAATCTTCTTTGGTCGGGGTTGTCTCTTCCTTCCATCTCTGGGCTAGCAGCATCTGGATGGCTGTTGTAGCATACATGGATCTTTTGGAATCTTGGTACCTATAATTCCTACTAAAAAAAGCTTCTGTTGTTTTTTTTAACAAAAGTTAATTTAAACATTTTGATTCGTTTTTTTAATCCTTTATTGAAATTCATAGATATCATACAGTATCTTAAATCCACACATACAAATAAAATAAAATAAATAACCTTACATAAATTTACAGTTAAATATTAAATTACTCTTTCCACATATTTTCTAAATAAACTAAGATAAAGTAAAATAAAATAGACTTCCCATCGTTTCCCAATGTAATTAACATTTGTAATATTGAATGTACTTATACAGTGGTACCTTGGGTTACAAACGCTTCAGGTTACAGACGCTTCAGGTTACAGACTCTGCTAACCCAAAAATAGTACCTCGGGTTAAGAACTTCAGGATAAGAACAGAAATCGCGCCACGGCCGCGGCGGCACAGCAGCAGCAGGAGGCCCCATTAGCTAAAGTGCTACCTCAGGTTAAGAATGGACCTCCAGAACGAATTAAATTCTTAACCCGAGGTACCACTGTAATTATTACCTTACTCTTAATATATTTTCTAATACTTTCTTACAACCTGTTGTACCATTTCCCCTTATTTCTTCATATTTACTTTACACAACGGTCATTCGAACGCTGCCGTACATGTTATATCACTGTTACATTTTTGTAAATATCTCTTGAACACATCCCATTTTTGAATAAATGATTGTTTAGTATTACTCCTCAGTTTATCTGTCAATAGAGCCATTTCTGCGTAATCTAATAATTTTTTTCATTTCATTTTATATCATTTCCCAGAATTTTTAAACTACATTACAGTTCCACCACATATGATAAAAGGTACCCTCTTTTTCTTTGCATTTCCAGCATGTATTGGTACTTGTTTTATACATTTTTGCTAGTTCTGCTGGGGTTAAGTACAACCGATACATCATTTTCATATAGTTTTCTTTCCGTGAAGATCAGCACTCTGGTTTCCAAAGCTGCTGCTGATCTGTGTCTGCGCCAAAGCGGTGCTTAACAACTCAGCTCCCCCTCTCTCCATTTTCAGGTGACGGATATATTGTGGAGCGACCCCATTCCTCAAAATGGCTGCAGAGTGAATCAGGACCGAGGAGGGGGCTGCTACTTTGGCCCCGATGTGACCAAGGAGATTTTGGAAAAGTACAACCTGCAGTTCATCATCCGTTCCCACGAGTGCAAGCCGGAAGGTTATGAGTTCTGCCACGACCGAAAGGTAGCTCAGTGGAGCATCGATCAAGGCTGGGAGTGGGAGGATATGTCTTGATATACAGTATTTTTCACTCCATAAGACGCACCTGACCATAAGACATAAGATTTAAGACATAAGACCATAAGATTTAGTTTTTAGAGGGGGAATGCAAGAAAAAAAAAATTCTTTAAAGGGAGCGCTGAGCAGAGCCTGTATGCATCCCAGGCTCTGCTCAGCGCTCCCTTTCACAAGCCGCGTGGAGCATGTGTGCGGCGCTTGCAGGCTTTTTCCTGACGGGCTGCCCTTCTCCCTCCTCGGGGAAAAGCCCGCACACATGCTCTGCGCAGCTCTTTAAAGGGAGTGAGGCTCTTGGGGGCTTTTCCGGGAGGGGCTGCCCTCTATGGGGCTGCCCTCTGTCCCTTCCCCCACCTCCTGGAAAAGCCAGCAAGAGCCACGCGCTCTTTAAAGTGTCACGCCTAGCGTGTGTGTGGCTCTTGGGGGCTTTTCCGTGAGATGGGAGAAGGGACTGACGGGCTGCCCTTCTCCCACCTTGCGGGAAAGCCCCCAAGAGCCATGCTCCCTTTAAAGAGCACGCGGAACGTGTGTTCAGCTCTTGGGGGCTTTTCCCTGAGGAGGGAGAAGGGCAGCCCTCCACGGGGAAAAGCCTGCAAGAGCCGCACACATGCTCCACGCGGCTCGTGAAAGGGAGCGCTGAGCAGAGCCTGGGATGCATACAGGCTCTGCTCAGCACTCCCTTTAAAGAACCCCATGGAGCGTGTGTGCGGCTCTTGGGGGCTTTTCCCCTAGAAGGGAGAAGGGACTGACAGGCTGCCCTTCTCCCTCCTCGGGAAAAAGCCCCCAAGAAGGGCACACACGCTCCACGTGGCTCTTTAAAGGGAGTGCTGAGCAGAGCCTCCCGCCTGCATTCGCTCCATAAGACGCACACACATTTCCCCTTACTTTTTAGGAGGGAAAAAAGTGTGTCTTATGGAGTGAAAAATACGGTATTTTCTGATTGCACTTCATCATGCAGGGTGAAGGGAGCATGTATGCATCTTGCAGGAGTCCTCAGTCGCATATTCACATTACTTCCAGCCCAGTTGCATTAGTGGGAGTTATAGGGGGAAATGAGAGGTGGTGTGGAGGGTGGAGTAGTGCAAATGAACTGGCAGGGGCACCAGATTGGCTCTGCCAGTGTGTTTGCACTGTGCCAAGCTTGCGGGCTCTCCTCCCCTTCCTGTCTGCCTCCACAGTAAGCAGCGGCAATGTGACTGACCGGAAGAAGCGTTTAATGGATATTTGGCATATGCATAGGTCTAATTTAATATCTGGCAGAAAATGGAGGTAGAAAAATTAATATGAATGGGAAATCCTGCTATTGGACAAAAGGAGAATGCGGCATTTAATGATAACACAGTGGAACCTCGGTTTTCGAACGTAATCCGTTCCAGAAGACCCGTTCGACTTCCAAAACGTTCGAAAACTGAGGATCAAGGGGCTGGCTGCAAAGTCAATGGGGGAAAATGAGAAACGCACATCGGAAGCCAAGGCTCATTCAAAAATGGAAGCAATGATTTCTGGGTTTTTGGCATTCGGGTTCTGAATTGTTCGGCTTCCGAGACGCTCAAAAACCGAGGTTCCACCATAGGTTTAAATGGAAGAGTTTCTGGGATCTTAGGCAAGGAAGAGCCTCCCAGAGGATTTTATTCTCAGTTTTGCAATGTGAGTTTTATCGCATGGTAAATGCAGCTTTCAAGGGGAAGAAAGTGTGTGGAAATGCTTTTGCAAATCTATAGGGCATATTTATGGTGAGACTGTATAGCTGGGGGGAGAAGGGAGCTGACCGTAAAGTAATATGCGCTTCTTAACGATTTGAAATTGCCGGTTTGTTTCTGTTTACTTGCTTAGGTAATCACTGTATTTTCCGCTTCAAACTACTATGCAGTTGGCAGTAACAGGGGTGCCTACCTCAAACTGGGGCCTGACCTGATCCCTCACATCATCCAGTATCAAGCCAGCAAGGATGCACATAAACTGACAATGACTCAAAGGCAAGCATCTCCCTCTTTCTCTTCATCTCTTCCCCTCCCCATCAGTTAGGCCATTGGAGGAAGCAGTCCTTTGTATGGTACTTTCGGTTTCCTCCTGAAAGTTAATACTGATAGAGAGAGGAGCCACTCACCAGCAGGGGAGGGCATTCCACAACAGGGGAGCCACCACTGACAAGGCCCTGTCATGGGTCACTCCTAACTGGGCAGACCCAACTAGTGGGTGATAGTGACTTATACCAGGTGTGGCGAAGTAGGCCCTCCATGTGTTGCTGAACTACAACTCCCATCAGCCCTAGCAAGCATGGTCAAGGGATAATGGGCGTTGTTCAACAACAACTGGAGGACCAAAACTTCCCCATGCCCTGATTTAGACAAAACCCTATGCAGGTTTGCGATCCAGTTAAGAATGCATAAATTTCTGTTCCCATCTGTACTTGTTAGTTTCTGTTGTTTCCATTCATCTGCAGTTCAGTTCATCTTCTGCCATATAACTACATTGCTCATCTCACTGACCACTATTTAACTTAAGTTACATATCTATTCATGTAATGTAAGATCGCTCTGTGGTCTAAACCACAGAGCCTAGGGCTTGCCGATCAGAAGGTCGGCAGTTCGAATCCCTGTGACGGGGTGAGCTCCCGTTGCTCGGTCCCTGCTCCTGCCCACCTAGCAGTTTGAAAGCATGTCAAGTGCAAGTAGATAAATAGGTACTGCTCCGGTGGGGTGGTAAACAGCGTTTCCGTGCACTGCTCTGGTTTACCAGAAGCGGCTTAGTCATGCTGGCTACATGACCCAGAAGCTGTCTGCGGACAAACGCTGGCTCCCTCGGCCTATAGAGAGAGATGAGCGCGCAACCCCAGAGTCGTCCGCGACTGGACTAACAGTCAGGGGTATCTTTACCTTTACCTTTTTAAAGTCATTTTAGTATAAAGGAAATATCAAAACAATATTTAAAAGGTCATAAATTAGGTATTATTTCCTTTCTGTGGTCCTTTCACCCAAAGCCCAGAAGGGCTCTCTGTTTCTCAGATGGGGCAGAGACGTGTGTGTGTGTGTGTGTGTGTGTGTGTGTGTGTGTGTGTGTGTGTTGTATCCCTCATGTATGATGTTACATGGCAGAAATGCTTATCTAATCCCCTCAGGATCAGCCGGGTGGAAGAATCAGCGTACCAGGTTTTAAGGGAGCAATTGTTTGCTCACAGGTCAGAGCTCGCCTCCGCCTTCAGGCAATGTGATCAGGATTCAGGTAAGGTGAAGGGTAAACACCTAATATATAAGGGTATTTAGAAGGAATATAAGGAATTTATTTATAAGGAATGTAAGTACCTGACAAAAAGAGTTTTCTGGCAGTGCAAGCTCCCTGCTGGATATAAGAAAATGAGGTTTGTCCTACGGATGCTCTGCAAGAGAAATGCTCCCCCCAAAACTGAACTTGTCATCGCAGGCTCTGCGAACCATTGGCAATTCTGCATGTGCAGACAATGAATTTTGCTGTGTTTGTGAACCCAGGATACGTCGACCATTGGTAGTGAAACAGTAGCAGGGGCGCCACAGGTAAATCAGGAAAGGGATGGGAAGGCCTCCATGCTTGGCTATGACACAGCCAGGTGTGCACTTCTGTCTGCCATTCCCACACTGACTGCCCTATCTGGGTGCTTCCAGATGAGCATTCTGCCACATCTACACCATACTGTTATGAGTTTTGGGGTGCCAAACACCCCCCACAGCACTAAATTCCTGGGTCCAGTAGGGGTGAGAATTTAATCAATTCTTGGAGTCTTACTCGGTGCCAGACAGATTTAGTGTGTGTTAAAAGGTAAGACAGGGACGCGGGTGGTGCTGTGGGTAAAACCTCAGTGCCTAGGGCTTGCCGATCGCATGGTCGGCGGTTCGAATCCCCGCGGCGGGGTGAGCTCCCATCTTTCGGTCCCAGCTCCTGCCCACCTAGCAGTTTGAAAGCACTCCTAAGTGCAAGTAGATAAATAGGTACCGCTTTCTAGCGGGAAGGTAAATGGCATTTCCGTGTGCTGCGCTGGTGCTGGCTCGCCAGAGCAGCTTCGTCACGCTGGCCACGTGACCCGGAAGTGTCTCCGGACAGCGCTGGCCCCCGGTCTCTTAAGTGAGATGGGCGCACAACCCTAGAGTCAGACATGACCTGCCTGTACGGGCAGGGGTACCTTTACCTTTACCTTTAAAAGGTAAGAGAGAGCAGCTTATTGTGTTCAGGAGATCGCCGGAGAGATGGGCCATTGAAAGAGGGGAAAAAGAAAAGGTGATGAGCCATTAAGGGAAATAAAGGAGGGCAGAGGAGTGAAGTTCTAAGTGTTTCTTATGGATTAAACTTTATTCTCTGCACTTTTGGAGTTCACTTTTTTATTTCTGCATGGTTGCTGCCTTCCCCCTTTCTGCTTCTGATCTATGGTCCTAAATAATCCACACTGTATTTGTGGGAGAGACTCTTTCCCTCGTGTCTCTCTTCTCACTACCCCCAAACTGATTTGGGAAGAAGGAGGCTGAAGAAGTGATCTATGGCTTAGTTTTAGAAGTCATTTCCTAGTGAGCAAACCTTTCCTGGAGGGCTGCATATTGGTGGGTGGGGTCAGAGGCAAAACCAGGAATGTAACTCTGCACAGTCAGCTAATTCCAGTTACACAAAAGCAATCTTTCTAGGTTCATGCCTACGGCAATTTTGGCAGCCCATTGTCCTGAAATCACCTTGTGGCTTCCCTTTCCGGACAGGAATGATCACACTAAATGACTGGGCAAAGGTGGTGGAGTCCGTTCTCAATCTAGGGCTGCCCTGGAGGATGCTGAGACCACACCTTGTTTCCAACGCTGTCGACGGGATGCTGGATTACAATTTGTGGCTCAAAGACCTTGTGACGGAGCAGTGGTCAGCCTCTCAAGAGGTAACATGGACTTTGTAGTACATTGGTAAATCCGAAGTGGAATGCTGCCTCCAGTGGTTATGGGCTGGAACTGAGATTTCACCCTTTAGCTTGTTCCGACGTTTCCTGTAGCAGCAAATGAACTAAGGGGATGTGATAAATGATAGCGCCAGCTCCTATGGAAATAATATTGTTCCTAGGTTTGGTTGGTTGGGGGGTGGCAATTTGACAGGAGGGGGTAACGGAGCCAGAATGACCACAAATATTCTTAAATATTCAGGAACTAAGTTGTCAGGCACATCTTTCATTAGGGAGGTTTCTGATGAAATGGCCAGTGGATGTGTTTTGAATGACTTATTCTTATTTATAAAAGAATATTCATGTAGTGGTATGCCATGGGGGGGGGGGAATCAAAGCTGTTTACAGCAATAAAACATTAAAACAGGCTAGCCATTTTTGTGTTTTGTTTATCTGTGAGATTGTTAAGCCGTAGTCTTGTTTTTTTCAGCGCATTCAATCAAGTTTGCTGGAAAACATTTACCGAAACTTATCCAACCTGGAGACTCTCTTCAATATTATAGACAGTGATCATTCAGGTAAGTGCATTAATAATTCCCTATTGTTTTTAGTTCAGAATTTTAGATAGCCCAGTGTTGAAAAAGGAATAAATATCACATAGGAGGGGCAATAGAGGCCCCACTTTTTTACATTAAAAACCCCCTGAAAGGAGTAATCAGAGTGGAGCACTACATAAGAAACGGAGGGGGAGTCCCTTAGATGGTTGTATGGGGTCTTTCACACCTCCTTCCAGCAACTTCTGCAGCAAAGCTGATACCAAATGTACAGTGGTACCTCGGGTTAAGTACTTAATTCGTTCCGGAGGTCTGTACTTAACCTGAAACTGTTCTTAACCTGAAGCACCACTTTAGCTAATGGGGCCTCCTGCTGCTGCCGCGCCACCGGAGCACAATTTCTGTTCTCATCCTGAAGCAAAGTTCTTAACCTGAAGCACTATTTCTGGGTTAGCGGAGTCTGTAACCTGAAGCGTATGTAACCTGAAGCATATGTAACCCGAGGTACCACTGTAAAGGTAAAGGACCCCTGGATGGTTAAGTCCAGTCAAAGGCGACTATGGGGTGCAGCGCTCATCTCGCTTTTAGACTGAGGGAGCTGGCGTTTGTCCACTGACATCTTTATAAGTCATGTGGCCAGCATTACTAAACCACCTATGGTGCAACGGAACACCGTGACAGAAACCAGAGCAGCGCACGGAAACGCCGTTTACCTTCCCACCACAGTGGTGCCTATTTATCTACTTGCACTGGCGTGCTTTCGAACTGCTAGGTTTGCAGGAGCTGGGGCAGAGCAACAGGAGCTCACCCCATTGCGGGGATTCGAACTGCCAACCTTCTCATTGGCAAGCCCAGGAGGCTCAGTGGTTTAGACCACAGCACCACCCATATTGCTCTGCTTTCCTTTGGATCACATCAATGAGTTCCCTGGGCAACCTGAGACCTCCATATACACTGCGGTTTGAGGTGCACTCCTTTGCCTCTCGAGACAACAGAAGCCAACGGCAGCAACAAAAAGATATCCCGTAAATAATGTGCACACACATAGCTGGTAAATCGTGTTCTGTCCTTTTGCAATTGGTGAATTGAAAGACTGGTGGCAGCGAGTGCAGTTTCTCCTAACATTTCTGAAGTTTGCTGTCATCAAACCGTTACAATGCCTGGGTTTCAATTGTGAGAGGGCGAGACAGCAGTCAAGATTATGTTCTTAGATCTGCCAGAAGATGGCGGCCATGGACTTGAGACAGCTTTAAGAGGACTTTGGACATTTACCTGTAGTTACTAGCCATGGTTTAAGGGCAAGGAGGGAGGGTCTGTTGTCTTCCTGCTTGTTCCCAGAGACATCTGGCGAACAGGATGCTGAAATTCCCGTTCCAGAACAGTAGGAGGGAAATAGAGGGTTCTGCTGTGAATAATGAGAATTTGTGAGTTTGAATTATCTGCTACGCGTCTGAGAGATGCAGCAGGCTACAAATCAGAGGTGGGGGAACCAATGGTCTTCTGGATGTTTCTAAACTGTGACTCCAAGCATCCCTTCACCATCGGCCATGCTGGCTGGGGCTTGGGGTCCAATCCCCACCTGTAGGGTCACAGGTGAGCTACCCCCGCTATTTGAGCAAATAAAATGCTTTTCCTCCACCACCTTCAGGGTTCATTTCTCACGACGAGTTCCGCCAGACCTTCAAATTGTTCAGTGCCCATATGAATATTGAGATCTCAGACCAGGATGTGACGAACCTGGTCAACAGCATCGATTTCAACAAAGATGGAAACATAGATTTCAACGAGTTCATCGAGGCCTTCCGCATTGTCCGACAGTCTTCCTCGGATGACATTAGCAGCTGGAATCCCCGCATCACGGATGCCACCGACCCACAGACAGCATCTTTGTAGTGGCTTCTCAACCCAGGCTCATCTTTCAACCTAAGAACATGCCTCACAACTAAGTGGTAAGACAGTTCCTAGCAACGGCCTCACAACTGATACAACCATTTTCAGATTTCTTCTGTTGAGCGAGAGGGGAAAACAGGACATCTGCATCCCCGTTCCATCCCAGCAACGGCATCTAATATTAGGGAATTGCTGTAGCTTTTTTTTTTTTTAGCTTTTTTTAAAGCCATCGGTGAGTCAGTCTTAGCCTGTATTTGTTTTCTCCAGCCCAGCTTAAAAATGGACTGAATAAATGTTTATCACCCTGTGTCTCCCTTGACCCTGACCTCTCTAGGCGGCTTCCAATCCCCACTTGGCTATGAACCATGGCCTCTCAGCCTGGCCTACCTCACAGGGGTGTTGTGGGGTTTCTTCAGAACTGTGTTATTCCTATGCAAACTCGTTTTTTGACTATTTTGTAGTCCATATAGGCCACCCTGACAGTTCTTCAAGGCAGGCAGCTATGCTAAAAGACTGGTCTTTGGTTTATTTAAGTTCCCTTGTGAAATAAGCTTATATTAGAAAGGCCTGTTGTGAATACACTGGGAGTTTGCCAGATCTTGCCACTTTGGCCCAAAGCGCCACAATTCTAGCATGGGCAAGAAGCCAGGATAAATTTGGCTCTGTAGCTTCCTCACTTCTCTGGGCCTGATACCGAGTTGCCTTGCTTGCTCCGCTGTCCTGCCCCCGCCGTGCTGTTGCTCTGGTTTGCTCACCTCCTGCATACGCTTCAATTTATCTTTCTTTTTAGAACATTTGCACAGGACAGCCATGCATTCCGCAAAGTATCATGATTCCCCCACAATGCCTCTGGACTCTTGGAAAGGGCAGGGAATCTTGCAGGTGCTGCAGCAGGTCCTTGCTGGTGTTGACCCCCACAGCTGCTGCATCTAAAGTGGTTTTTTTAAAGGGTCACATGGGAAAAGTATACTTACTTTCAGCTTGGGGCTGTAGTTCAGTTTTGATCTTCAGCACATAGAAAGTATATACCCTATTTTTCGCCCTATAGGACGCACCGGCCCATAGGACGCACCTAGTATTTTGGGGGGGAAATCAAGGGGAAAAAATTTATCCCCCCCCCCCCAGGTTTGAGCAGCCATCCCCAAGCTAGAAGAGGGAGACGGAGTGCTCCGTCTCCCTCTTCTGCCTTCAGGGACAGCCTCTCTAGCCTCCGTGGGGCAGCGGCTTGCCCCGCTGTCCCCGAACTTGTGGGGCTGGCGAGGGGGAGAAGCAAGCTTGCTTCTCCCCCCCGCCAGCCTCCAGACCAGGTCCGGGAATAGCGGGGTGGCGGCGCTTGCAAGGCTTGCGGATAGCTTCCTGAAGCCTGGAGAGCGAGAGGGGTCGGTGCGCACCGACCCCTCTCACTCTCCAGGCTTCAGCGAAAGCCTGCATTTGCCCCATAGGACGCACACACATTTCCCCTTCATTTTTGGAGGGGAAAAAGTGCGTCCTATAGGGCGAAAAATACGGTATGCAAAATGAGCGCTATAGCTTAAACACAGAGAACTGTAGCGGTGATGTTAATGCAAGAGGAGGGATGCCCTGCTGAGGAATTGACAACAATAGAAAAATCACACTGTTGTGGCTGATAAGGAACTCTTTAGGGCAATTCCTCAAATCCTGCTCAGGAAGAAATTGCATCCACTGCACGAATTTGCAAACCTTGTTTTCCATTACAAACAGCATAAAGCAAGATCACAAGGGTAAATATTTGATTTTATTACCTCTTAGAAAGGTTTTGCATATTCTGTTGAATTAAAATGATATAAAAATATAGGCTTTAGATACCAATAGTTTTTTGGTTTTTAAACACCTTTATCCAGTGCTTCTTTTCCATCACCTGTCCCAAAGAAGCACAACAGACAACCAGTTTCCCCCCTGTAATGTAGAAGGTTCAAAGCTTTATTTCGAAGTTTGTTTAAACAGATTGGACAATGTCTTATGGGCACATAAACAACCAGCAGTTATTTTGGGGTGTGTTTGCTGTAAGCAATAGCATTGTATTTCCTCTCAAGATGTTAACACGGAAGGTGTCTTCATAAACCTCACCCACACAGTCGATATTGCCAAAATTGCAGGCTTAGAACACAAAGCAGCTTCTGGAGTGTCTAAAGTCTGTTCTTGAAACCAACTGCGCCATTAGGAAACTGAACCACTTGATGGCCAAATTGGGGAAAGGACACCAATACTATTGGACTCCTCTCACCCCATACTAAGATTTATTGATAGATATATTTTAAACCACCTAGTGAGTTTTGGTCATGGAGAGGAAATTACAGGTTCCATAAGCCTCTGGATAACGGAAGGGTGTCCATCAACTGAACACCCCTCCTCTGATAGGTATGCTCTCATTTAATCCATGTTCTATGAGCTTTATATCTTCCAGGTCATCTTTTACGATGCTGATCAGGTGGCTGAGCCCTTCTTGTTGTTGCTTCAGATGCTAAAAGAAAGGGAGGGAGAGAAAGAAAGAATAGCCACATGTTTACTCCGCTCTGACCTTTCCAAGCCTAGCCTGTGAATTTCCTGGCAACGGTCAGCCCTTCTGTTTGTAAAATGCTAGGCATCAGTCCTCAACTGGGAGATCACAACTGCTCCAATCTTTCCCCTATGTGTTTACATGAGAGACATGGGTTACTCAGTAGAAAGTCACATACTGATATCCCCTCTTTCATACACATTAACAAATCCAGACCCAGGATTAGTTCACAGCTCGTTGCCTTATTCAGCTTATTAAGTTTTGGTGTGTTGTTTTTTAAATGCAAGTTTCTAGCCCTTATGTTTTGGAAGACAACCTTGGAAACATGTAAGCGTTGCCTGGTGGCAAATGGCCAAAAATTAGGGTTGACCAGGGCTTGCAGCAGAGTCCGTTCCCCAGGTTTTCTATGCTATCAAGCACAAATTTCACTGGCCATCCCACTCCCTCACCTCATGCAACAGAAACATCCAATTCTTTGAGAATGGAAATATTGGAAGCACAAAATATGAATCCGGTACTTTCTCATGTTATTGTGACAAAGGAATTTGCATTCCTGCCGGTTGTTACCTGTTTAATTTCCCGCAAGAGGTCTGCATCGATGTAGTACCTCTCTTCCGATCTCACAGCTCCAAAATGGTTCTGCATTCTGATCTGGGACATCAACTCATTCAGCCGGCCCTGGAAGAAATAAAGGAAGAAACGCTGAATTTAGGGCAGAAAGCAGTTTCTTTTTCCCTGCCCTGTGGGACAAGTGGCAGAGATTTATAAGCAGATCCAGTCCTTAGTACAGGGGTAGGCAACCTAAGGCCCATGGGCCACAAGCAGCCCATGAACCGCCCCCAAGCCGCACGCTCAGTGAGCCCCCGTGCACTGCACTAAACCAGTGTGGCACGGGGACTTGCTTCCACAACACCAGAAATCGCGTCTGCACAGACGCCGGAAATCACGCACGCACACAATCTGGCCCACGGAGGAATCTCCACTGGAGTGAACTGGCCCAGGCGAGGTAATTTATTTATTTTTATTTATTTTATTTATTTATTTACGGCTATTAGCCCATAAAATATGTACAAACATAAAAGCACAGAGGCATAAAGACCGATATATCCGACAACAGAAGGTGAACACCACAATGCAAGGGAGGGTCATTGAGCAGAGCCAAATAACAGCTTGGGGCCCGGAGAGCTCCAAGGGACGGTTCGCAGAAAAAGGAAAACTGAAGACGAGATCCGACATGCACTCTCATCATAACTGTCCGATTAATTTTTGATGTTGTTGTTGTTTTTTGGTGATTTTTGTGTGTGAGATAACCGCATTCAGGAATCTCGCCACCTGCAGAGTTACAGAAGGATCTGTATCCTGCAAAAGCAGTGAGGCGTGTGACTCAACAGGCCTGCCAACCAAGCGCAGTAAAGCAGGGCCCAGGAATTTAGTCCTGGCTATGCTATGTAGGGGACAGTTGAACATTATATGTGGAAGAGATTCAACAGTTTTCCTATCACACACGCATAGCGGAGACACCAAACCCTTGGAAAACCTGTGGCTCAGCAGGTTCGATAGAAGAACATTGAACCTTGCACGAATAAATGCAAGTCGGTGTGGTACAGATGAAAGAGATGACATGTATGATTGAAGGCCAAGTGGTGGGGTTATTCCGTGATACCTGGGGGAGCAGACACCCCCGCCCCTGGCGAGGTTGTGTTGATTTTCAATGTCTGCTAATCTTTGCTCGATAAGGCTTTTGGCTGAGCGTAAGTTCATCTTTAAGGAGTCCGCTGGGGAAATTCCGATGCTCAGAAGTTTGGTAAACCTTGCCAACCCCTGCCTTAGTACAGTGGTGCCTCGCAAGACGAAAAGAATCCGTTCCGCGATTCTCTTCGTCTAGCGGTTTTTTCGTCTTGCGAAGCAACCCTATTAGCGGCTAAGCGGATTAGCACTATTAGCGGTTTAGCGGCTATTAAAGGATTAGCGGCTAAGCTGCTAAAAGGCTATTAGCGGCTTAGAAAAAGGGGGGGAGCGGGGGGGGGGAATCGCAAAACTAGCAAGACGTTTCGTCTTGCGAAGCAAGCCCATAGGGAAAATCGTCTTGTGAAGCAACTCAGAAACGGAAAACCCTTTCATCTAGCGGGTTTTCCGTCTTGCGAGGCATTCGTCTTGCGGGGCACCACTGTATCTCCAACAAGCAAGTATCTCAAGGCCTCTCAGACTGATGTGGCACCCTGCTGGCTTGACTCAGTAACCTCCCACTAAGGCTGCTTTCTTGAAAGGACGCATCAATGATCAGGTTGAGAGGCCTGTGAAAATATACCACTTACAGATTTTACCAGATTAGTTTGAAGGAGCTTGAGGCATTTCAAAGACACTGTCATTGTACCATTTTTTAAAGAGGAACTCTAAAATGGATCTAAACATGAACAAGCAGCATGGCATAGGTCCAAGGCAGACACAGCCTTCCACGCTAGCATGAAAGAACTTGGGAGATGTAGGACAGGCATGAAATGCAAGTGCACAGAAGGAGCAAGCGCAAAGCACCAGGCAGCTTATTGCCCAGTTCTGTGTTTGGTATGCGAGGTTATGCATCCTGAGTTGCTGACCTTGAACTGCGTGGGAGCATTGAGTTCACACTGGATCGTATCCAACTGTACGCGAAGCTGCTCTTCATCGGCTTGGATGGCATAGCCGCTTTTCCTCTGGATCTCTTGCTTGATTAACACCTTCGTGAAGAAATTAAGATGCTTTAGAAGGCTACCCCTTACCAAAAACAGAGATTGTCCTTTTTTGGGCAGCACAGCTGAATGTGGAGCACCTGGTCTGTTTCCCCCCAGGTGTTTTAGGGATGCAAAATATGCCTGGAAATGGGAAGGCCATCCTCAGACACACCTGAGATCAATAAGGCAGCTCAAGGGAGTGGACAGATGCAGAGTGTCTTTACACAGTGCCACAAGAGGGCCTTATTGGTAGTGGCGCCCACCCTGTGGAACACCCTCCTATCAGATGTCAAAGCGTTAAGACATTTGAAGGCAGCCCTGTACAGGGAAGTTTTTAAAATGTTTGATGTCTTACTGTGTTTTAGTATTTTGTTGGAATTATTATTATTATTATTATTATTATTATTATTATTATTATTATTATTATTATTATTTTATACCCCAGTCACTCTGGGCAGCTTCCAACAAAATATTAAAATACAATAGTGTATTAAACATTAAAAGCTTCCCTAAACAGGGCTGCCTTCAGATGTCTTCTAAAAGCCTGGTAGTTGTTTTTCTCTTTGACATCTGATGGGAGGGCGTTCCACAGGGCGGGTGCCACCACCGAGAAGGCCCTCTGCCTGGTTCCCTGTAACTTGGCTTCTTGCAGTGAGGGAACTGCCAAAAGGCCCTCGGCGCTGGACCTCAGTGTCCGGGCAGAACGATGGGGGTGGAGATGCTCCTTCAGGTGGGCAGAGTACAAATAATAAACTTCTTCTTCTTCTTCTTCTTCTTCTTCTTCTTATTATTATTATTATTAGATACACATGGAGGTTTACAGAGTAATGGAAGTAAAAAAAAGAAAGAGGAGCTTCTAAACCCTTTTTCTCCCTAGTTGTGTAATAATTTATTTTTAAGATACAATTGAAAGAGACCATAAAATAAACATGTCCAATGTACATTATTCCATCACATAAATCAACCATGTACCATATCAACTGTTGTTTTTTAATTATAAAAGGGGGGGAGGGAGGGGGGAATGAGAAATCAGAACCTAAAAGGCAAGGGGCATTGTGTGGCTAAACTGGGATCAAGACCCAAAGTTTATTTGATCTCTTATCCAAACAGCAGTTTGAATGGCTTTAAGAGGAGAATGAAGATCCGTCTACTGGTGGCTGATTACCCATGACAGCAATAGGGAACCTCAGTGTTCTAAGGTAGCGTCGGGGTCTGGGAGAGCACTCTTGCCTTTATGGCCTGGGCTTAGGGACTTCCCAGAAGCATCTGGCTGGCCCCAGATGGAATCAGGATGCAGGTATAGAGGGACCTGGGATCCTCTTTTCATGGTCTTATCCATCTTCCCCCACACTGCAGATGGGAGGGAGGACTGAGGCAGAGACAACAGGGGTTTGCCCAAGGACCAGCTTAGACAACCCTAGTTGAATTGAGACTTGACCTGAATATTTCCTGACCTTCATCTCATGTTCTTCGCTACTGCACTTTACCTACATTCTTAATCACCACCCATTTTTACCACAGGGACAAGCAACAGCCTACCTGCAATGTTCTGTGCGAAAGATCCATTAGCTTCCTCTTGTACTGAGCTATTTTGGCCATCGTTGTAGTCTGGTTTTTCTGAAGCTCACTTATGTCTTCTGATATTATCTACAGACAGGGAGAGATTGGGTCAACTGTTTAAAGAGAATGCACAGGTTGTGAACTATCAGTCCAGTTTCACACCTGGGTGTCCCTTCATGTGTCAAAAGCCTTTTAAATCCTTTGCAGATGCAGCCCACAACCAGCTACAGAATTATGAAGCTGGGTGGGTCTACAGTGACTGCTCTAAAAATCCCCTGAAAATCGAAAACACACGCTTCAAAAATCACAACAAGGCAACTGCAGAGAGAGAAAAAGTGGATGCAATGTACCATAGCAGAAATGCTTTGAGGCGGGGAACACTTTTAACTAACCAAGCCAGCTGGTCCCAGTAAGAATAATAGAACCTGAAGATTAAAAGAGATTTGATACCACTGAGGTTAGTATGCAAGTGAAGAGGTATTACTGGCTTAGCCACTGGACAGATTTAAGACTAAACACAGGAAACTGCCTTATTGCAACTCAAACAGTTATATTGTCTGCACTTAAAGGAGTGATTCAGACAGTTTTCCCAACACTACTTTGAGATGTTAATGAGGGAACCTGGGACCTTCTACACATAACACAGTGTGCTATGTCCCTCCTCTAAATTAGGGAGGTTAGACTGAAATCCCATTTTTTTTTAGAATAATCTTCATGCATCTGACAACAGTGGCTAGAATTTTAATAGCAAAAAATTGGAAAGGACAAGTGATACCCACCAAATTAGACTGGGAGGTGAAGATGATAGAATATACAGAAGTAGCCAAAATGATGGGAAGTTTAAGAGATGATTCAAAACAGAGATTAAATAAAGAATGGAATCTCTTTAGAGAGTATATAAAACAGTACTGCAAAAATCTAAATGCTTTGACGGGTCTGGACTGAATCTTGAAAGACAACAGAGGACCAAATAATAAAGTAATTTTAAATGTTTAGAAAAAGGAAATATAAAAGTGTGAAGTAGAAAATGAAGTTTAGATAACGCAAGGGGATGAATAGAAGTCAAGAGAATGTGATGTTGTTTGTTGTGTTGTGTTTGTTTTTGTTTTTGTTGTTTTAATAAAGCTATAAATTAGAAAATAAAATAAAATAGGGATGTAAGACTTCACTTTGAGCATCTCAAGTGTAGCTCCTAGTGAAAGTGAAGAGACTGGGTTGATCTGTGCCCCTGGAACACACAAGCAATAGAAGCTCAGTGGAAATATTGTAGAATGTGCTATGCATCTTGACTCCTCAAGTTTGGCATCTTCCACGCTCTTTACAACAGACTTGGAAATTGCTAACCCCGGCCTAGGTGGAGCAAGTGACCAATCCCTGGCCCTGAGAGTCCGGAGTGCTTTATGGTATTAAGTTTCTGGCACCTGGAACACAGGATTTACAAAGCAAAAGGCAACTAGACTCTTAGCCAGAGCATCCATTGTCAGCCACAAATGATCACAACAGTGGTATTCAGAAGCTGGTGCTCACATCTAATCTGGTTTGATGCTGCTTCGTCATTTGGTCTTGGACTTTCAACCTCCTCAGCAGTTCTTTGAAACCAACCATCGGCACTGGAATCAGCCTAGAGAAGTAAGAGCATCAACATGGTAGAAATTAGGTAACACATAGAAATGAATAGGCTATAGGAGCAAACAAGGCACTCTAACTAGGGAGTCAGGAGGCCTCACCATCCCTTTAGGGGAAAAAGACGGTGGTTTTTGTTTCTGGTAAATTACTATGAACCTGGTTCAAACACATGCACACACACCCTTGATTGTGCTAACTCTGTTGCCAGCAGCTGGAAGTCTTAACAGATTCCACTGAAGACTGTTGGGTTTGACGTCCCAACAAGCTCTTCAAGAGTACGTATGTGGGATAGCATGCCTGAATATGCACCAACAGCTAAAACTTTCTTCAACCTGCAAATTTAGCGTAGCTTCTCCCCAATGTGGTAGTAACAAAGCAAGATTTTAACACCAGGGACACTCAAGCATGCATTCTTGTGATGGTTCAGTCTTGCATGCGCCTCCTAACTGAAAGCCATCTAGATTTCGGTGTGGCGTTATGACTCTTTTCCAGCTATTGCTCTTGGGAGCTGTGATCGCCAGGGTGCTCATTTTGCCCATTCCTTCTCAGAAAGACACATAATTCCCATTTCAAATTATCCAAGCAATTCAAAAACCATCTTGGAAACCACCAGACCTACTTTTCAGGATCTGGGTTGTCAACTTTGGCCTGCTCCCAAATGATTGGATCAACTCCTGGAAACGGAAAAACAAGTCACTAAGGACAATATCGAGTCATTGAGCCTCAGCCATTGTTTATTAGGATCAGTTGGAGATAAGATTTAGCTTGCTAAAAAAACGCACCCAGGTTTAACACACATATAAATCATAGCCCCCCTCCCCCCAAAAAAAACAGGCAAACTACATTTCAGAAGTGACAATTTTAACACACTTCAGATATTTTCTTCATATCCCAGTTCCAATTAATTCAGTGAATTTTTCTCTTGTGAAAACCCACCCCTAAAGAAGCATTAATTACTGCTGCAAGTACCTCTTTCTGCTTCTGTCCTGATGTTTTGTCTCATGAAGGAAAAGGAAAAAAACAACCCACCACTGATCTACCACACAATGAATGAGTTAGAAAATTATTTACTTGTCCTTTAGGTCTCTTTCCAGATTGTATCTACAAGCCAAGTCCAATTAAAATGCATCCCATATCTAAAGCAAACCCCTTAAACGGTTGGCCAAACACTTATTTTTAAAGAACAGCACAATTCTTTCAGCTTGTATTACAGCAGGACATACTCCTCCATCATCTAACCCAGGCTTCCTCAACCGTGGCCCTCCAGATGTTTTGAGACTACAATTCCCATCATCCCTGACCACTGGTCCTGCTAGCTAGGGATCATGGGAGTTGTAGGCCAAAAACATCTGGAGGGCTGAGGCTGAGGAAGCCTGATCTAACCAAAGCACTTTGGTACAGATTACCTGCAGGAGGACTCTGTAGCAGCTGCTTGACCTGCGCTGGAGAAAGCTCTGTCCTGGCCATGATGAGGGTGACTCCAAGCTGCTGCAGCTGGTTTTTGACATTTGCTTGTTCAAAGTGTGCATACAGAGTGGTAGATGGGACTCGCCTGGAAGTCCCATTTGGAGATCGCTCAACAACATAGATGACTACTTCAGTCCTAAAAGAGCCAATACAAACACTTACATTTTACACATTTTAAAATGATTTACAAGGTTGATCTCAAAAAAACAAATGTATTCATAGCATCATAGAATTGCAAGGGACCCTGAGGATCATCTGGTCCAACCCCCTGCCATGCAGGGACATGCAGCTGTCCCATATGGGGATCAAACCTGCAACCTTCCCCTTATCAGCATCATGCTCTAACCAACTGAGATGGTCTGGCCAGCTTCCTCCAATTATTATCTGCCTGGCTGGGCTCTTCATCTGATGTATGTATGAAGCCTTGCTATGGCATCAATTTCCACCCACCAGCAACTTGGATGGGACACTCTGTACATGGCCCTCCAAATGAGAGGCCTCTGGGGTGCCTTCACCTGCTCCCGAGAGGGATGTCTTCCAGATAAGAGGAAGCACCTCTGCCCAACCTGCCTGCACCTGTTAACCATCCCTGCATCAAGCATGCTACTCTCCTTGAACATCAAGTGGCCTCTTCTTGCCAGGAAGGGACACACGTGCACCATGAAATTTACTTACTGATCATCTGGCATGGTCTTCACACCTTCCACGTTGACTGTGAGAGTCTGGTTTGAACCCAAGATTTTGTGCAAAGATTCCACAAGCTGCTGCTGCTGGCTTCGGATTTCTGCTTCCTTCTTGTTGAAGACCAGTGCTACCAAGCCATCTTCATCCTTGTTGTTGGACATGCAGCTATAGCCAACAGCCTGTGAAAGGACAGCAGTCTTTTCAGCCAACAAAAAGATACCCAAACATTTTGCTGCAGCACCACAAAGACATGAAAGCTAAGATTCCACAACTCCATGAAATGTAGCGAAGGAAATCAACTCTAAATGTCTAGCAGCAATTCAGACTAGCTAGCCAACCAACCGTTTCCAAGAAGGTGGTCTTCAGGAACACCAATCATACCTTAAACCTGCAGAAGGGGTTTTCCTGCGAGAACTCCACTGGGGCAATGCTGTTGTTGAAATATCCTTTGCCTGTGCCCCAAAATGCCTGCAGCTGGTTCCACTTGGCCAAAATGGCATCTCGCTCATCTCCCAACAGTGTGGGTGCAGAAAGGGCACTTGCTGTGTTTATCAGCTGGTTAGACTGGGCAGGGGCTTGAGCAGGCTGACTGAAGAGGCTTCCTAGGGCTAAAACGAGACGGGAAGATAGATGGCAAATGAAATCCAACCACGCAAGGCTAGCCCACTATCTTCTCCTCAAAGTAGCCCCTTTGTAAAATAAGATGCTGACCAAGGGTTTACATATTTTCTGAGCTTATCGCTATTATATTTTTTGCAACTTAGGCAGATATATCATCATCATCATCGTCAAACCTTTATTTGCACCACATACAAACATTCAGAATAAATAGGCCAGTGCGATCTCGTCGCCATTTCAACAGTACAGTCATTTGTACAGTACAGGGAAGAAGAGGCGAGCAATCTATTTCATCTCTGTGGGTCTCCAGCAAGGGCAGGATCCTTTAGCATACTACAGGTGACAAAAAATCAAATAGAGGAACTTAGCTACTGTCTTGGTATGCTTCTGGTCTCTCCCCTGTAATAAGAAGCGTATAACCTCTGTCTCTGGTTTCCATGTTGGAATACATAGATGGTCTAGAAATTGTTGATGGAGATAATCATTCATTTTACATTTAAGGGCCATTTGAGCTAGAGTTTCCACCAGGTGGGCATCACACAGGCAGATCCTATCTCCTTCAGGCAGATATGTAGATGCCTGACAAAAATAATAGCTACAGCAGGCGCCTGAAACACTCAACCAGAATACAGTTCATAAAGTCCACTTCTTTGCCCAACAGGCTGTCACCCAGATGTCTGATGGGAGGGAGAAGGGAACAGAGGAAAGAAGGGGTTCCAATATGACATAAAGAGGTTAGATAAAACCCCTGGCACTATTTAGCCTTAGGGTACTTACTTGGTTGCTGCTGCTGCTGCTGGGTGCTGAAGGCTCCAAATCCCAAACCAGTTCCCAAACCTGTCCCAAGGCCGGTACCTGTCCCGAAGCCAGTACCAAATCCAAAACCCTTGTTCTGGGTAGCACTAAACAACCCTTGAAAAAGAAAAGCGGGACAACACAGTGTGAATAAGGTCATGCTAAGCTCCCGCAACGCTTTAATTGGAAAGACACATGTGCAGAGCAATTCATGCGCTCTTACCACCAGCCCCGGTGTTGGTAGGTGCCGAGAAGCTGAACGTAGATCCAGCTGTGGTGTTTGCCGTCCCAAATCCTCCAAAGGCCCCTAGGAAACCAAAATGAACAAGTCAAAAGAAGAAGAAGCCCGGCAGGCTCTTACGAGGCCACAGTTTTGACGATCACATGCCGGTAGGTTTTTTTTAGGAAGGGAGATGGTGACAAATGAATGCTGCTGAGGAAATAACTCATATGCATTGCCCTCGTTTAAAGCTGAAGCGATTGCAAAGAAGGGGCTAACACTAAAGTAGCTAACACGCTTTCATCTTTTGGGAAATCATATCAGATGCACATTTTTGTTATTTTTTGGAAAGCCTATCCTGTTACTTGAAGGAAAACACATATAAATTCTTTAAAAAACAACAACCTAATCAATGCAGTGCTTCTGCTTTAAACTACTCTATAACATCAGTGCTCCTTATGTGGGCATAAATATGTCTTCTGAATTTTCCTTGCATTGTAGAAACCAGCTGCTCCCAGCACTCTTTGCATGCCTTTCTTTGTGCTAAACAGGCACAACAGAGTTGATTAAATGGCTTTGCTGGAGCTCCCAGAATAGGTTTCAATCAGAAGAAGGGTTCCAGCCTGCCATTGACACATTGGCCCTGCAACTGCTCTTCTCCTTGACCAAGCGCCAACCAGCACTGTTCCTGCCTGAACTTTTTGGGTGAAAGATGCACTGGTTAAACCTGTCCTGAAGCACTCAAAACCTATACAGTCATAAAATTGGGGGATGGAGCCAAAGACTAAGTTAGTTGTGCTTTAGCCCCACTGAAATCAGTGCTGCCCTGGGCTCCTTTGGATGAAAGTGCAGGATTGTAAATGTATTAAACAAAAGAATAAATAAACAGATAAATAAATAAATACTAGTTTGAAACCAAGTTTTTATAAATGCATTAGAATTTGTGATCCCTGTCTGCACTCAAAAGCTTAAAGTTCAGTTATAGCTGCCATCTTAAAACAATTATTTTAATGTAATACTAGTGACAATCGTAGTCCAATGGTGAGCTCTTTCTTGTGTCCTTCCTTACACAGAAATTTTCCAAGAAGAATTTTAAAACTGATTGGAAGTGTGCATGCATTTGTATGTGGTGGGTGGAGGTGCGAGAGAGATTCGCACCTTGTGAAAGCCATTCAGACCAATCACAAAGCAAACAATGTCACTGGGATGAGCAAATGGTTTCTTTAACAGCTGAGATGAGAGTTACACTATACAAATAATTGAAACTGTTGCATATTACAGTACAGAAATGATAGGACTATGGAATGATATAATTTCCTATACGAACAGCCACAAGAACTGAAGGTTAACACTAAATGAACGCATTAGAAATACTGAATATTAGAATACTGAATATTAATGTCAGGCACATTCAAGTACAAAGATGGATCAATGCCTGGCTGTTCAAAATCAGCTAATTGAATTATCTACTTGTTCTACAGACGGTAAATAGTTGAGAATGTTTAAAAGTCAGAATCTTTTTGTCAAAGCCAGCATATTTCTCAAAGACCAAAAGTGAGGATTGCTGATTTTTTTAGCTGATCGTATAAAATTTGCTTCTCCATTAAGCCTTGATAAAAGTGTGGTGAGTTCGTGATGACTGAAATCCAATGAAGAGACGGAGGAAAGGGGGAAAACATAAATGCAGTAGGGTCCAAGAATTTGAGATACAGAAAAATACCTTTTCAAAGTTATTCAACTTTATTACCAAGGGATCATAATTTTATATCCCTGTTTGCAGAATGCACATGACAAATTTGGCCTGCTAAGACACTCTGGCTCATTTTCCTTGGGGAAAAATCATTTTAATGACTCAATTGAGATGCACATGGATTCAAGGTTAATTCACACGTTACACCATTTCATAGGCACACAGTAAACGGGAAAATTGTGAAAGGAAAGTGAGAGTTCCACACCCTCCCAAGCTGATAGGGCACAAACATGGTGGATGAGTACTATGGAGGCATGATTTGCCATGAATTCATCCCATGTTTGGAGAGGTTGTCTCCCTTTCACACTTTACATCACAGCAAGTAGCTAGTAGTCCCACAATGCTGTGTTCAGTATGTAATGCCTCTCACATGGATTTCCTGACTGTGCAGACTTCCTCATTTATTGAATGGAGGGACCTGATCAATCATTTCTTTAACGAACGCATAGACTGCATCCTTCTGTGAAGCTTTATGTTCCCATAAGCAACTGCTGGATCAGAGCAGTCTCTCTTTGCAGCTACTTCAGTGATAAAACAGCTTTGAAAAATTAGGCATTTCAGTCACACATTTAAGGAGTCCGATGCAAACGTTATTTTAAAAGCTACAAGAATAAAAGCAAAAGAGGTATTCTGCTTCTACTCCAGTCCTTAAACACTGAAAGAGGTCTTCAATGGATTTTATTGGAACAATGCCACATGAATGAGTTTAGACCCCAGAGGCCTGAAGCAAATTCTTGGACCCTTCCCAGCAACAATGCAATTACAAACACCACTTGTGTGCATTCTCTACCTGCACTGGCCAGACTGTTACCAAAATTGAATGGTGGAGCCGAGGTAGTAGACACACCAAAATTCCCAATATTAAAATTCACTGCAGGATTAGCAGTTAATCCAAAACCCCCAAAATTAAACCCGCTGGCAGTGGAGTTTGCTGTTTCAAGCCCACCAAATCCTGATGAGTGGGAAGCAGAAAAGAAAGCAAGGAAGTATTAGTGAGAAACAAAACATGTAAGCAGTAAAACCAATTCTGATTAGCAAAAATGAGAAATTTCAAAGAACGGGGGAGAAGAAACATCAGTCCATAGCAAGAAAAAGTACAAGAGCGTTTCTCTGCTGTTATAGGACAAATGAAGTTTTCACTGCCAAATATTAGTTCTGCACCAAAAACATGCAAATAAAAATTCCTCCTCAGTATGAGAGCAGGGTGTGTTGAATGGTCTACGTTTTGAAGGGTTTAGAAGTAATGAGCTGAGCAGTACACTTAGGCTTAACATTTTGTAGATATGAATGACCAAGTAAAGCACTGTTAACAAACTTGATAGTGGTTCCCTTCCCCAAACCTCTGTATTAGAATTACACTCTCCCCATGCTGTTTAATATGAATACTTTGCATTTAGACATGGATTTTTGTTCAAAGTGCTTCACGTACATTATCACAACAGTCCATATCAACATGCAATTTGTGAATTCCCAAGTCAAATGCAGCCTGCCAGTCATATACTAGACTCTTTACAGTACCAGGCAGACAACAAGAGGCTAGCACAGCGGTTTTCAATTTGCTAAGTACTGTGGACCTCCTGTTTTTCAAAAGCCAAGCCACAGGACTGTACAATCCTATATATTTTGGAGGAATTAGCACTAATTATGTTTATTTGTGGGGCTCTGCAACATAGGACGGGCAGCAGCCAGAGACCTAGTTTTGCTAATGGATGGGAACTTCTAGAAGCGTGGCAGTGAGAGAGCCACACTTTGCAGCCCCTTGGCCTTTCTCTACAACCACCCTGTGACATTAATGAATAATAATAATAAGTGCCTCTTTTGTGTGTGGGGGTGTGTGTGCTCCTTTGGGATATATATAGTTACATTTATACATAGACCGTGCGATATTAATGAATGTGATTATAATGAATAATAAGTGCCTCTTTTCTCTCTGTGTGTGGGGGGGTGTCCTCCTTTGGGATATATATAGCTACATTTTTATACCAACCCTGTGATATTAATGAATAATAATAATAATGTGTCTCTTCTGTGTGTGGGGGGGTGTCCTCCTTTGGGATATATATAGCTACATTTTTATACCAACCCTGTGATATTAATATTAATAATAATAATAAATGCCTCTTTTCTCTCTGTGTGTGGGGGTCCTCCTTTGGGATATATATATAGCTACATTTTTATACGGACCCTGTGATATTAATGAATAATAATAATAAGTGCCTCTTTTCTCTGTGTGTGGGGGGGTCCTCCTTTGGGATATATATAGCTACATTTTTATACGGACCCTGTGATATTATTATTATTATTATTATTATTATTATTATTATTATTAAGTGCCTCTTTTGTGTGGGGTGGCGGTGGTGGTTCTCTACACACACACACACACACACTTGCACTGCAGGGGTTTGGACTCGAAGCCCCTCGCGGGTCCCTTCCTGTTCTAAAACCCTGCGACAAGCGGACATTCAGGCAACCTTAAGGCGCCTCATCATTTTGTGCCCTGCTTCTTCACGTCCTCCTTGCGCTCGCGTTCATTTGCGCGTGTTGTCGTGCTTGTCCTGACCTACGGCTGGAACAAATAAATCTGACTCCCTCCCATCCCCACCCCCTCCTCTCTTGATATCGCCCTGCGCCTCCGAAGCTGCTGCTGCTCCGCGATAGGAAGCCAGGGATTCAACAGGTGCTGCCCTTCCCCGCCCCCCCGGTTGCCAGGGCGACCAGGGCCACGCCCCCCCCGCCACTTCCCCGCACTCACCCGCAGGGTTTGGGGCGGCCGCAGCGCCGGCGGCTGGCCCGAAGTTGAAAGCCATGAGGGAACCCGGGCGGCGGCGGCGGCAGCACCTACTGACCCTGGGAAGGTCCGCTCAGCGCCGTCGTCCGGGTGGAAACTGCAACCCCGACGCGGGAGGCCTCGACCAGGCCATAGAGATAGGAAAAGTGTAGAGTGGAACCCAATATTAGCGCCGGCCGCGGTTTTCTAAGGACCCGCCGCTCTGCCCTTCGGCCTCCCTTAACTTCGAATCCCCTTTATGCATTTCGCGTCGAAAAATTAGAGCGGGGAACTAGCTGAAACCAGGCACCGGGGGTCCCGGTTTGAAATCGCCGTGGCGCGTCACTCTATATTTCTGCGTCTGTGGAGAAAAAAAGGTTCCGCCTCCGCCCGGAGAGCGCCGCTCGAGCTGGTTTGTTGCCCCGGCAACGAGGCGCTGTGGTGACGACAACGACGTAAGATGCCGTCGCGGATTCCTAGACCGGCCCCTGAAGTGCCACCAATTGGGGAGAGGGCTGCGGAAAGGTAGAGGCTCCGCCTTGTGGACTGGAGGGGAAGTGCCCGATGGGATCCTGATGGGGAAAGTCGGGCGTAGGGCAACCCATGTCGGAAGTGTAGATTTTTTTTTTGGGGGGGGGGGGGAATTTCCAACAACGTCCCCCCCAAAAAGAAACCTCAACAAGTTTTCCATTTTTTGAAATATGGCAACCTGCTTTGGTGATCCTCACACCTAATGATGCGGGTTATGGTGTGCAATAGGTTCAAACCCTATTCCGACTCCGACCCTAGGAGTCCTCATAAGGGATCTAATCCTGAAGGAAGACCTGTGAGGGGAGAGACTCCATCAGACAAGGCCTTCTTCCACCTGCCTTGCCCCACCCTGTAGTCTCTGCTTCTCAATTTGTATTGTATTATTCTATGTACTGTGGCTTGCCGTTGTTTTATTGATTATAGTTTAGAAATTATTTATTGTAACTGCTGAGTGGATTTCTCTTTAACTTTCATATGTTATTATTATTTAATACTATTCTAATGATTGTTGAATGTTACTTTTTGATGTAGGCTGCCTATTTTAAAGTTATGTTTTATTATCACCTTTTTGTATTGCATTAGATTGTTATAAGATGTACATTTTTTATTTCTTCAGCTTGTAAACTGCCTTGAGTATTGTAAGATAGAAAGACGGTACAGTGGTACCTCGGGTTAAGTACTTAATTTGTTCCGGAGGTCCGTACTTAACCTGAAACTGTTCTTAACCTGAAGACCACTTTAGCTAATGGGGCCTCCTGCTGCCGCCGCTCTGCCAGAGCACAATTTCTGTTCTCATCCTGAAGCAAAGTTCTTAACCTGAAGCACTATTTCTGGGTTAGTGGAGTCTGTAACCTGAAGCGTATGTAACCTGAAGCATATGTAACCTGAGGTACCGCTGTATACAAATTAAAAATGATGATGATGATGAAAGGAACTGCAACCTATGACTCAGTGAGGGGATTTAGGATGTGTGTTTCAGGCCTCGGCCAGTTTAGTCCTGTGTCATCCGGTCCCGTTTGTCACCTGTTAGTCCCATTTATCATGTTTAATTTAATTGTGTTCTCTTGGAATCTGATGCGGTGCATGCTTGGCAGGAAGGTTTGCAAAGGATACTCTTGAGAATATTGCAAATGAGGTGCAGGGATCACTGGGAGGGCTTTGTCTGTAGCAGCTGCACACCTCCAACTGACTTCCCCCTCTCAGGTACATCTTGCCAGAATTGTTTTCCTTTCATTGGCAGGTAAACACACATGTCTCTTTGTCCAGGAGGGGTGAGGTGCACTAAGTATTGAAAATGTATTTTCTACTGCTGCTGCGTGGCTATACCTCATTATGATTTCAGTGATTTTGTGGTCTTTTGCTTTAGCTTTTTTGTGTTTAATCTAGCCGTAATGCCAAGATCCTTTTCAGGGGCAAGGGAAACTGCAGAAAGTATGTTTTAGGCCATACTAATGAGAAATGACTACCCAGAACTCTGGGACAGCTAGAAAGCACACGGTGCGTACAGGGGCAGACTTTGGTCTTTCCAATTTCAATGGCGCCGAGCCGGAGGCCAAAATTCAGTGCCCCTGCCTTCCGTCCTGCTTAGTGGAGTACATCTTCATTGCGATACCTTACAACACTCCTAGGCTCTATGCCCAGAGCGATGGAAATGGTCGTTGCTGTCCTAAATTCGCCTCTGGTGCATAGCTGTTAAACTATGGCATTTGCTCCTACAAGAGGCAACAATGGCGATCCATTTTGATAATTTTAAGAGAGAATTAGTCAAATTCATGGAGGATAAGGCTATCATCAGTAACTACTAGATATCCTCCACTGTCAGAGGCAGCATGTCTCTGAATCCCAGTTGTGGGAAACACCCATGGGCAGAGTGTGGCTGTATTCATTCCTGGTCCAGCAGGGCTCCTCTTAGCATTTGTCACCTGGACAACTGGCAGGTAAGAATGTATCTGCTCACCTGGCCAAGCGTATAAATGGACAGGATTCCCTACTGTCTTTTCTCAGAAGCAGCAGAACTAGAACAGGCCTGGTTGGGATTTTTTTTTTACATAGAGGGAGATTCACTAACTAAACAGATGTTCTTAGGAGAAAAATATTCAGAAATGCAAGTTACAAGAATAAGGAGAAAAGGCAATGAAACAAAAAAGCCATTTAATGTGATATTCCACATTAACATGACAACAGTTGATTGACATGACAACAGTCCACTTCGTTCATTACTAACAGGGCTGAGTGTAAAGAGTCAGTGTTAGATACCCCCCACCAAAAAAGGGCATTATTTTTGCTTTGGAGAAACTACCATGAGTGACCTACAAAGAATGGCCCCAAATAAGAGCTGAATCTTTTCCATAGTTTGTCTCCCGATACTAGATTTCTCTTTTTTTGCATTAAAAAGCTGTCAACTGTGACATGTCCCTATAGATTTTCTGGCTGCACCACTAAACATGTTTTAAATATGGAGAAGTATTATTGAAGAGAGATTTGATAGTAGGCTCTTTTACTGCTTCTACAGTGCCATGGTTAAGATAAACTGGTCATCAACTATTGTTGTGGCCTCGGGAAAACTCTCTCAAGCTGAGGTCCACATCATATATGGGCCCAATGCAGCCTTCCTGGCTTACACCAGTCTTATAAATATTCTGTACCTGAAGCTCTCCGAGCAATTTAAATAAGCCCTTGCAAACCATCAGTTATGTCAGCGCAGCCCACAAGAGAATTTATGCTCCAGGAAATCCCAAAGTCCCCTAGGAGCTCCTCTGTCGGAAGATGACAAGCTTCCTTGTCCACAGCTTCAGGAGACTGTTGGACATTTCTTGCAGCAGAACTATTTAACAGGGAAGCAAACAGTCTCCACTACAACTAGAAAAATAAAAGTGCCCACAAATGTCACCATCGCCACCCCTCAAACCAAAATAGCAAAGGATCCTGGAACTTTCAGTTTTGCTCTTTCACTAACTTTGTACTCACTCAGTCGTTCACAGCAAGCAGCTGGCCCATCCTGTTGTACACATGGTTCTGTCTAAATTTGAGACACAGGACAGGCAACCTTTTCTGAGGGCTGCTCAGTATTTTATAAACATTGCACAGCCCTCGCTTTAGCCACTCGTGATAGTACTGTGCACAATCTCCCTGCCTTGACCAGACACTATAAACAAGGGAGGAGAGACTGTGGCCTTGCAGAAGTTGTTGGACTCCAACTCCCATCAGTCCCAGACAGCATGGCTAATAATCTGGGATCACTTTGAGCAAAACCTGGAGTGCCATCTTTCCCAACTCCCACATAACTTAAGCAGCCTAGGATGCTTTGCACTGTTAGGAGGGCCTAAACACTACTCAACCCCATAATACTAAGACTGAGAGGCAGCATCAAAAGGGCAATTTCAAGAACTTGGAATTCCTTTTAAGGTATAAATGAACACTGAAAGGTGATCTGAGCCAATGACCTAGCTGTAGAGGCGCATCTATCAGAAATAATACAATACTAATACTATTCATGGTTCTAAGTTATCTTTTGCTCCTTTGTACCCTCAGAAATATATATAAACAGCTTCTCTGCTGCCTTCCAGTTATTTTAAGCAATGCTGTTTGCCAACTGCTGGAAGTGTAAATGTTCATGCTATAATTTTGTAAATGTACCGCGGGAAATAATTTGCACAAGCTTCCAAGGAAACAATTAAGGATGCACATCAATCTGCAATGCCTGCAGCCTCCATTGGCCAACCACGGGGCAGCTTCCCTCCATGAGATGTCTCTCAGGTTCTAATAATGGGAGAATCATCTCTTTCTCCTACATAGACTTGAGGTCTTTAATGAAATCAGGAGTTGGACAACATCTGGAAGGCCACTGGTGAAACCACCGCTGCAAATGGAACAGTGGACCAGATGGGTCTTTCGGCTGCTCCAGAAAAGGAATTCCAGCAACATATTCTATGGTTCCTGCACCAGCACAACCAAAATAAACAAATAACTGTTCTTAGTGAACACTATGAATGACAAAAAGTTGTGTGTCTTGACAACCACTCCAAAAATAGATGGGAAAACTGCTTTCTTACTGCAGCTTCAGGTAATAATGGCTTTTCCAATGGGAGGGGGAAATGCAATCAACTCAATAATGGGGCGTTTGGATGGGGGAGATAGTTATACCATGTTACTTTGAAGAATCAATAAGAGATCTTTAAATATAATAATAATGGGGCATTTGGTCAGCAGGCAGAATGAGATTTTAGTTAATGCCAGAAACAATGCAGATTACATTAGGAAGAAAAAGTGTACAGAACACTTGTAGGTTATGTTGCTTGCTATACCTATCTAAGAATGAGCTGGGCCTCTCAGAAGAGGCTCAGCTGGTCATTAAGTAACATAGGTTGGTTTGACCTAGTGGTTGGAGCTACCTTCTCTCCAGCGAAGGTAGCTTGCAATCCAACTCTTCCCTTCTTCTCCAGTATGCACACCTGTGCAAGACAACATTGCAGCTCTTTTTCCACAGGCTTCTGATTCAGGTGCCTTAAACTCCCCATTAGGCGACGCAGCCCTTTCCTCTTCCAGACCTCACAATATGATCTTGTGCCTTTTTACACTCAGGGAGGCTCAAATGTTTCCTTCTAGATAAGCAGACAGGAAAGGAGGGTTGGCACAGCTAGATGCCTCTCACTGAGAGGTCTCTTAAAATGCTGCATGCTACTAGATCTGAGAAACTGGCTTATTCGGAGATTATGTCTAAAGAAACTAGGGAAGCAATTGCAACTCCAGGCTGGGAGCAGCGGGGCTGAATCAAGCAGCAAAACCACCACTGCATACAGAGCCCTCCTGCCACCGCAGAACAGGATGGCAATAAAAGCTGCCCGTTGCTGTTACACCAACTCTAGGCTGGCTTGGCAAGAGAGATCAGGTCCATTGCCAATAGCTGATCAAGCTAAGGCAGCTCTCCCTGACCATTCCAAAATGCCTGGGTTTTTTGGGAGGGCAGTGTAAGGTTGGCTGCAGCCAGCAAGGATGCTGTTGGTGGCTGCTTCTACCTGCCTGCACTTTCAGCATTTTTGCAGTGATGGGAGGCTCCTGCTGGCAGAGTCGAGGGCAAAAGGACAGCGTTGGCATTTCCTAGCCCCTTCGAGGTAGCATGTCAAGGGCTTGGTTTGGTCTGTAGGGAGACTTCACAGAGAATGCAAGAGAATTGTCTTTGACAGTTTTAGGCAGCCCATGGAAAAAGAGCCATCAGTGATCTTTACAGGTGTGCCGATTCAAATGCACTCCCTTAGTGTTCCTTATCAAATACTTGAGAGCCGGCTCTCGGGGAACATTTTCTATCCACAGACCAGCTTTTAGAAAACATTTGCGGGGGGGGGGGGGGTTGGAAGACACACCAATTCACCTAAAAGGTGCTGAACTGGACACATTTTTAAAATAGCCCACTGGACCAGGTATCTGTGACTCCCAAGTGGCGCTGCTAGACGGGCTCCAGGTCACTTTCACAGGTATGCATTCATGGGGAACCATTCCAAAATTGATCCAATGGATGCAGAGCAGTATGGTACAACGGTGGACTGTGTTAGTTCTGCAGCCGTACCCGCGAAAAATGTGATGGAGGCTGGAGATCTCCCTTTGCATCGTAGGATCAAGATCATGAGCTAGCTAGACCGACAAAACATTCCCAGCTGTGCAATGTGAAAATGGACACAAGGAGGAAATTAAAATGCCTAGTATGTCAGAGAGGCTGGCAGTAAGTCAAGTTACTGAAGGACAGGATTGTACCTAGTGATTCTAATAAATAAAAACGGACCCATTGCAACTGGCACAAACTCCTATGGCCCGCCAAACAGGCAAAGAAAAGGGGCCGATCCACAGACACCTACACTACTACAGTCCCATGGGAGTCAATGGGAGAACACCAGTGCAAGTGTCTATAGCCACACAGGGATATTAGAACGCTGCTTTTTGCAATCTCGGAAGACAACGGAAGTTGCCTTTGTTCCAGCTTTTTAGAAAAGGCAGTACCGCAACCTCCGCTCTTAAACAGCAGTCCACTTTTCACAAAGCAAACCCTTCCTGAATGCCGCAAAACCCGAAACAGAATGTTAACATATATTAGTGTGCAGGGGAGACGGTCGAGACTGTTGTACAGTGTAGTGGTTGCAGTTAAGAGCAGCTTGCATAGTTCAGTCATCACTAAGCTCGTTTCTGAAAAGTGTTGTTCTTGTTGTTGCTGGGGAAATTGAGTCACGATGTCCGGATGAGTGGCGCTCTCTCGTCTTCGGAAGCCTGCAATTAAGACAGGTAGGAAAGACAAACACAGAACTGAAAGGTGCTATCGTGACAGGTATCAATACTGCAATCCAAGGCTGACAAATACAGCAAGCGCTTCCCCTACACTGTAGAAGTCTTGGTTTTATACCTGTAAAACTGTCACAGCTTCCTGCAAAGAATTCTGGGACTTGTAGTTTAGGGTGGGTGCTGAGTATTAAGAGATCCCCAGGCTCCATTCGCAGAATTACAATTTGGTGGGGTGGGCAGAGAATTTCAATATACTAGTTGAAGTCTGTGTTATGTATATGCCTTAAGAGATCACACAAGCACATATATTTGGAAAATTACAGTAGGGATATGATACAGTAGGTATATGGCTTTTAGGGAAATGATCTTAGATATCTGTCATGTCCTGGTCAGAGGTTTTCCTTTGAAAAGTTGTGCATCTTAATGGGGCCGATAAATCACATGGTACCATGTTCTAAAGACTGTACCATTTCAGACTGGAGGTGTGGTACCACACATTTGAATATCCAGTTATAGCAATTATCTCCCTGCTTGTGGAAAATTAGCACACCGGGGACAAGCTTTTAAGTCTAGCCTCCTCCCTCATATGTCAGATTTCTACATGCGGGGAAGTTTTCATCTCCACCATCAAACTAAGAAATCTGAAAGTCAAGAACACATGACTCTCCATTAGATGAAGTGTACTGCCCTTGAATGTATCTTGGATCCTAATTCTGGTCAAATCTTCTAGCCTCCCCGGCCAATCGACAAATTGGGAATTGTACCCTCAACATTCCTACGATAAGAACCAGCTGTTGTCGCCCCCCCCCCCAAAAAAACTGGACACATTTTGCATACTGAAAATTCTTACATAAAAGTAAACAACTGGCAATCCCCACTCCCCAAAACCCATCACCATGGCCACAAGACTTGGCAACCCCTGTTCCATGCAGTCTCTTAGTTAACCCATAAGCGCAGTAGGTAAAATTGCTTCCGGGGGGAGCAGAGTGAGAAGGACAGGGAGAAGCAGGGCAGAAGGGGTTCACCTGGCGAAGCAGAATCGCTGCTGCTTTCTGTGAAAGCACTGGTGGAGCCAACCCAGGGTTTCCGCTGGTGCACCTGCACTGTGCTGACCTCCCCACTGTTTTCCGCTCTCGCTTCCGGGAAGCGGAAGAGATTGCAGCTCCATCCCACCGGGTAATGCTGCCTCCAGTTTCAACTGAGAAATCGATGTCCGGCCAGCAACAGAACAACACCCGTTGCTTGTTTCCCCTCTCATTTTGGACAAAACCCACCACCGCGATGGACACCGCAAGCAAAGCCGCATGGCGCACACCGACACAGAAGCAGGTTCGCTTTTGCGGTTGCAAGAACCTGCTCAGAAATGAAGCCTGCACAACAGGCAGAGTGGGGAAAAGACTCCTGGAACACTCTGGTATCCCTCCGCCAACTTTCAAACTAGGGTGGGCTCCAAAGTACTCAACTTGGACTGGGGAGACCTGGGTTCCCGTTCTCACTTAGCCCATGATGATTGCAAGGAGACGTTGGGCCAATCAGCCTTGCATGGTTGTCGTGTAATCTCCCGCTTGGACTACTGCAATGCGCTCTACGTGGGGCTACCTTTGAAGGTGACCCGGAAACTACAACTAATCCAGAATGCGGCAGCCAGACTGGTGACTGGGAGCGGCTGCTGAGACCATATAACACCGGTCCTGAAAGACCTACATTGGCTCCCAGGATGTTTCTGAGCACAATTCAAAGTGTTGGTGCTGACCTTCAAAGCCCTAAATGGCCTTGGCCCAGTATACCTGAAGGAGCGTCTCCACCCCCATCGTTCTGCCCGGACGCTGAGGTCCAGCGCCGAGGGCCTTCTGGCAGTCCCCTCGCTGCGAGAAGCAAAGCTACAGGGAACCAGGCAGAGGGCCTTCTCAGTAGTGGCGCCCGCTCTGTGGAACACCCTCCCATCAGATGTCAAAGAGATAAACAACTACCTGACATTTAGAAGACATCTGAAGGCAGCCCTGTTCAGGGAAGTTTTTAATGTGTGACATTTTAATGTATTTTAATCTTTGCTGGAAGCCACCCAGAGTGGCTGGGGAGACCCAGCCAGATGGGTGGGGTACAAATAATAAATTATTATTATTATTATTATTATTATTATTATTATTAATGGGGAAGGAGGAATGAAAGAAAATGTATATAAAAATAAAAGAAGAAAACAGTAACTAGGACTCTTCCTGACTAAAGAAATCTAGTTAAGGTGTTACAGGATTAGGATTATATATTATTTATTTCAGTCAATTGTCAGTAGAACTAGAAGAATTTTAGTCAGTGAATTAAATCCACACATGAGGAAAGTTGTATTTCTAGCTTAGGGAAAAAGACCACACTCACTTTCTTCTTCAATAGTGGAACACAGCAACACAGGAAGCTGCCTCATGCAGTCAGACCAACAGTTCATCCAACTCAGGATTGTCTGCACTGACTGGCAGTTGCACCTACAGAGGCTGGGGACGGGACCTGGCAAATACTCTCCCACTGAGCTAGGGCCTTGACCCACAGCACACAGATGTCCAAACGGACATCACCTTAGAAGGGCATCCCCTTCTCTCGCTTTCTCTCGCAAGCACACACATGCTCTCACATGGCGACTTGACTAATCAACCAAGCAACGGTGCCATTCAAACTACGTCGACTCAGAAGTTAAGCCCCGCTGAATTCAATGGGGCTCACTCCTAGTAAGTGGGGTAAGAACTGCAGCCTAAACGTCCCAACCTTGCTTGGTGAATGAGATTGCCAAGACCTTCAAGCGAGGAGTGTTGACCTTAAGGCTGGTTCACACATGCATGTGTTTGTAGTTCTCGACTCAAAAGATGTGTGCTTTAGGGTAAAATGCACTTGCACGCAGAGCGAAAAATACACATTTTGTGATAAAGTATGTATTTAAATGTGTATACAAAGGTGATCTTCATATTGATTTTTTTTTAAGTCAAAAAGGGAACAGGATGGGCATTACAAACTGCCACAGATGGGGAATATATTGACTGATCCATCCATTCCCAGTTTGAGCTGATATTGGGTTATGTGAAAAAAACTACCTTTGGAAATTAATTAGTCATGCAAATGTGCAAGTCATTACAGTCAATGAATGATGGTCATCACACATGTGCGAAACAGACCTTAAGACTTTGGCGTTCACTAGCTAACCATTTCTCCTTAGCGAATAAGGATTGTAGCTAGTAAGGAGGATTAGGAAAGAGATATGGACTTTGCTGATCTTACCATGTGTCTTAAGACAGCTGCTGAACGTTTGCGGAAAGGTGCTTACTCTGTGTCTACTAAACCTTCGCTGCCCTAGAACCAGCATTTCGGAAGAAACAAATAAAAGGAAGACACAACAGAGAAAGGAATAAAACAAAAACACAAAATCTTTCTGGTGATTGCATGAAGAAAGTAAGTCAAAATCAAGAGAAAATTTAAAAAAAGGGAAAGGTTTTGATTTTTATGAAAAAAGAACAAAATAAGAGAGGTACAGAAAGCAAAGGGAAAAGGACAGATCCAAGCGCTACCTTACCTCCTCCCTCGCCCGGAAGGGCTTGCAGACAAGCGCAACGAACAGAGCACCAAAAAGAATCCCTAGTGCCATGATGATATAGGGGACACTGGTCATCACCGCAGTTTCAAGAAGAACAGTCTTCAGTTTTGCCACGGATGCTTTGTCCAGCACGACACTCTGGAGGAGCAAAAGGGGGCAGGGAGGAGAGAGACAAAGATTCATTCTGTTATCCACACGACTCTAGTCAAATATGATTCAGATCAGCCTCTGTCGACACGCTGCCTGCCAGATGTTTTGGACTTGCTATGCTGCCTGAGTGGGGCTGATGGGAGATGTAGTCAAAAAAGTCGGGAGGGCAAGCAGACTGGGGAAGGCTGATTTAGATTGTGTCTCCAACTGGTGCTGTGGAATGAGCTCCCTGCTGAAATACGAATGGCCTCATCTGCATGGGCATTCTGCCGGCTCTTGGAGGCAACCTTCTCATACAGACATTCCCTCAATCTGAGTCTGCTGTTTTAATCACTGCATTAATGTGTTAATGGGATGGGCTGCACTGAAACTCAAAGTGCATCACTGCCCCATCCCTCCCAGAAGGAAATTCGGCTTGAAAGGCACATTCAATTGTAGCAAGTAAAATACCTTGTAATTTGTGCAGGCTTGCAGTTTTTTTTCCGTGGACATAAACATTTTATTGAGATTGCTTCATTTTTTAATTTTAATGACGCTGCGTTTCTAATCCTTCTGTATTTCACCCACGTTGTGCAATTGGTTTTTATGTTTTGTGATCCACTGAGACGCTATCCTGGCATTAAGCGGGATGCAAATTACATAATCATCAAGCTTCTCCTGCTTGTAAATTTGCCCCTGCAGCCTAAGCTAAATCTGTAAGCTAATACCCTGAACCTTTTCAGTGTCTTCTTTTCTCAGGACCACACCCAATATATTTTTGCTGTTGCAGGGGAGTTCGAATTTTGCAGCCGTGTTCTTCCCTTCCCTTCCCTGCTCTCTAATTGTATGCTGAGTAACATAACAATGACATCAGAGGAAGGTCTTCCTGGAAGTTCGGTAATCCACCCCCCCCCTCGTAAAGCTCCACACGTAGGCAATGCAAATTCCACACGAAGAGAACTGAATCTGCAACCTATGCACATCGTGCAAGTAGATTAAGTCATATTTATTCTGTTTTTGGCAATCAAGGCAAGGAAGACTAATGATCCATGCACTAAAGCATGGGTAGGCACACTAAGGCGCAGGGGCCGGATCCAGCCCCATCACCTTCTCAATCTGGCCTGCAGACGGTCCGGGAATCAGCGTGTTTTTACATGAGTAGAATGTGTGCTTTTATTTAAAATGCATCTCTGGGTTATTTGTGGGGCATAGGAATCCGTTCATTTTAACTCCCCCCCCCCCCCCAAAATACTGGACTGGCCTCCTGCTGAAAAAGTTTGCTAACCCCTTCACTAAAGCATTCTCTCCCTCTTCAAGTAAACGTTATTCTGTAGCTGCTCTAGCTTCTGAGATTTCAGAATCCACATTATTCTCCAACAATTCTCCTTGCAGTATATGCCCCCCCCCCCCCGATAAGTTCCACCTGTCACAACACGCTGGGTTAGCGGTAAAGAAGCAGAAGGTGTTTTGCAAAAACGCCTACCTCGTTTATGTAGAACACAGGGAGGAACATGGTTTTGATGTTGCCTGTTTGGCTAAAAGAAGGTGGAAAAGTAGTTTAAAGAACTGTTGCATACAATATAGATTCCCACTTCACTCTCGGGTACTATGAGATCAGAGACTGGCTTTCTTTGCTTCCCCCAACCCCAGTGGATAAAGGCTTTTGGAAACTCTGCTCTCCCAACGCGGTATCTGCCCCGTCCATTGTACTGAGTGCAAGAGGTGCGGCTAAAAATTGACAATACCATGGTAAAGCACAGGTGCCTAGTCAGAGGCTCGGCTGGCAGGGCAGCTCTCCCTATCCAGATGCCAAAATAGGCTGCTCACCTCTCTACACATGCAATTTCTCGCCTACTCATGCCACAGGCTGCTTGAAGTGGCTTAGCAAGGTCAGAGGGTGGAAATGAGAGGAGCACACAGATCTCGTCACCCCTCCCCTTGCACTTATCCCTGGCCAAACCAGCACCAGACCTTTGAAACACTATTATATCACTTTGTAAGAGCCATTTTGTAAGGGACGTGGGTGGCGCTGTGGGTTAAACCACAGAGCCTAGGACTTGCCGATCTGAAGGTCGGCGGTTCGAATCCCCGCAATGGTGTGAGCTCCTGTTGTTTGGACCCTGCTCCTGCCAACCTAGCAGTTCGAAAGCACACCAGTGCAAGTAGATAAATAGGTACTGCTCTGGTAGGAAGGTAAACGGCGTTTCCGTGCGGTGCTCTAGTTCGCCAGAAGCGGCTTAGTCATGCTGGCCACATGACCCGGAAGCTGTACACCGGCTCCCTCGGCCAATAAAGCGAGATGAGCGCTACAACCCCAAAGTCGGCCACGACTGGACCTAATGATCAGGGATCCCTTTACCTTTACCTTTAAGAGTCATTGCTTCCCTCCAACGAATCCTGGGGACTTCAGTTTGTTAAGGATGCTGACAGCTGTTAGGAGACTCCTCTCCCCTCTCACAGAGCTACAATTCCCAGAGCGGTTTAGTATTCAATCCCTGTTCCCAGGGAACATCAACATGCTAAAGCGATACAGTTTAAATAATTAAATATCCTAAAAATCTCATTCTTCTTTTCAAGTATCTACAGCACCTTTAAATTTAACGTCCTTTGTTCCCCTTCTCCTATCCTGCTTTATATACGACTCATTTTAATGGTTTTCTTATACTGATTTTTTTTAAAAATTTAAAAACCCCAACAGAGTACTTACATAAAATCGGGTAGCTTTTCAACGTAAGTATTGATCTGCAGTCGCCGGGCTGCTCTGACCAGCACTCCTGTCAACTGAGGAATAAAGGAATTGTGACTCAGTAAGATTTTAGAAATTAGTTATTGATGTGCATAAGTGTGCACAGTGTATTTATTTATTTGCATCTAAGCCTCTGCCGCGGGTGGGACGCGGGTGGCGCTGTGGGTAAAAGCCTCAGTGCCTAGGGCTTGCCGATCGAAAGGTCGGCGGTTCGAATCCCCGCAGTGGGGTGCGCTCCCATTGCTCGGTCCCAGCGCCTGCCAACCTAGCAGTTCGAAAGCACCCCCGGGTGCAAGTAGATAAATAGGGACCCCTTACTGGTGGGAAGGTAAACGCCGTTTCCGCGTGCGGCTCTGGCTCGCCAGAGCAGCGATGTCACGCTGGCCACGTGACCCGGAAGTGTCTCCGGACAGCGCTGGCCCCTGGCCTCTTAAGTGAGATGGGCGCACAACCCTAGAGTCTGGCAAGACTGGCCCGTACGGGCAGGGGTACCTTTACCTTTACCTTTAAGCCTCTGCCATAATCATAAACCATCCTAAGATGGTGCCCAAAGGAGACATCCCTTCGAAGCAGAGAACAGCGTTCAGCCGAAGAGTCATTGACCTATCTAGCTCAGATTTACCTGCACTGACTGGCAGAGGTTCGCCAGGGTTTTAAATCCTCAACCTGGAGATGTTGGGAGGTTAAATCTGGGACCTTTCGCATTCAAAGCATGCGCTCTGCCACTGAATTATGGTGCTTCCTCACCATGCCACGTGGGCTGCAATGCCTCCTGCCGCTTATGGAGGCTACCAATATGCATGTTCATTGCTTGCTGAATTTGTTAATCCTGAATACAGGCAACTCTCCATTTGCGTTCAAGGCACATGTAACCACAAACCCGGAAGTGGCGCAAAAAGGAGCAAAAACAGCCCTAGAAGTGCTGCGAAAATGGCACAAAAATAGTGCCTTGCAATCCCTTGAGTCCTTTGAGGCCCATGGAGCGTTGGGAGTTGGAGGAGGAGGAGGAGGAAGAGGAAGAGGAAGAGGAAGAGGAAGAAGAAGAAGAAGAAGAAGAAGAAGAAGAAGAAGAAGAAGAAGAAGAAGAAGAAGAAGAATTTATTATTTATACCCCGCCCATCTGGCTGGGTTTCCCCAGCCACTCTGGGCGGCTTCCAACAAAGTATTAAAATACAGTGGTCTGTTAAACATTAAAAGCTTCCTTAAACAGGGCTGCCTTCAGATGTCTTCTGAAAGTCTGGTAGATGTTCTTCTCTTTGACATCTGGTGGGAGGGTGTTCCACAGGGCAGATGCCACTACCGAGAAGGCCCTCTGCCTGGTTCCCTGTAACCTCACTTCTCGCAGTGAGGGAACCGCCAGAAGGCCCTCAGTGCTGGACCTCAGTGTCCGGGCTGAACGATGGGGGTGGAGACGCTCCGTCAGGTATACTGGACCGAGGCCATTTAGGGCTTTAAAGCTCAGCACCGGCACTTTGAATTGTGCTCGGAAACGTAATGGGAGCCAATGTAGGTCTTTCAAGACCGGTGTTATGTGGTTTCGGCGGCTGCTCCCCGTCACCAGTCTAGCTGGAGAGAACAACTGTGGTGCTTGAAGGCTTTTCCAATGGTGTTCCTAATAGACGTGCGGTGCCTCGGAACATACCCCCCCCCCCCCCCGCGTAAATGGGCAGTTGCCTGTACTACAGGTGAGCAACCTGCTGCTCCTAGCATCAGAGAAAACTGACTTCCAGCAAATAAAGCTTCTGGCCCATCCATCTCAGCGTTGTCTAGAGTCTAGACTGACTGGCAGAAACTCACCAAGCCTTCATAGAGGATTTTCTCCCAGTCTTATTTGGTGGCAACACCCACATTTGGCAAACGGCAGTTTCTCTGAACCATCATTTGTCTCCCCGCAGAGTCAGAAGTTGCGTTTCGAGCTCTGGTTTGGAGCCAAACCATTGGTCATTGGCAAACTATGGTTTGCCCAATTCAGATGCCAACGGCAAACTGTGGCTTCTGCAAACCAGGAAGTGGGAAAGAAAACTAGCACCCCTGAAAGGAGAAGGAAAGGGGGCCCCATGAGCTCACATTCCCAGCACAATTCAAAGTGCTGGGGCTGACCTTTAAAGCCCTAAACAGCCTCTGTCCAGTATATCTGAAGGAGCGTCTCCACCCCCATCGTTCTGCCCGGACACTGAGGTCCAGCGCCGAGGGCCTTCTGGCGGTTCCCTCACTGTGAGAAGCCAAGTTACAGGGAACCAGGCAGAGGGCCTTCTCGGTAGTGGCACCCGCCCTGTGGAACGCCCTCCCACCAGATGTCAAAGGGAAAAATAACTACCAAACTTTTAGAAGACATCTGAAGGCAGCCCTGTTTAGGGAAGCTTTTAATGTTTGATGCATTGCTGTATTTTAATATTTTGTTGGAAGCCACCCAGAGTGGCTGGGGAAGCCCAGCCAGATGGGCGGGGTATAAATAAATTATTATTATTATTATTATTATTATTATTATTATTATTATTATTATTACAGGTCCTTCCTGAAAGCCAAACCGTAACAACTATAAGGCAGAGCGGGGTACCTACAGGGTTTATGTCCACATATGTCTCGTGCTCCTCCTGATTCGGATGCATGCCATCAATGTCCTGGACATACTTATCATCGGATAGGTAAAAATGTGGGGGTGATAAAAATATTGGTGCACCTGTAAGAAGAACAGCTGTCAGAAACTGAACGGAAAAGGGCACGTGTCCCTTTAAAAATTCCCTCCAGACATACAGCCACAGTTCTGCCCGTGTGGTGTAGTGCCTTCAGCCACGAAGCTCACTGTGAGACCTTGGGCCAGCCATTACCTAACCTCCCTCGCAGTGCTGTTGGGAAGATAAAATGGAAAGGGGCAAGGCCATATACACCACCTTCAGGTTGCTGTAAGAAAGGCAGGATATAAATTGAGTCTTGTATCCAAAGTAGTGGGACGCGGGTGGCGCTGTGGGTAAAAGCCTCAGCGCCTAGGGCTTGCCGATTGAAAGGTCAGCGGTTCGAATCCCTGCGGCGGGGTGCGCTCCCGTCGTTCGGTCCCAGCACCTGCCAACCTAGCAGTTCGAAAGCACCCCCGGGTGCAAGTAGATAAATAGGGACCGCTTACAAGCGGGAAGGTAAACGGCGTTTCCGTGTGCGGCTCTGGCTCGCCAGAGCAGCGATGTCACGCTGGCCACGTGACCCGGAAGTGTCTCCGGACAGCGCTGGCCCCCGGCCTCTTGAGTGAGATGGGCGCACAACCCTAGAGTCTGTCAAGACTGGCCCGTACGGGCAGGGGTACCTTTACCTTTACCTTTTATCCAAAGTAGGGCTAAGTAAGTGTCCTGATTTTGCTCACCCTTTAAATCTCATGGACTTAACACTATTATAATTATAATCAATAGTATCACTGTTTTAACATAATGGAGATGAATTAAAAAGCCAGATAACTAATCAACCGAAGCTGCTGTAATAATAATAAGCGCTAGCATTTATAAGGTACATTTTAGGCATTCAAAGGTCTCTACCTTCGTTCGGTGAGCCTTGCGACAGAACTATAAAACAGGCTAGCGTCATTATCCCCCTCCTGCATAAGCTTCCCTGACAGACCACCAAATGAATTCGAGCCAGAGGTGAGAACTGAACCAGGGACATCCCAGCGCACAAAATTCTCACTGGTGCCAAAGCAGTATTTCATAGAATTGCGGAGTTGGAAGGGACCCAAAGGTCCTCTAGTCCAACCCCCTGCAATGCAAGAATCTTTTGCCAACAGGGGGCAGTGGTGTCAGGCTTCAGGAACTCGGCTTCCTCCCCCCCTCCCCTTTGGCAGTAAACAAGCAGAACAAAGAGAAAAGAGTCTCTTACCAGTTAGAAATTTTAACGATCACAAAGAATCCATTCCTAGGAATGAAGGTGCTCCCAATTAAGGGTTACCCCCACTTCCGCCCTAAACCCCCACGTCACTACTGTGTCTTGTAACCTGATCTTGCAACCACTGTGCTTTCTGTGCTGCCACCTTATCTGCTCTTCTTGACCTTGGGCTGAGCAGATGAACGCTTTCCAGAGAAATTGAGTCTTTTAATCCTCTCTCTCCCAGTGCTTCTTCTCCTAGCTGTTCCCCACCCAGTATTTCCCAGCTTCTGCCTTCTGAACTGTGCCCCTCTGCAAACCACTGTTCCAAATCTATACTGTCCTCCTGCTCCTGGAAAGATTCAAGATCTGGATCTGGAGCAGGGGGAGGCTCCCACCATTCCTCCTCAGCACGGTCCCTGGCAAAAAAATGCTGCACCTTGGGGGGCTCCTGTTCAGGATTCCTTCCAGCCAGTCATACCCTTTCCCAGGATACTCCACTGCATGTCTCCTGCTCTCCCAGTTTCCATTTCCTCCTCCCTCCAACTGTCAGTCAGCATTCCATACCCACCGAGGATGCACAGTCCTTGGCGGGCTATTTTGGGGGTTTCCAGGAGTCAGAGATTACACACACACACAAAAAACCCCAAACAAATCTGCAAAATGACACAGGGAGGTGTGCAGGGCTGGCAAAGTCTGTCCTGCCCTGACATCCCTTTTGGCTCACGTACCTTGATTGCAGGCGCTGATGTTCAGGAGCCCTGCCCCTAGGCAGTTCCCTGCCGGCACACAAAACCCGGCATTGTCTGGATTGACGGAGGCATTTGCAAAGAGCGTCTCAGGAGGCGAAAACCGGTAGGCTGAGATCCCTTCAACCGTCACGTACTTCTGAAACGTGAGGTACATGGACCTGGAAAGGACAAGAAGAGCCTGAAGCCTTCCGCCGCGGGCTTTGATCGGAAACAAAAGATGCACTGTGCGCTCTTCAGGACTGCTGTGGTGTGAATGGAGGGCCTGTGTCACTGGAAACCCCTGGGGCAAAAGCCACAGACCCATCGAGCTGGAAACTGCTGCCCTACTCAGTGAGCCAACAAGGCTACAGGTTAGAGCATCGCTTGGCTGGCAATGGATTAATGGGCTCCAGTCAGACTTCACCCACCTAGGCTGGCCATGGCATCCCCTCATTAGAAAGAACGATGAAAGCTTCCAGTGCAGGGCTGAGTCGTTGCCTGGGAAGCAACACGCCTTGGCTCTGACTTTGGACTAAAGATCTGACTTCCCAGTTTGTATTCCTGGCTTCCAATTCCTCTGGTTTGTGGCATCTGGTTCCCAGCTCCTGTTTGCTGCTTCCAGCTCAGCTTCTCCACCCCATTTTCTCTCTTCCGTCTTCCAAAAACAAACACACACACATGGACCAAACACACACACGTGGTATGTTGGGGGCACAGCAGGGTAAGGAGCGATTTACACGTATTCCGAACAAAGTATAATCCAACGCTAGCAATGTTCACCAGCACGTTATGGGCTTAGGATGCCCCATATATTCCACTGAAATGCACTAGTTAACTTTCCTTGTGGCCTGCTTGAATCTGCTCCTTCCTAAGTGTTGTTGTGACAGTAGGAAAAGCACTACGATACGAACACCTTCCACCATTCTTACCTACAGAAGTCTGACGAGAAAATGTAGATGGTTTCACCAGTGTCTATCAGTGGGTGAAATGTATCACCGTCGGTTCCATTTATCATGTTACAAGTTGGCGACGTCCACCAGTCTAGTGAGCTGCAGAGGGAAGACATACGGAGGAGGAAGAGCTTATGAGCAGGTAGAAAAATCAGTGTTTTTCAGCAGCCTCAAATAAAACAGTCTAGGGCTATTATTCCCAAGTCACTTCCCCATGCCCCAGATGGAACCTCATCTCTGTTTCTTCTTATCCTCTTCCATATGCAGAAGAATTTCTTTGTCCTCAACTTTAAAGATCTCTACTGCCTTGCCCCCTTCATTTATTTTTACTTATAGGTAAAGGTAAAGGTACCCCTGCCCATACGGGCCAGTCTTGACAGACTCTAGGGTTGTGCGCCCATCTCACTCTATAGGCCGGGGGCCAGCGCTGTCCGCAGACACTTCCGGGTCACGTGGCCAGCGTGACAAGCTGCATCTGGCGAGCCAGCACAGCACACGGAAACGCCGTTTACCTTCCCGCTAGTAAGTGGTCCCTATTTATCTACTTGCACCCAGGGGTGCTTTCGAACTGCTAGGTTGGCAGGCGCTGGGACCGAGCAGCGGGAGCACACCCCGCCGCGGGGATTCGAACTGCCGACCTTTCAATCGGCAAGTCCTAGGCGCTGAGGCTTTTACCCACAGCGCCACCCGCGTCCCCATTTTTTTACTTATAGCCCAATATATTTATCTACTGCTTCCTGCCTCTCAGACTGGCTCCCACAATCTTACCACCTTAGTAAGACATCCTGTTCTTTTCAATGAGATGGCCCATTCTCCCTTACTGTGTAGAATTAATTCGTAGAGAACCGACAAAAAGCCACCTCTATTTTTTTTTTAAAAACTAACAAAAAGAACTACCTCTTTTTATTTTAAAACAACAACAACACGACCCCTTCCACCAAGCCTTTGAAAAGTCCAGCAATCTCCAACCTGGTGCCCTTGTGCTCTCCAGACTCCAACTCCCAGCATCCCCAGACAGCACGGCCCATGGTGCGGGATGATGGGAGTCGGAGTCCAAGAACAACTGGAGAGCATTGGGCTTGGGGACAGCTGCTTTAATCCTTATGCCCAACTAAAACGAAGCTTCAGCACCTGTCACTCCATGTATGCAGATTCCTCCCATGTTAGCTCCATTTCCATTTCCCCTGTCTAAATTTAGAGCTGCCAGTTCTTGGGGGGCGAAGGCCAGCCTTTTGTTTAGTGTGGGGATTGCCAAGGCAGAGCACATGGGCGCCACAATGCTCATAAAGGGTTTCTTTAGCTGCCCTTGGGCTTTTATTTAAATAAAAAGTAAGACTCTATCTGTTATGTACCGAAGTTCTCACCCTGGGCCAGCAGGGGGATACTGTAGATGGTTATGCAAATGAAGGATCAAAAGTGACATTCAGTGATTGGATAGTTTTAGAAAGTTGTTACAGTAACGTGGTACTGGAGCTCTATATAAGCAGGCTGACTGAGCCTTTCAGTTCAGTTCTGCCCTGGCCTGTGAATAAACAAGAGCTGTTTGAAGAATCGCTGTGTCGTCTGATATGTTCACCCACAACTTAACACTATCCCTCCTAGAAATAAAGTTATGGACCCAAACATGCAGGTACCCTTCTAAGTGATTTCCGTGAACTAAGCCAGTGTTTTAAGCCAATGGGTGAAGTCAGAGCTGCGACTGATTTGTTTGGACACCTGGCAACAGAAAATCTTGGGGTCCTAATTTGCTGGGGTCCCCCTCTCCTTTAATGCGCTTTCCCCTGCTTCTGTTTTATTTCTGAGGCAGAAATGCAACAAGCTCAAAGGTCTTCTGGTATGGAATTACAATTCTGGGGAAAGCTTCCCCAAGACTGTGCTCCCTTTAGTGTGTCATGCCATGGCGGCCATTTTGTGATGGGCACCCGCAGCACTCTCTCAAAATGTGCTCCCTGGCTTAGCACACTGACTTAGCACCTCTATCAAATCATCACCATCATCGCCCAAGAGCTCTTGCTCTGCACGTCTTTGCCTTTCAAAATTTGAAACGCGAATTATTAACCACGGAGTCCAGCGCTCAAATTAAAAGGAAAAGAAAGAAAGCTTACTCTTTCCCTCTCCATTTGACGATCTTCGTGAAGTCAAGGTAGTTCTTCTCCCCGCTTAGGACAATGTACTCGCCGTCGTCGGACCCGTTCATCTAGAGATAAAACACGAGTGAGATAGAGAGAAAGAGCTTTCGCTTTCATGGCCGCTTTTGTGATTGGTGGGATGAGGGGACAGGAAAGAAACAACTGATCGTTCACCCTCTTACAGGACTTGGGAACCTTTTCAGCCCAGATTAATATGCCAATCTGAGTATCAGTGAACTAGGTAAAGGTAAAAGTAAAGGTAAAGGGACCCCTGACCACTAGGTCCAGTCGTGGCCAACTCTGGGGTTGCGGCGCTCATCTCGCTTTATTGGCTGAGGGAGCCAGCATACAGCTTCCGGGTCATATGGCCAGCATGACTAAGCCGCTTCCGGCGAACCAGAGCAGTGCACGGAAACGCCATTTACCTTCCCGCAGGAGCAGTACCTATTTATCTACTTGCACTTTGACGTGCTTTCGAACTGCTAGGTTGGCAGGAGCAGGGACCGAGCAACGGGAGCTCACCCTGTCGCGGGGATTTGAACAGCCGACCTTCTGATCGGCAAGTCCTAGGCTCTGTGGTTTAACCCGCAGCGCCACCCGCGTCCCTATCAGTGAGCTAGGAAGTGCTAAATAGGTTGGTTTGCTTGCAGACGCTGAGTGAAGTTCTCCAACATCCCTGGTTCCAAAGCCTTATGATGGGAGAGGACTGGGGCACTTCTGGCCTGTAGACTGAATTGGGCCTGCCCAGCCTCTCAATCTGGCCTGCCAGAACATTTCAGCTAAGGCACTCTCAGCGGCCCTGCACCTGCCTCAGCCATAAGGTTGCTGGATCAGCGTTTCTCGCAGAAGAGTCCCTTTCAAAGCACTGTAACAACAGTTTGAAAGGGGCTTCTGAAGATGCCTGGAGGCAATAAAAGTTCATCTGACATCAGATGGATGAGGGAAGGAGGGGACAGGGAGGAGCCAGCTGCATCCAGTCCAGCCCCACGGTGTCCACACAGAACAGCAAACCCTTCTCCCCGATTTTCTCAGCCACCCTATTCAAGATGGCGCAGACCATACGCAGCACTCTGAACACAGGTGCATGGCAGATTGTATACTGGGATTGCAAGCTTTGCTGCTGGTCTGAAGCAAAATCCAAGGTTGAGTGGGTAGGCCTTGTTCCGTTTGACTGGCAGGATGCGGGAGAAAATGTTTGCAATGGCTCCAAATAACAAAGAAAACAGGCAAGACCTTGCCTTGTAAGGAACAAAGTAATCTTACCTATAATATGCTGACCCAAGTTATCATAGAATTGTAAATTTGGAAGGGACTCTCAGAGTCATCTATTCCAACCCCTGCAATGCAGGAATCTTTTGCCCAATGTGGGGCTCAAATCCACAACCCAGAGATTAAGAGTCACATGCTCTACTGACTGAGCTATCCCAGACGTGCCTATTCCAAACTCCATTCAGGAGGAATGTCACTTGCACCACCTTCCTCGAAGCTCAGGGTTTGGAACACGTGTAAATCGCTCCTTGCCCTGCTGTGCCCCCAACATATCCCTGGATCACCCCTTGGTGGGGGGCTTATACCAGCTGACAGGGTGCTGGCTAAATTATGCTGGTGTATCTCTTGCCAGCTCTCCTAGGAAACCTCAGAATCCACCCAATCAAAAACTCTCACCCTAGCAGATCTTGAATTTGGATTATATAATAATTATTTGCACCCCACCCATCTGGCTGGGTTACACATTAAAAACTTCCCTGAACAGGGCTGCCTTCAGATGTCTGCTAAATGTCAGGTAGTTGTTTATTTCCTTGACATCTGATGGGAGGGCGTTCCACAGGGCGGGTGCCACTACCGAGAAGGCCCTCTGTCTGGTTCCCTGTAACCTCGGTTCTCGCAATGAGGGAGCCGCCAGAAGGCCCTCAGCGATGGGGGTGAAGACGCTCCTTCAGGTATACTGGGCCGAGGCCATTTCGGGCTTTCAAGGTCAACACCAACACTTTGAACTGTGCTCGGAAATGTATTGGGAGCCAATGTAGGTCTTTCAAGACCAGTGTTATGTGGTCTCAGCGGCTGCTCCCAGTCACCAGTCTAGCTGCCGCATTCTGGATTAGTTGTAGTTTCCGAGTTACCTTCAAAGGTAGCCCCACGTAGAGTGCATTGCAGTAGTCCAAGCGGGCGATAACTAGAGCATGCACCACTCTGGCGAGACAGTCTGTGAACAGGTAGGATTGTGCGGTCAGAACCTTACCTTTTTAAAAAAGCCGAAGTCTGGGTCAATACTGGGGCGGAATTTGTGTAGGGCGCTGAGCAGCTTGTCTGTGTAGCCCCACAGCAGTTCATGGACAGTGCGTGTTGTGAACAAGTTTTCGTCAAATAATATGAGCAAGATCTCTGCAGGGAAACGCATGGGCGTTGCTGTAGCCATGTTCATTGCAACCTGATGGAGGAGGAGGAAAGCTTGTGAACATGTGGAGCTCACAGGGACCAGCCAGGCTTCTGCAGGAAACCCACAAGGAGGACTGAAGCACAAGAGCACTCTCCGTAGTTCTGACTCCCAGGAACTGATTGGAAATGGAATCTAGAGGGGGTGTAGGGCCGGTTCACCCATGAGGTGGGGTGAGGCAGCTGCCTCAGGCAGCCCAAGTTTGGGTGCCCCCACAGGCTCCCTGCCCACCCCCATCCCACCATCTGTGAATAAGCAGTGCTGGCAGCGGCGCCACCTTCTGGCAAAATCTTGGGTCCTCTGACTTTTGGCACTGTTTTACTGGAGTCAATGTACCGCAGTAGCAGACTACCTGAGAGGACGAATGGAGTTTGGGCAAACCGAAATAGATGAAACTGAACTGAAAATTGGGAACTGGTTTTAATAATTGGTTCTGCTATTTTTTTAAAAAAGTAGTCTGTATATATTTTAAGAACTTCCCTCTGCAAGCTGCATTGCATGTATTTTATAATGAAGTCCTCCGCTGTCCCGGGGCGATTTTAAAATGCCGCCCGCCAGCATTTTAAGATCGCCCCGGACAGCGGAGAAGTCCTCCGCTGTCCCGGGGTTTTTTAAAATGCTGGGGGTGGGAAGAAAAGCCCTTGTCCCGCTCCCCAGCCTTCAGAAGAGGTCAGGGGACAGACTGCCCCCGGACCTGGTCTGAAGGCGGTTTCCATAGGAACGCATTAATTGATTTTCAATGCATTCCTATGGGAAACCGTGCTTCGCAAGACGAAAAACTTGCAAGAAGAAAAAACTTGCGGAACGAATTAATTTCGTCTTGCGAGGCACCACTGTATTCTAAATAAGCACTCTATAAACAGCAAATAGTTGACAACCCCCTTGCTGCTGTCACAGAACGATCTGATTTTTGACAAGCAGGCCCAGCCTGTTTCAGGTGAGTCTTCCTCCCTGATAGGAAGCAATTTGCATCAACCATCCAAATTTAGAAAAAAAGAAAGGAAGATCAGGCAAGCTTCCATCAATTACTCCATGGGCTACCAAGTGTAGAGTCCCTGCTGCAACGAAGAAAAGGAACTCACAGATAATAATAATAATAATAATAATAATAATAATAATAATAATACCCTGCTCTCCCCGGCCAGAGCCAGGCTCAGGGTGGCTAACACCAGTAAACTCCAGTAAAGTTACAGTAAAAACATAATGGGGGGGGGGGACCAATTTAAAATACAGGTTAAAATGCAATTTAAAATTCAGCCTCATTTTAAAAGTAGCCCATAGATCAAAACCATAAGGGGAGGGAAACATAAGGGTCTGACTGAGTCCAAACCAAAGGCCAGGCGGAACAGTCTTGCAGGCCTCCGGAAAGATGTCAAGTCCCGCAGGGCCCTAGTCTCTTGTGACAGAGCGTTCCACTGAGTCGGGGCCAGTACTGAAAAGGCCCTGGCCCTAGTTGAGATCAATCTAACCACCTTGCGACTTGGGACCTCCAAGGTGTTGTCATTTGTGGACCTTAAGGTCCTCCGCGGGGTATACCAGGAGAGGCGGTTCCGTAGATGAAGCCTGCATGGCTAATCACTCTAGAAAAAGGATCCGTTCTTGGAATATATATTTTTTGAATTTTACATATAATAGCCATGAGATTTGTGTGAGCTAGGCTGGACAAGTTTAAGCTATTTGTCTGAGTAATTTTGCTGTGAATTTTGCTGGGGTTAGGGAGTATGAACGCCATTTGCTTTTCATTGCATTTGTTCTGTTTTGTGATGCTTCTTGATGTTGGTAATACGCCAGATTGCAATTTTTAAAAGGGAAGAGACTACTCACCCCTCACCATCAAAGTGTAGGGTGCACAGAGTGTTTAAAACTACAGGAACCATCAGCAAGGAGTGACAGGCACCTTCTGTGCAGCAGCTGTGGCTAAACTTTGCCGGTTTGCACTGCAACTCCCATTGGCCACCGCAAGCACGAACAATGGTGAGGGATGATGGGAGATGCAGTTCAGCAACACCTGGCATGACAAAAAGTTCCCCTGCCCGTGCTTTACAGGCATAAGGTTCAATCACGGGCGTCTCCAATTAAAACAGCACAAAAGTGACAATAAAATCCTTGCAAGCTGCCCAAAAGAAACCTCACCAGCGCAGGCATGTTTATAGTCCTGATCAGATGAGCTTCCGGGTCCCCCACGGACATCTCCGGCTCGAAGAAGTAAGTCTTTGGATTCAGAGAAGACACTTTTGTGCCGTTGTCTAAAAAGTGAACATTTACGTGGAGCCGGTGTTCCCTGCAGAGAAAGACAGAGGAGAGAAAGAGAGAGAGGAAAGTAGCTTTAAAAAAATATCTCAGTTCATCCTAGTGCAGTACATCGACTCTAGTAAAACAGTGCCAAAGGCCAGAGGGTATAAGATCTCACCAGAAGTTAAATGCCTTCATGGCAGAAGTTGGTGTCGCAGCCAGCACAGCTTCTCCACCCTGGTCATTAGCTCAGAACCCCTAATCCATGCCCCCCGTGTTGCACTATGCCGCACTCCCATGGCAGCCATTTTCTGACTGGCACCCACAGCGCTTTTTGAATTTTTTTTATTGTGCCCACTGGTGCAAAAAGGTTGACGGCACTGCTTTAAGCTCTCTGAGAATGCACCAGGTGGCACCTTGGTTGTCGAACGGCTTGGCTCCCAAACAAATTGGTTGCCGAACGCCACAAACCCAGAAATAAGTGTTCCGGTTTGCGAAGGTTTTTTGGAAACCAAACGTCCGATGTGACTTCCGATTGCCAATCGGAAGCTGCGCCTTGGTTTTCAAACAGTTCCGGGAGTCGAACGGATTAAGTTCAACAACTAAGGTACCACTGTATTACTTATACAATATTATTTCTATATCCATGAGGGCTAGAAACTTATACAGATCCCAACTCCACAGTTAATCCTTCACCTACCAGCTCCTTTCTTACTTCTCTCGAGTGGTCAAGTTGTTGTGACATTTTGACACCCTGGTGATTCCTGCTTTCACCATCATCCCTTGAATCTTGTTTTGGGACCCAAAGCACAATCTCTTTATAAACTGTCTTGGAGTAATGAATGAAGCAAAAAATACCTGTAAGTGTATGGTCCAACTTGTCTCACAATGGGAGGTTCACCTTGAACCACTTCCAAAGGATTGGTCAAGTTAAAAAAATAGAACTGCATATAAACTGGCGGCGGCGGCTCCTCCCACATTTCAAAAAATTCTGTACCATTTTTTAATACGGTTTGCTACAAGGAAGAAGAAGAAAGGGAGAACATTATTGATATACTTCCAGAATGTGCACCGAATAAGGGAATTGATCTACATGTGCAACAGAACCACGTGATATACTGTAGCTTTCTGTGGACTGTGCCTTGCCTGGTGGTGGTCAGAAAACACTTCAAAAAGATCCAGCAGAAATTTAGAATCTTTCCCCCCTGACATTCTGATTTTCTACATGCAGGGATTTTTCCTCCTCTGCTCCCAAGAGCTCTCCAAAATGCAATCTCCGACATGCAGCCGGAATGGTAGAGTCCAAGAACAAACCCTGCACCATTTGACTCTATGTTCTGCGTCGATGAAATTCAATATTCCAGAAAGGTAGCTGTTTTAATCTGCTGCAATGGAAAAAGGAAGAGTCTTGGGGTGCTGTAAAGACTAATCAATTTATTATAGCACAAAGTGGTCAAGTTCACTGCACCAGACGCATGAAATGTTACAGGTACACACACACACGTATAGAGAAAACCCATCACAAATGGTGGGGTCAAATGACCACGAGGCGCATAAACTCCAGTCTGTAAAAAATTGATTAAAGTTTGAAATATATGAACAATAACCACATTGATCACACACAGGAGTAACTGTGATAACAAAAGTCATTGGTTGTGGCATTACAGTGGTACCTCGGGTTAAGTACTTAATTCGTTCTGGAGGTCCGTTCTTAACCTGAAACTGTTCTTAACCTGAAGCACCACTTTAGCTAATGGGGCCTCCCGCTGCCGCCGCACCGCCGGAGCACGATTTCTGTTCTCATCCTGAAGCAAAGTTCTTAACCCGAGGTAATATTTCTGGGTTAGCAGAGTCTGTAACCTGAAGCGTATGTAACCTGAAGCATATGTAACCCGAGGTACCACTGTATAGTACATTCCTAAACGCATCAGAATTGTAGGAGTTGGAAGGGACCTCAAGGGTCATCTATCTCAACACATGGTCCCCCTTCCAAGTTGAAACCATACAGGACCCTGCTTAGCTTTGCAAATGTGCAAGAGTAACTCACAGGTCAACTGAACTAGGGCTGCAGCCTTAACTGTGAAGAGTAGTTGGGTGGGAGTTGAGGCTAAAATCCTTTCAATCCTTTCTATTCCCTTCCCTGCTTTCTATCACGTGTTCTCATGTGTCCATTTGAAGACTACAGTGGTGCCTCGCAAGACGAAATTAATTCGTTCTGTGAGGTTTTTTCGTCCTGCAAATTTTTCGTCTTGCGAAGCACGGTCAAGTCGCAACTGCACCTCTTCAAGCGGTTTTAAGAAAAAGGAAACAAACTTGCAAGACATTTTTGTCTTGCGAAGCAAGCCCATAGGGAAATTTGTCTTGCGAAGCAACTCAAAAAACGAAAAACTCTTTCGTCTTGCGAGTTTTTCGTCTTCCGAGGCATTCGTCTTGCGAGGTACCACTGTATCGACTGCCTCTTTCTGGAAGAAAATCAATATAAATTCAATTCTTAAAGAACTGTGCAAAGAGTTAGCCAGCAGTAATGAAAATATTGATTTTACGCATGCTTGGTGGCTCTCTTCTTGTGTTAAATCCCCAAGTTGTTTCAAGGAACTCTGGGTAGTTTTTTATAAGAGCGGCGGCAGCAACACCAAGCTTTTGAAGCAGACGAGGTAATGACTTTTCCAAGGCCACTTAATCAGCCTTGTGGTGAACAAATATTAGAACCCAGCCACTATCCCTGTAAAGACCCTCAAAATGTAACTTATCCCATTTGTAAGTTGTTTTTTCCACAAGGAATTCAGGGTAGCAATACAAGACGCTCTCACATTTTTTTTCCTGTGAGGTAGATTAGACTGACACAAAGACTGGACCAAGATTGAAAAAATCACATTGGTAAGATTTAAGATCAACAGTTGAAACCTATGCATGTCCACTGTGAGTTCAGTGGGTTTTACTCCCAGGTAAGAAGGTACAGAATTGAGGGCAAAATTCTTGAATTGAATCTCTTCCCTTTGTCTCTCCCCTACTGCATTTTAGACTGTACCATCCTCAGGGCAGGGACCTGTCTTGTTGGGCACCTTTACACACTTAGCAATTACTCAGAGGTAATTGCTAAGTTTAGTGAGAATAAGTCCCATGTAATTGGGTTTTAGGGACGCGGGTGGTGCTGTGGGTTAAACCACAGAGCCTAGGACTTGCCGATCAGAAGGTCGGCGATTCGAATCCACGCGACGGGGCGAGCTCCCGTTGCTCGGTACCTGCTCCTGCCAACCTAGCAGTTCGAAAGCACGTCAAAGTGCAAGTAGATAAATAGGCACCGCTCCAGCGGGAAGGTAAACAGCATTTCCGTGTGCTGCTCTGGTTCGACAGAAGCAGCTTAGTCATGCTGGCCACATGACCCAGAAGCTGTACGCCGGCTCCCTCGGCCAGTAAAGCGAGATGAATGCCGCAACCCCAGAGTCGGTCACGACTGAACCTAATGGTCAGGGGGCCCTTTACCTTTAATTGGGTTTTATTTTTCCTCCCAAGCCCCATAATATTTTTATAATAAATAATTGGGCATGATGTATTAGTACGTTAAGCACTTAAAAAACCCACAGGTTTCTGTGAGAGAGGCTGGTATGCACATATCTCCACTGAAACCATTTAGACTTGAAAACAGCGGTGACTAACTTATAGGCCTCCAGAGGCTGCTGAACGTGTTGGCATCCATCTGTCTCGAGAGACAATGGAGTGCGCTTCTGGGGGTGAAGTCAAACCGCTGCATTAGCAGCACCAAAGTGACTTCTCCAGGGCACAAGCCTGGGCAGTATGTGTGGAAGTCCTGGGCTGCACAGAAGACAAGACCCCCCTCTTGGCCTCGCTGATGTCCAGTATACCTGAAGGAGCGTCTCCACCTCCATCGTTCTGCCTGGACACTGAGGTCCAGCACCGAGGGCCTTCTGGCGGTTCCTTCTCTGAGAGAAGCCAAGTTACAGGGAACCAGAAAGAGGGCCTTCTTGGTAGTGGCACCCGCCCTGTGGAACACCCTCCCACCAGATGTTAAAGATGGGCTGGGGCCCAAGGGACAGCAGAATCAAAGAGAGAAGCGGGTTGGGAAGATGAAAAGGGAGCTTAGCGGTTGCATAAGGTGAAAGGAGGCGTTGTTGGGGTTGGGTGAGGATCGCAAGTGGAGCAAACTGTGGGGTGGACCTCCACCAGACTTTCCAAAACATTCCATTTACTGAGCTAATTCAAAACAAGTGCAGAAACACCTAGGCTCTGCTTATCTGTGCTTCTTCAAAGATATAACCATATAACTGTGGTGTTGGAAGGGAACCTGAGGATCGCCTATTCCAGGCATGGCCAAACTTGGCCCTCCAGATGTTTTGAGACTACAATTCCCATGATCCCTGACCACTGGTCCTGTTAGCTAGGGATGATGGGAGTTGTAGTCCCAAAACATCTGGAGGGCCAAGTTTGGCCATGCCTGGTCTAGTCCAACCCCCTGAAATGGAGGAATATAATATGCTGGGGACCCCCCAGAATGTCAGTTATTTTGACTACTATCAAATCTGGCCTTTGGCAAAACCTCTTCTTGATCTACACTGTTTGGAGGTGAATTACTCAGAAGTGATTCCATTTGGAAGGATGCCTTTCCCAGCGGAACTTCCTGAACTTCCCATTGCATGCCATATCAGTAGTATGGGAAGCAATCCGGTGGGCAGGTGGTGCTGGCAACCTTCATTGGTGCCTTCTTATTAGTGTCCCATGAACTACTCATAGCCCAGTGATTCGAACATCTGCTCTGCATGCAGAAGGCAAAGGTAAAGGGACCCCTGACCATTAGGTCCAGTCGCAGATGACTCTGGGGTTGCGGTGTTCATCTTTATTGGCCGAGGGAGCCAGCGTACAGCTTCTGTACATGTGGCCAACATGACTAAGCTGCTTCTGGCGAACCAGAGCAGGGCACGGAAACACCATTTACCTTCCTGCCGGAGTGGTACCTATTTATCTACTTGCACTTTGACATGCTTTCGAACTGCTAGGTTGGCAGGAGCGGGGACCAAGCAACGGGAGCTCACCCTGTTGTGGGGATCTGAACCACCGACCTTCTGATCGGCAGGCCCTAGGCTCTGTGGTTTAGACCACAGCACCACCCGTGTCCCTTGGTTCAATCCCCAGAATCTCCAAGTAGGACATGGAATGTCTCCCAAAAGCACTACCAATCCATATAGATGAGGGCTGGGGACATTTTCCACCTGGCAGAGCATCTCTCTCTCTCTCTCTCTCTCTCTCTCTCTCTCTCTCTCTCTCTCACCAGCAACCCATTGGCCAACTATGACAGGCAAGAGGGACCACCTCTCTGCCCAAGTTGGCCTGGGGGGGTGGGCTGAGATAGTGACCAAGCAGAACTGAACTCATCAGGTGATAGGTAGAGAGTTCAATCCTGCTTCCTGCAGGGATCAGGTGTGTGCCCAGCCAATCCAGACACATCTCAACCTGCCACCGTACCTGACATCGCATATAACGCCAGGGCAGGTGGGTGAAGTTTGGGGGAAACGGCCTGGTAGGGCAGATTTCATAGAATCAGAGAACTGTAGTGTCGGGAAAGACCATAAGGACCCTCTAGTTCCACCTCCCAAATTGCAGCAACCGTTGGCCCAATGTGAGGGTTGAACCCACAATCCTGATATTATGAGTCTCATGCTCTATACTGACTGAGCTGTGAAAGGTCCATGGGTGAGAGATTTTCCCATCCCTGGTGTACACAATGCTGATCAAGATAGACCAACAGTATGACACCACAGAAGGCAGCTTCCATTATTCTCTATGTTGAAGGGTGTGTCTCAATGCCACTGCAACGAAGATGAAACTCTATTAGGCTTAGTAGCTCATTGCAATTTTCAAATTTAGGTTTCAAGCGCACATCTTGAGATGTGCCGATTGCCAAAATCTATGCCACAGAATCTGGGCTCGGCTGCATTTAGTGGCTTTAATTAGAGTTTCATGGTACAATAAAATATTCTGCAGTGCCTTGTTCTGCAAGTGCTATTAAGAAACATGACCTGCAGTTCGAAACAGCTTTTTAAAAAGCCTCTCACTCCAGAAGAGGGTGGTGGCCCCTGAATTGTGGAATTCCCTCCTTGCAAAGCAGGGAATCTGGCATTCGCTGTCTAGCTTTCGTCATATACTGAAGAACCACCTTTTTATCTTGGACGTTAACAAGTGAGATAGCCAGGTAGGCAGGCATGAGATGGTCCTCAGCAAACAGTCACATTTAAGCTAATCAGTCAAACTTCCTGCTTGGAATTCAAAGGAATTCCCAAGAAAAATGATAACTTAAACATCAGTCTCTCCCCCTCCCTTCACCTTTCCTGTAACCTCTCCCACATTCAAGAAAGCCGTTTGCCATAAAGCCTGCTGCTCTCTCTTCCCAAGAGCAACTCCCTTCACAGAAATGCAGCAAGATACTATCTGAAAGCTTTTAAACTACTGCGCCAACTACAAGTCATCTCCGGGACGCGGGTGGTGCTGTGGGTTAAACCACAGAGCCTAGGACTTGCCGATCAGAAGGTCGACGGTTTGAATCCCCCTGACAGGGTGAGCTCCCGTTGCTCGGTCCCTGCTCCTGCCAACCTAGCAGTTCGAAAGCACGTCAAAGTGCAAGTAGATAAATAGGTACTGCTCCAGCAGGAAGGTAAACGGCGTTTCCGTGTGCTGCTATGGTTTGCCAGAAGCGGCTTAGTCATGCTGGCCACATGACCCGGAAGCTGTACGCCGGCTCCCTCAGCCAATAAAGCGAGATGAGCGCCGCAACCCCAGAGTCGGTCACGACTGGACCTAATGGTCAGGGGTCCCTTTACCTTACAAGTCATCTCCAGTTTTGCAAATATAAAAGACTGCCTTGTTTCTTCTTTACTTCTGTTTTCTGCCTCACAAGAAACCTCTGCATTTTGCTAAGAGATGGGCATGAGTAAAGGCTGGATTTTATATTCTTTTTAAAAAATACTAGAGAGTCTGCCACAATTGTTTCTTTCTCTCAACGGCCTTGGTACAATCCTGCTATCACCCAATACAGGCTAATCTACTTAAGTCTTCAAACCTCTTCAGGTCTCCACCATGTGACTTTTCATCAGGCTTAAAGTTAAGGGAAATCTGCTAAACAATCAGCCTGATGGCAGGTTTTGAAGAACCTGAAAGTTTGCTTGATATTTTGTGAAATGCTAGTTGTTCCTAATAAAGCTACTGTCCTGTTGCAGATTTTGTTTCTCCGATGGACCAAGATGCCTTTTTCTGTTTGCATTCCAGAAGGCTCAGAGAGGCTGCTTCGGAAAAAACAAAGGCCTCTTTTTCTCATCGGACAGAGCAGGAAACGGCAAACAAGTCCGTGCAGATAGCAGCAGAAGTCTGCGAAGGTGGAAGAGGTTACAAACGGGCTCTTCCTCAGCTGACGAATGAACCTGGCACATAAAAGGATGCATTAGATGCACGGCTTGATTTTGCACAAAGCAGAGACACATGAAACCCAAATAAGGGTGATGGGCGAAAAAGATAAGCGGCAGAGAACCCAGTCTTGCAGTAAGAGGAACGTGTTTGACCAGGTTGGGTTTTGACATTGCTCGCCCACATAAACCACACCTTCACAATGGAACAGCACTGCTAACTTGGAGGCAGTGCCAAAGTAGGTCTAAACTGCATCTGAGGGCCTCAGAAATCACATGCAGATAAAGTAGATGCCCTTCCGAAGACTCCTCCAGTGGCAGAGCACCTCCTTTGCATGCAGAAGGTCCCAAAAGCACTCCCTGGAAGGGCTGGGAGAGACATCTGTTCGAAACTCTGGACACAGCAGCAGCCAGCCAGCCAGCAAGTAGACAGTATTGAGCTAGCTCAGGGGTCGGCAACCCACAAGTGGCCCATGGGGGGTCATTTAACTGACCCATGGACCCCTGCCGCCTGCTCGGTTGGCTCCCGTGCGCTGCACTAAACCGGTGCGGGGACCGCCTTCCACGGCGCTGGCCGGCTTCCCATTGGCTGCAGGAAGCTGTGCACGCCTCCTCTGTGCCGGAAATAGTGTTTGCTCATGTATGCATGTGCGCACACACACGCCGACCTACCGTGGCATCTGCGGGACCGTGAACCAGCCCAAGCCACAAAAACTTTGTCGACCCCTGAGCTAGCTGGATACAGGGTCTGACTCAGTATAAGTGCTTATCTATATAGTGGAACCTCTGTTTGAAAATAGGATCTGTTCCAGAGGCCCGTTCGCAACATAAAAAGAGTGCAACCCACAGTGGCAAGGGTTGCGACTCACCGCTTCTGCGCGTGACATCATTTTGTGTTTCTGTGCATGCGCGAGCAGCGAAACCCAGAAGTAACCCTTTCCGGTGATTCCGGGTTGCCGCGGGACATAACCTGAAAGAACGTAACATGAAGCGGACATAACATGAGGTATGACTGTACACTGCTACAAAGATACAGTTTTTGCACATTATCTCTGCGGCATATTTGCCCATTCTGTGGGATCGGATCCTGTGTCATGGTGCTCATGTGACAAAAGGGTCACATGTCTAGGTTACACACACCCCCCCGACATGGCTCCTGTTGAGGCAGCTGCATCACAGCTGCACTTGAGAATGCAAGAAGAGCTATTCTGAATCAGACCAAAGGCCTGTGTGGTCAAAAGGTCCCAGGTTCCTCTTTGTGTATCTGGAAAACCCACAAGCAGTACTTGAGAGTAGTAGGCTTCATCTGCCATTGTTTTCCAGCAGTGTTAGAAGCTCAAGATGCTAAATGGTTCCTAAACCAAGGTTACAGTCACCAAAATGGAATGTCTAGTCTGCCTTTGGGGGCAGGACGGCTCCAGAGTCTTATTTTTCAAATAATGGACTGACTGTGATTGACTCTCAGCTGGTTCAGGTGACAACCTTGAGCGAGGTTAAGAGCTTTGAGAACTTAAAGATGTAAAGTTGCTTGATCCAGGGACAGTCCACATATCTATCGGCCTGTTCTGACCTCTTTTTCTTAATGGTGAATGTTCCTGCTCAGGCTGCACAGGAAAAGCATTTTGGTTCCAGAAACTCATTCCCATTATTCAGGGCCCTAAGGAAGTCAGATTATCCTCTACCAGGGCCAGGGCCTTCTCAGTGATGGCTCCGACCTGCTGGAATGCTCTGTCCCATGAGACCAGGGCCCTACAGGATTTCACTTCCTTCCGCAGGGCCTGTAAGACAGAGCTATTCCACCTGGCTTTCAACTTGAATTTAGCCTGATCTTTTATTCCCCTTTCTTCCTTCCCTCCCCCTCCCCTTTTTATAAAGATTACCCACTCTGGGATCCCACAGCTAATTCTCCCCTGGACTCCTCGCTGGCCCAAATAGGACTAATTTAGCCAGCTAGCCCTGGTGATCATCTAATGTTTATTGGATGGATTTTCCTCCTGAATTGATTTTTGAATTCTGAATTTATTGTTATTCACATTTTATACTGTATTTTATGCTGTTTTTTGTTGCATCAATTAAGTGTTTTAAATTTGTTGTTAGCCACCCTGAGCCCGGTTTTCTGAACCGGGAAGGGTGGGGTATAAATAAAAATGTACAGTGGTACCTCAGGTTACATACGCTTCAGGTTACATACTCCGCTAACCTAGAAATATTACCTCGGGTTAAGAACTTTGCTTCAGGATAAGAACAGAAATTGTGCTCCAGCGGCGCAGCGGCAGCAGGAGGCCTAAAGTGGTGCTTCAGGTTAAGAACAGACCTCCAGAACAAATTAAGTACTTAACCCAAGGTACCACTGTATTATTATTTATTATGGAACCTGAGGCGGTGTTTGCTGTTTCAGAAGGTCTCCCATCCAAACACTGACCAGACTCAGACCTGCTTAGCTTCAGTAAGTCAGTGGCCTCATGTTCCTTTGGATCATACCCTGGGACAAAAGATTTGACTTACTACATTTCTACGCCGCTTTCCATTACAATGAATCCCAAAGTGGCTTGCAAACAATGAACAACGGTAACATGGTAGAACAGAATAGAACATCACAGACACATAGAATAATGCATAGCTCAGTTGGCGGAGCACGGGACTCTTTAATTTTTGCTTTCTCATCCAAGGCTCTCAACTCTCACCCACTCATACCACACCCCTTGTTTCAAGTTTAGGTGCTTGCTCATACTGCTGCTTCGTACACTGGGGGTGGGGGAGAGAGAGACCTTTCCAGCCCATGGCCTGCATTTCCTCACGAGGAACCGTACAGGGCCTGCTAGAAGGGTCACAGGTAAAAGAGGAGGGGACAAAGGGTTCTGCTCTTCCATTTGCATAGCAGCCCACATTAAAGGTAAAGGTAAAGGTACCCCTGCCCGTACGGGCCAGTCTTGATAGACTCTAGGGTTGTGCGCTCATCTCACTCAAGAGGCCGGGAGCCAGCGCTGTCCGCAGACACTTCCGGGTCACGTGGCCAGCATGACAAAGCTGCTCTGGCGAGCCAGCGCAGCACACGGAACGCCGTTTACCTTCCCGCTAGTAAGCGGTCCCTATTTATCTACTTGCACCCGAAGGTGCTTTCGAACTGCTAGGTTGGCAGGCGCTGGGACCGAGCGGCGGGAGCGCACCCCGCAGCGGGGATTCGAACCGCCGACCTTTCAATCGGCAAGTCCTAGGCGCTGAGGCTTTTACCCACAGCGCCACCCGCGTCCCGATAGCAGCCCACATTGTATCCGTGCAAAAGTCTAGAGCTCTTACATGTACACACAGGAACCTCTTCATCCATCCATCCATCCAGTAAGCAAGCAAGCAAGCAGCATTATCAAAAGTTCAAGGACTTGTGCCCGGCAGAAGCACTCCAGAAGAGTGAGGATCAGGGCTGGTGAGGGGGGTGGCCTGGGGTGAGTCCCAGGGGCCAGACAGAGGACCCCCAGGGGTTCCCAACCCCTGACCTACACCGACAGATACATATACTCTACACATGTACAGTCATACCTCGGGTTACAGACGCTTCAGGTTGCGTTTTTTCAGGTTACGGACCGCCGAAATCCAGAAGTACCGGAACGGGTTACTTCCGGGTTTCAGCGGTCACGCATGTGCAGAAGCGCTAAATTGCACTTTGCGCATAAGCGTCGAATTGCAACCCGCACATGCACAGACGCACCGCTGTGGACACTGCAGGTTGCGAACGTGCATTCTGCACGGATCACGTTTGCAACCTGAGAGTCCACTGTACTTTGTATAAGAGCTTAGCAACATACACTGACACAAGTTAACTTTTACAATAACTCTGGAATGGCGAGTTGTTCTGAAGCTAAATAAAAGAAGGCCGAGAGAAAGTACCTGTCATCCAGGAGTAGCTCTCGACAGGAGAGGGATGTGCAAGAACATAAGAGACCCGCTGGATCAGGCCAGCGGCCACCTCTTCCTGCATCCTGTTCTCAGAGTGGCCAAACAGATGTTTTTGGAAAACCCTTAAGCAGCACCAAACAGAACTTCATATTGTTTTATGTGAGCTGCTTAGAGGCTATTTTGATTAAGCAGTATATAAATCTTGTTACTTAAACAAACTCTCTCCCTCTAAATATCTGGCCGGGGCCTCTTTTCCGCCTGTGAAATTACTTCATGTGCTTCCTTCTCAGTATTTTGTTTAGCATTTACGATTCCCCTCCCTGACTCCTAGATTAATTACTGTATACATTACCTCTCTTCCCAAACCACTGCCAAGCATTTCCCAGTTCTTTGTTCATCTCATGCTTTTAAGACTGCAAACCTCTATGAGAAACCTCTCTGTTTCTGTATAATAAACTATGAAACCTCAGTTAACAAATCATGTGGCTTTTAATCTCAGGGTCCTGAGTTCGAGTCTCATTTGGGCAAAAGATTCCTGCACCTCGGGGTCGCTTCCACCTCTATGATTCAGTGATTCTTCTCTCATAATGGCAGTGAGTTCATGGCAGTGAAGAAAGCTGATCAGGACTCCCCCCCTTCAGAGTTCACACTGGTAACCACCAAACTATGCCAGATCTACAGAACGGAACTATGTTATGTGAACATACTGCCTCTGAGGATGTGCCGACTGCCGTGCGCTCACCACCAAGTACCCTAACACTCAGGGGCAATTCACACATGTATGTCAATCAACCACAAGGTGATAAAAAGGAGCTATCACAGCTTAACCACTAGGGCCAAGATCAGGCATAGGCAAACTCCAGCCCTCCAGATGTTTAGGACTACAATTCCCATCATCCCTAGCTAACAGGACCAGTGGTCAGGGATGATGGGAACTGTAGTCCCAAACATCTGGAGGGCCGGAGTTTGCCTATGCCTGGCCAAGATCCTTCAACAGCATCTGGCACCGCTTTGAACATAGAACTTTTTCAGAGCTGTAAGTTCACACCATTACCTGCCAGTCATTAAGTGTTGGGCAACTGTGACGAAAAACCAAGGAAGGCACATGTTGTGCAACCCAAGTGGCGTTAGCTTTGAGGAGCAGGGATTCCATCACAGAAATACTGGCTTCCAAGAGCTGACTGATTTAATTTATGTCATGCATAAGGGGAAGGAGCTGCTGTCGCAACAAAGGGAGACACAATGCTTGTGATGAAAATGCAAAGATCCATTCCCAAGTTGTGTTGCTAGAACCATCGTTTTATACATGAGAGGGCAGTTGAAGAAGTTTGGGGGGGGGGGAATGTTTAAAAGTATTTTTCCAAAAAAAACCACCAGGGTCCTTTTTGTTGGGAATAACTCAGACGGAAATTCCCAGGTGTTGGAAAAGGTTATTTATGTATGCCACTACGGCGGCTCGTATTTTGTTAGCCCCAAAAATGGAAAACGAGCAAAGTCCCAGCTAAAGAAGTTTGGCAACTTAAACTGATGGAATGTGCGCAGCTTGCGGACCTAACATATAGAGTAAGATAACAGGAAGAACACACGTTTAAAGAAGAATGGAAAATATTTATTGAATATCTGGAGGGAAACTGTGTTTATTTGAAAACACGGGCAGCATTATGATAAATTCAACAGTGTAAATAAGTTTTGATGGATGTAATAATGCAATACTGAATGGTTTAGTTTATATAAAATATGCAGGGATTTATGTTATGCAAAACAAAGGGAAGTCATTGATATTTTAAGGTTGTTTAAATATATGTTTGACAATTTAGAATATTCACATAATTTTAAAATTAAACTAAAAAAAAGAAAGCAAAGCAACTGCACAACTTGGGTAGGTGGTGTTGATTCCCTGTCCTGCTTTCCTTCTATTTTACAGTGAACGTTTCACTACCCCTCAATGAACACCTTAATTTCTGCAAGTGATAAATACAAACAGCATCCACGTTGAACGGGAGTCATGTGTTCCCTCATGTATTGTCTTTTCCCATAATTATTGCCTGCAAATAATTTTTTTTTAATCCCCTGGGGACGGTGCCGTATGTTTGATGGGAAATGTTGGTGAGAAAAAGTTCTGCCCCGAGAGTGACGAAGTGCAAAGAGAGACAAACATGGGAGGGAAGTTTAAAGGGCGCGTTTTGTTTTTAAAAATACAACAGGTCAAAGCCTATACAGAACAACCCCCAGATAAGCCTTCAGATGATCTCTCCCCCCCCCCACGCCGCCTCGCCCCAACCACCTGAGCGCAACCCTAAGGCCCCAACCCTCCTTTAACCGTAACGTGTGAATGCGAGCGGATGCGCGCCGAGGCCATGCCCGCTCCTCACCTGTCGGACTTGCAGCTCCACGGCTTTCTGCAAGACGCGGGCCACGAGCAGGGCGACGCTGGCGATGAGCAGGGTCATGGACAGCACGCCCACCGTGCCCAGGCAGAGCTTCCTCATGGCGGCGAGAGGGGCGAGCGAGCGAGAGAGGGGCTAGGCCGGGCCGAGGGCGCTGCGTAAATGCGCCGGGCGGAGAAGGCGAGCTTGCTCCGCGCCCTTCCCACTGGGCGCTCCCAGCCCAGGGCCGACCAGGCGCTGCCTCCCGGCCAAGCGCCTCCCTCGGCCCAAGAAGGCGGAGGGAAAGAAGCCGGGTCCGGAGGGGCGGCGGAGGCGGCTGTTTTGGGGCGGAGCGACGCGCTTCGGTTTCGGTTTCCCCGAAAAGGCGCACGACCCAGCGAGGCCACCCGGCTCCCCAAGGCGCGCCGGCTGGTGCGCCTGCCCGGGATGAGCTCAGCGCTGGGCGAGGCGGTCAGCTGGTAGGGAAGCCCAGAAGCGGCCTGGCTGTTGGTGCTGCTGGGCTATTCACCGCCGGCCAGGCCCCGCGGCTTTCCCCATCCAAGGAAAACACTAGCCGGATTAGTCACGCAATCTCTTCCGCTATCTGCGCTGCCGGCGATGGCCTGCACTTTCCCCTCCGCGCAAACGCGGCGATCGCCTCGTGTTTTGTTTCTTTGCAGAGCCCTGATTTTCAATTTTGGCAGATTGATCTTTTGCAGATTCTTCACGCTTGCTGGCAATCTCCCAAGTGGGGAGAGACGCTGGTTGCGCTCAGTAATAATAATAGTAATAATAATTTATTATTCATACAGTGGTACCTCGGGTTACATACGCTTCAGGTTACAGACTCCGCTAACCCAGAAATAGTGCTTCAGGTTAAGACCTTGCTTCAGGATGAGAACAGAAATCGTGCTCCGGTGGCACGGCGGCAGCAGGAGGCCCCATTAGCTAAAGTGGTGCTTCAGGTTAAGAACAGTTTCAGGTTAAGTACAGACCTCCGGAATGAATTAAGTACCAGTACTTAACCCGAGGTACCACTGTACTCTTTGCTTGAGAGTCCCATGGACTGCAAGAAGATCAAACTGATCCATTCTTAAGGAAATCAGCCCTGAGTGCTCACTGGAAGGACAGATCCTGAAGCTGAGGCTCCAATACTTTGGCCACCTCATGAGAAGAGAAGACTCCCTGGAAAAGACCCTGATGTTGGGAAAGATTGAGGGCACAAGGAGAAGGGGACGACGGAGGACGAGATGGTTGGACAGTGTCCTCGAAGCTACCAGCATGAGTTTGACCAAACTGCGGGAGGCAGTGGAAGACAGGAGTGCCTGGCGTGCTCTGGTCCATGGGGTCACAAAGAGTCGGACACGACTAAACAACAACAACAACAACATTTATACCCCATCTGTCTGGGCTTCCCCAGCCACTCTGGGCGGCTTCCAACAAAATATTAAAATACAGTACTCAAGTCCTGCATGCAAGCTTCCCACAGAAACACCTGGTTGGCCACTGTGAGAACAGGGTACTGGCCAGTGCCGGATTTACGTATAAGCTAAACAAGCTATAGCTTAGGGGCCCCACTCTCTTGGCCCCCCCCAAAAAAAATTAAAAGGAAAAAACCAACAATGTACATTTCCAAAATATAAGATAAAAAACAAATAAAATAAAACCTACATACAGCAACAGTGTGTTGTGTTGTGTAGGCTCTTATCTGTTATGTGCAAATGGCTTTAGATACCTATTAGGTCCATAAATTACCATATGGCATATATTCAACACAAAAAAAAAACAGTGACAATTTGTTGTTGACAAAGGACAGCTGGACATATAAAGGGCGCCATTATTTCCAGTAGCTTGGAGCCTCATCAAACCTAAATCCGGCCCTGGTACTGGACTGTTGTTATGTCATAGAATCACTAAATGGTAGAGTTGGAAGGGATCCCGAGGGTCATCTAGTCCTACCCCCTGAAATGCAGGAATCTCAGCTAATGGCCATCCAACCTCTGCTTAAAAACCTCCAAGGATGGAGAGTCCACAAGGGAGACCTTTCTAACAGCTCTTACAGTCAGAAAGCTCTTCCTGATGCCAAGTCCGAATCTCCTTTCTAGTAACTTGAAGCCATTGGTTCGGGTCTGACCCCCCAGAGCAGGAGAAAACAAGCTTGTTCCATCGTCCATGTGACAGCCCTTAAGATATTTGAAAATGCAATATTTGAATATTATAAATGGTGACCCTGCACCATAGGGTCCCAGGGTTGGTTGAAACTATTACAATACAATGTTAATATTCAAAAACCATGTTACACAATGCTAAAAGCAGCTTATTCAACATAAAAATAAGGTGGGCCTCTGGCCTGATCCAACAGGTTTTTCTTGTGTTGTTTATAGAACAGGTATTTGCAGATCTGTCAACACAAGTGGGGCACCACCAAAAAGATCTCACCAGCCAATTGTAGGGTCCAGGATGGTTTGCTGTTGAGGAAGGAACCCTATTAGGCAGTCCTGTGATTATTCCTCTGGGTTTTGAAACAAACCAAAAGTCAGACATTTGGGTGATGAGAATGTTGGAGGAAGCAGAAGCAAGGGCTTTTTGCTGACATTTTCCCACTCAGACCCCACCCGATATTCGATGCTTTCCCACTCGTGAAGGAAGTGATACAAGAACAGATCAATATAGGCTTGTAGGAAAGCATTGTCAAGACCTGGGAGAAACATTCCTCCTCCTCTTTGCGTATCAAAGCCATTCTTCCCCGTTGTGAAGGAAAAAAGAAACTGAGCAAGCTCTTTTCTGGAAACCATACGAAATTTCCCCAAATTGCTGTGGCCTTGTCATATCTCCTGTTCAAAGGGTGTCTGTCTTGCCTCACCCCGTCTCTTGAACTTATGTATCAGTATCTGTTATTGTTGCAGATCGTAAACTTTCAGGCAAGGAAGTTGAAATATACTCAGAGTCGAGTGTGGATTTCATGCTCTTCATGAAGCTCATAGTAGTGAGGAATGCCAGTTCCCCCGAAATGTCTGCTTTATATACATTATTTACACAATGGGCCCCACGTGATTGGCTAATTGCGGGATTCTCCTGTAGGCCAATCAGGTTGCGGATTCACTTCCACCTGGAGTTGGATTGGGTGGCTTCTGTGGACCAATCAGACTGCTGATTGTTCTAGGACCAATCAGACTGTTGCATTTTGGATCCTATTCAACTCAGTAAATAACAGAAGTGGAAGGCTGCTGTGTCCTCTACAACCATTAAAATACCCCCAAACAGATGTAAATTGTCTTTTTAGCAGCAGAAATGGAGCCAAATGGCTGAATGCAATGGTAGTCCTAGGCAGGGTAAGAGATAATAGAGAGAAAATATATGACCTGTCTTTTTAGGGTATATGAGCCTTAGCTGAAATACAAAAACAGGACAGCCACGATCAATAAATTACCTGTCTGTTGTTTATTGATGAAGCATTAATTGTTACAGAGTAAACTTAAAGATCATTACACGGGACAGAGATGGGGGAGGTAGGAGCAGGAAATAAGCCAAACCACCTTCCTGACGATTTGTTTTCTATCCATCTCCCTGCTGTTTGTTTTCCATCCTGAAAAATACGCATCTTTTAAATGATTTGTTGTCAGAATGCACTGCAGACCTGGAGTCAGAAAGAGGCAGGAAACCATTAGACTTGCATGTTATGTTTTAATACTATTTTCTTACAGCCTATGCAACAGTGAAATGTCTCTTGGTACTTTCTGAAAATCTCCTTTTATGTATTTCCCTAAGACTGCCATCAGGCAGGAGGCTGCTGGGCTGCTAACAAGTGTCGCAGAGAACTACAGTTTAACAAACTGTAGCAAACATTTTCAGCAGGGGTCCGGTCCACTGTCTCTCAGACCTTGTGGGAGGCCGGACTATATTTTTTTGGGAGGGATGAACAAATTCCTATGCCCCACAAATAACCCAGGGATGCATTTTAAATAAAAGTACACATTATACTCATGTAAAAACACACTGGTTCCCGGACCGTCTGCAGGCCAGATTTAGAAGGCGATTGGGCTGGATCCGGCCCCTGGGCCTTAGTTTGCCTACCCATGGCTTAAGGGATAGCCTTCTGAGAGCTGCCAGGCTATCACAGCAGCACTAGACGGTAGTGATACTTCTTAAATTCTCTATTACTCTTAATTATCATTAACTAATAATTCTCTGCATAGTCTTTCTTGCAATATTTCAAATAATCATGCTTACAAAACTTCTTGCACTTGTACTGGTGTAATCTGTTCATTACAATTACTTTTCAAATAGTTCGTAAATTTACTCCAGTCTTCTAAGAATCTTTGGGCCAGCAGGTTTCGAATCCTTCCTGTTAATTTATCCAGTTCTGCATAGTCCATCAATTTCATCCGCCATTCTTCTTTCATCGGTAATTCTTCTTGCTTCCATTTTTGTGCCAATAATATTCTTGCTGCCGTCATTGCGTATAAAAACAACTTACAATCCTGTAAGTTGGAGAAGTTGGCAGAGGACAACCATGAAGGAAGTGGTGGCATTCCTTTTAGGTATAATCACAAACGATATTCCTGTCAATCAAAGGAATGTATTCCTCTATGCGACAACAGCTGCCAGGATGCTTATAGCAAAAAATTGGAAAGGGAGAAAAATTCCATCAATGAAAGAATGGCAAATTAAATTTTGTGAATATATAAATCTGGCAAGACTCACAGTATTCATAAGGGGACAATCGGAAGAAAAATTATTAAAAGAATGGGGATGTGCTAAAGAGTATATGAAAAAACATTGTTTTGGTGTAAGCATATTGGTATGTAATGAATGATGCTTTGCAGGGTTAAAGAAAGAGAAAAATGGCGTAAAAAAGTGTAAAGATAGAAGTAATCTACATTAGACATAACAACTTAGAAAGAGTAAAAATTTTGAGGTCTTAGAACAAAGGAAGGAAGTCAATATGTGTATATGTATGTACTGACTAGATTAGAATGATGATATTTGTTATTTGATATTTTATTTGTAGATGTGTATTTTTTCTTCTTTTTTCGTGTTCTTTTCCCTTTTTTCCTTTTTTCTTCTTGTTTGTACTGTTTTATTTGGGATTCAATGTTTGTAATTTTTGTTGTAATTTTGCATTGAAAATAAAAAAAATTAAAATTAAAAGAAGAAGAAGGAGGAGGAGGAGGAGGAGGAGAAGGAGGAAGTGGTGGGTCGTGGGAGAGCAGGACAGAGCAGCCACAACCTGTCGTGACTGTTCTTATGTGGTGTGCCTGGACACACCTGTTTGTTCCTTCATCCTCCTCCTCCTCCAAAGAATATAAGAAGAAGAGCTCATCTAGTCCAGCATCGTGTTCTCACCATGGCCTCCCAGATACCTGGGGGAAACCCACAAGCAAGATTCAAGAACAAGAGCGCTCTCCCCTACTATGGATTATAGCAACTGGCATTCAGAAGCATTGCTGCCTTCGACTGTGGAGGCAGAGCATGGCCATCATAGCTGCTAGCCATCAATAGTCCTCTCCTCTGTGACCCTCATGGTCATATTATTATTATTTGTTATTTATTGAATTTATATAACGCCCTATACTCGGATGTCTCAGGGGGGGTTTACAGAATAAAATCAAAATATAAAACCACAAAATACATAACTAAAAATAAAAACAGCAACCCAGTAACCCCTCCCTCCCCAAAAAAACGCCACCCACATTTTAAAAGGGCATAGGATGTCAATCAAATCAACCAAAGGCCTGGTTAAAAAGGAAAGTTTTTTCCTGGCGCCTAAAGGTATGGAGTATAACGAAGGGAGAGAGCATTCTACAGACAGTCTTTTGTTTTTGTGGAAAATATTGTGTCAAAAAATCTAGATGGAAAACTTTGAATGAATAACTGCATCTTGGGATAAAGGATTGGGCTATGGTTTGGGAAGACCCTGGTTTGAATCTTCCCTCTGCCATAAACTCAATAGGTGGTCTTAGGCAAGCTCTGCTCTCATGTTCTGCTCTCAACCTCAACTGCCTGCCCCTCTAGCTGCAGTTTGGAGGTAATAATACCAACCTCTCTTAAAGTGTCCTTTATAAGGACTGCAAGATTATGGTCCAGTTAACACATAACACATAACACAGAATAAAATTTCCAGTATCATAATGCCATTATGCGAGCGCAGCTGTGTGAAAAACAAAAACAAAAACCAGAACATGGGAACTTTTAATTCCTATGTTCCTTGACTAGAATTGAAGGGCATGGAAGCATCTGTCAGTCTTGCTGAATGGAGGAGGCCATGATCTCAGTAGCAGTTTAATGTCATAGTCCGGTGCTGCCAACCACGGCTGAGCTCAGAGGAGGGAGAAGCCAGCCAACCAGCCAGGTCTCAGGGGGGGTACTTGCCTGGAGGCAGAGTCCATATACAAGATCCAGTCCAGTCCTAAGGTCAGGAGTATCTCAGTTCATGTATAAAACCGTCTATCAAAAACTTCTCTCTTGTGGCCTATCCCCACAACATCTACTCACTATGGGCCCTACTAAAGCAAACAGTCTAATTGGTCAACGTCTAGAAGATATCGCGCATCAGAACAACCTGGCCACTATAAGGAAATTCTGCCCTTGGTATGTTCATTTTCCACCTCTCCATTTTGATTCTATGGCCCCATATCTGCACAAACTTATTATCCCAAAATACAGATGTGCTTTTACACTTGCAAGACTAGATGTTTTGCCATCTGCGGTACTTGAGGGTCAATTCCGAAAGGTCCCACCTAAGAAACATCTTTGCCCCTGTGGAGATGGTAGCACCGAAACAGCGGCACACGCAGTGGCGTAGCGTGGGGGTGCAGGGGGGGCCGGCCGCACCGGGCGCAACATCTGGGGGTTAGGGTTAGGGGGCGCAAATCCACGGGTTAGGGGGCGCAAATTACTTGCCTTGCCCCGGGTGCTGACAACCCACGCTACGCCACTGGGCACACGTCCTCCTGTCTTGTACTCTCTACAAAGACCTGAGGAATGAGATCATCACCCCACTCGTACTAACCATCCCAGGGCACTCAACCACTGCCACAATCTCCTTTCTTCTATCAGATAAAAATGAGCAGATAACAGCAAAGGTTGCTAGGTTCATAGCGGGGGCAATCAGAATAAGGGCCACTAACTGCTGATTCAGGACTTTAAACTGTGCTCTTATATCAAATTTCCTTTTCTGTGTATACTGTAATGTTTTACTGTTGCTATGGCCATTGGCTAATGTGAATAAAGTTTTTTTTAAAAAAATTAATTAATAATATAACAAATTATCATAACATATCATCTTTATCATTTCCCCCCAATTCCCCCCCAAAAGAACCTTCCCTCCCCCCCAATACTTCCTCACTCTGATTTTTTAACATATGTTGTTCTCTGCTTATTGTAAAACTATGAAAATCCTTAAATTGTTTATCTGTTATATTAACAGTCAATAAATTTGTGTACGTTTATTCAAACCTGCCAAGGAGTCCAATTCATTTTGTGTGTGTTTTTTAAGTAGTTTGTAAAAAGTTCCCATTCTTCTTTAAAGTCACAGTTGTCCTTGTCCTATGTCAATTTCGCCAGTTCTGCATAATCCATCAATTTCTCTTGCCACTGTTCTTTTGTCGGGGTTTCCTCATTCTTCCATCCTTGTGCTATTAAGACTCTTGCCGGCGTTGCCGCATACATAAATAAATTCTTTATTTTCCTTGGCAGGTCTTTCCCTACAATCCCTAACAAAAATGCCAAATGCGAATAAAGTTTTATCAGCTATCTCAGTTCACGTAGTCAGATGATCTGGGGGTCAAGAAAGCTGAGGGTCTAAGGTCACGAGAACCAAGAAGCAGCAAGGAACCACAAATGTTGTTTCCAGCAACTGACTGAGGCTGGAAACCTGCTTAAGAAAGCTGGAGCCCAGGAGCAGGAAGGCTGATCAGCAGGAGGTGGAGTCACTTCGCCTTCTGCTCCTTCAGGCTGCTGCTCAACAGGTGAAGCTGACTCCTGGCTCATGACACTCATGGGAGAAGCTCTATGGGGAGGGGGCGAGAGGTTTGGTGAGTTCCAATGGGCACTGGGGGCTTTGGTGAGGGAGTTGGGGTTGGCGCTCCTTTGCACCTCTGCCATGGGTGGGGGCAAAGCGAAAGATGGAGGAGGATGGCAAAAGGTTGACCGGATCAGCACAGGGCAGGGTTTGCAACCCTCCCCGTGCTTTCAAAGCAATGTTGGGATTTGGGCAAGCCACCTGCCAATCAAGCGACATTGAAGTTATGTCAAATGGTAGACCTGTGGGTTGCCCTGCCTGGCTGTCAAGCTTGGCCTATGGGGTGGGAGCCAAAACGTGTCCCCCACCCCTGGTCTAATGGGCCAGTAGTGTGTGGGGTTTGGCGGGGTGTGACAAGGGATGGGGAGTTGCTTAGGGGGTGGGAGTGGCGAGCGATTTGTGAAGGGTAGCACCCCTGAGTTTAAGAATAAAATTCAATGTGGCATATTATTATTTTAAGTCTTAAGTACTGTCTCTGTTGTTGCTGCCTCAGGGGATCCCGAATATTCAGGCAGAGCTGGCAACTCATCGGTGCAAGCATGCCGAATCATAGAAACATTTAGTTGGGAGGGATCCTGAGGGTCATCTAGTCCAACCCCCTGCAGTGCAGGAATATCAACTAAATCATCTATGACAGGTGACTAAAGAGGTAAAGGACCCCTGGCAGTTAAGTCCAGTCATTAACGACTCTGGGGTTGCGGTGCTCATCTCGCTTTAGTGGCCAATGCAGCTGACGTTTATTCGCAGACAGTTTTTCCTGGTCATGTGGCCAGCATGACTAAGCCACTTCTGGAGAGTCAGAGCAGCGCACGGAAACGCCATTTACCTTCCCGCCACAGCGGTACCTATTTATCTACTTGCACTTTGATGTGCTTTTGAACTGCTAGGTTGGCAGGAGCAGGGACCGAGCAACGGGAGCTCACCCTGTTGCGGGGATTCGAACTGCTGACCTTCTGATTGGCAAGCCCAAGAGGCTCAGTGGTTTAGAAAAGCCTACCTCACCAATGGAGCTGACATTCCCTTCCAATAGAGCACTCAAGAAGGGTGAAGGCATCATGGGATAATTTTATATGTGCATGCCGCACCTGTTCTCAGTCGTCACCATAAATCCTGTCTGGATATTAATTTTGCTCAACATAATTGTTCAGCACTAGGATAAGCTCCCCTAATAAATATTCTCAGATTAGCAGAACCAAAACGACTTATGTCTTGATTGTTTTCTTTTGAAATAAAAGGCCTTTACGTTGCCATTTTTTAGCGTGTTGCTTCCTGCGCCTAACTCACCCTTGCAACTGGTGTGCGCTGCATGAAATAAACAGAGCCAGACTCTAGTGTGCGTTTTTCACTGGATGTATGTTCCACTAAGTTTGATGCACCTTGCTGGCAAGTGAACGTTTCCAGGCTTGCCGACTTATTTCGTGTTGCAGCCTGGGAGAGTCGCTCTTTAATATGTGGGTGAGATTGCTGGCAGCCACAAACCTACATCTGAAGGCGCAACGTTAGAGGTTTTATTCACAAACATGTATCCACATGCCATACCCATGCTCTAACTGCAGTGTGGAAAGGGTGTGTGCAAGTCTCTTCATTTTTTTAAATTGCTGTTTTGATGAGGCACAGATAGAATAGATAATGAGTTCAGCATATTTGTGAAGAGACACAAATATCACAGGAGTGCCTCAGCCTCTAAACAAGCTTTACTGATGTAAAGCTCGTAGGTTTCACATAGGTATCTAGTTGGTCACTGTGAGAACAGAATGCTGAACCAGGTAGGACTTTGGTAGGATCCAGCATGGCTCTTATACAGGCAACACTTACGTGCACAACCACATATATGCACAGCGCTGGGAAATAAATAATTTGATTCAAAGCTGGAAATGGTGCGAGAGCAAGAGAGCTGGAGAGTCCTCGTTGTTTGCAAGGAGATCTGCCCCGGAGCTCGAAGAGGATATCAGCGAAGGCGGAGGAAGCCCCAAAGAGACCAGAGGCACAGTGGGACTTTGTTTACGCTGCTCAGTTGGTGTGTGGGTGTGTGGGTAGCTCAGCAGCTGCTTCCCTGTACGTCCTCCAGCCTCCTGCTGCCCCAGAGCTTCAATTCTAGTTGTGGATATTTTTGGAGACAGCATTTGTGGTATGAATCAGAGAGTGGCAGACAGGACCTTTAAAGGGTGTTTAGAGGGTGCTCCCCACTTTACGCAATTTCACTTACGTGTCTGGGCCCGGGATACAGGAGGTGCCTATATTCTTAATTTATAATATAGTATTTAAGACTAGGAGCCATGAAGTACATAAGCCAAATAATATCTCAGCCACTTTTATTAGGTAGTTTTAGACGAGCCTCTCTCATTGTTGCCTCAGCCTCACCATCTACCACGTGTGTCCTGTCCCTTTTAATATTATTGCTGCCAACTACTTATTATTTATCTACTTACAGCATTTATACCCCATTGTTTGGACAAAAAGCGGCTTGCAGAAATTGGCATTTTGACAGTCCCTGCACTCAGTCTTACAGTCTAAAAAGACATGACACATGGAAAAAGGAACAGGAGGGATGAGGAAAAAGCAAACTTGAGTATACATGCATAAAGTTACAGTTCTTATAACACAGTTGAGAGCAGCAATTCTTTGTGGGTGGCAGTGGAACCATTTTCACAAAGGGGAACTTTACTGAGAAGACAAAGGCCTGGCGCAGAGGCTGTTTTCATAGCCACTAACTGGCCTCGCTATCTTAAAGGTAAATGAAATATACTTGGAGTCGAGAGTGGATTTCATGCTCTTTATTCAGCTCATAGTGCTGAGGAGGAATGGAAGTTTCCCCAGAATGTCTGCTTAATATACATTATTTACACAATGGGCCCCACGTGATTGGCTAATTCTGGGATTCTCCTGTAGGCCAATCAGATTGCGGATTCACTTCCACCTGGAGCTGGATTGGGTGGCTCCTGTGGACCAATCAGACTGCGGCATTCTGGGTCCTATTGTTCTAGGACCAATCAGACTGCTGCATTCTGAATCCTATTGTTCTAAGACCAATCAGACTGCTGAATTTTGGATCCTATTCAACTCAGTACATAACAGTAAAGGTAAAGGTAAAGGTACCCCTGACTGTAAGGTCCAGTTGCGGACGACTCTGGGGTTGTGTCACTTATCTCGCTCTACAGGTCGAGTGAGCTGGCGTTTGTCCGCAGACAGCTTCCAGGTCATGTGGCCAACATGACTAAGCCACAGCAGCGCACGGAAACACCATTTACCTTCCTGCCAGGACGGTACCTATCTACTTACACTTTGACATGCTTTTGAACTGCTAGGTGGGCAGGAGCTGGGACCAAGCAATGGGAGCTCACCCCATCACGGGGATTTGAACCACCGACCTTCTGATCGGCAAGCCCTAGGCTCTGTGGTTTAGACCACAGCGCCACCCACGTCCCTGTCTTATGCTAGTCCAAAGGGGACAAAGAAGACCACAGAGAAATCTTAGTCATCTTTATTCAGAAGTTCCAGCTGAGTTTTGTGTGACTTAATTCTGTATGTAATAATGTATGTAATAACGCAGTCTTAGTGCCTTAGATTCAAGGGTCAGCAAACCAGATGTGCAGGGGAAACTCCTTAATGATACTTTCTATAAAATCTCCTCCCTTTTCACCTGTCATTTGCATCATTTCACTGTTAACACCTATAGGCAACTTCTAGTTGCGAAACTGGCAGCTCAAGTATATCAACCTGAGCAGCGTACAATAATACAGAGTAGAAGAACCTGTTAGCAGATGAGATATGGAATTATTTCAGCATCAGTTGAAGAGCATACATGCATAATCAGGCCTCTGTGTAGGTTACCATTCTACAGAAACACAAAAAAACTACAATCCAGAATGTGGTATTGGGTATTGTATCCATCTTTCTAAGAATATACATCAAGGTGCAAAATATGCTTGATAACATGTGGGCAATGTCTGCTAAATTCTCACGACACCACAGGGGTAGTGGAACAAGATTTCCAGTTTTGCCCTGCACAACTCCTTATCCTGTATAACACATTACAAATTGCAGGCCACATTATGCAAAGTAAGTGAAATGTCAAAAACGTGCATAACTGACAGGAGCAAGCCAGCAGTAAATCACACCAAACAAGCTGGAGTTAACTCTTTATGAGTAAAACAGGATCTGCACAGGAGTGTCAGGCCTAATGAGTACAACGACTCAGGTCTTGCCTCAGCGAGGCTCCTCCCCAGATTCCTTCCCCAGCAGCCTAAGGTTCCTTTGTCTTGTCTCTCTTTGCTCAGCCCTCTTCATTTCTCTGTGTTTTCTGAGAGATGAGTAGGGAGGGGAGGAGCTGGTCACAGCAGGAGGGGCAGACTCCCTGATTTCTTCAGCAGCCTGCATCATCTCTGTCTCCTGGTCCCCCTCCACTTCTGCCTCTGATTCTGGACTGCTCTCTGCACAGGCTCTTCCTGCTCACTAAACCCTGTTGCCTTTTCAGCTTCCGACACCTCCTCCTCCCAGTCTTCCCTTTCTTTTCCCTCTGACCACTCATCGTCATCCCACCACCAGTCCCCTGGCTCGGAGTCTTCTTCCCCTGGGGGTTCCCATAGGGGTTCCCTAGCTGGTGTCCCCCACCCTTCCTCAACATCCAGCCAGTCCATAGCTTAGCTGTGTGCTGTGCGAATAAGTGCTTTCTTTTGCCTGGTGTGAACCATCCAACATTCAGCTTAGCAGAACATCTCCAAGTTCTAGTACTATGAGGGGGGAATACCTTCTCTCTATCTCCTTCCTTCATACCATGCTTAATTTTACACATCTCTACCACGTCCCCCACTTACTTGCCACAATATCTAGGGAACGTTTAGCATCAAATTTTGCAGGAGAGAATATGGGGAAGAGGGGAATTAGCTTCAGCACTGGTTCAGAGAATGTAAGCCAGAGCCTTTGTGGCAGTTATTCCGCCAACTGTTGCCACAGCTTGGCCACCACTGTCTCCTGGCAACCAGAGTCTTTTCCAGCGTGAGAACGAATGAATGGTTGGCTTTGAACTGGTTGCTGGAAGTTAGAGGCTGACAGCGCTGCTTTGTTCTGCCTTGCCTGGCCGAAGGAGAAGCAGAGGCTCGCAGCTGAGCCCTCATCTCATCCACAGTTGCAAGAGCCCTTGCACCCATCACCATGAACTACCCCCCAGGGTGAGCCAAGGAGCGAGTACTCCGCGGAACTGAACGAGATGTGTTTCTGCAAGGATCCAAACGCTTGTATTGTGGTGATGAGCAGCTGGCGTGGCAGTTATTCCAGGACAATTTAAGACAGCGGTTCTCAACCTGTGGATCCCCAGATGCTGTTGGACTACAACTCCCATCATCCCTGAGCTCTGGCCTTGCTAGCTAGGGATGATGGGAGTTGTAGTCCAACAACATCTGGGGACCCACAGGTTGAGAACCACTGCTTTAAGAGATGCTTACCTCCTGACGGTGCTCAGACATCCGTTCCCCTAGTTGGGAAGTCTCTTTTCTATTTATTAATTTTATTTGTATACTGCTATATCGTAAGAACAAATCAAGGTGGTTTACAGCAAGAAAAACATAAAAGCATTTCCAAACAGCAAATCTACAGCCACCGTGACTGTACGCGGCCTCAGTGTGTAGAGCAGACCCCGCCTGAGCCCAAGCCCTGAAAAACAAGACATTTCCTTTAAAATGTAAAAATCTGCCTGGATGGAAATGTTGCCAGCCCCCTCCCCCCGAAAAAAAGAGGACATGTCCAGGTTTTCCCAGACGTATGGCAACCCTACTTTGCACACATGCACACACCCTCTAGCTATAGATAAATGTTGGGCTTAAGCCAAATGGACATGAGGGTTACATCTTGTTATTTTGTACTGTGCAATATTCCTGAAGCGTTACATGGTGCTAGGAACAGTGTATCATCTTTAAGCTGTTGGTTGGTCTGGTGCAAAATGTTATGACCGCAGCCCTAGCTATACTTCTCTCTCTCTCTCTCTCTCTCTCTCTCTCTCTCTGTAATACACACAGAGACTCAACATTTGATTGCGTTTGATTTTGCATAATGTTTGATTGTGACTGGTTTGTGATTTAACATTTCTATAACGGGAGCTGCCTTACAGAGGTTTGTCACTAAAAGCCCTAAAATACAGTGGTACCTCGAGTTACAGACACTTCAGGTTACAGACTCTGCAAACCCAGAAATAGTACCTCGGGTTAAGAACTTTGCTTCAGGATGAGAACAGAAATCATGTGGCGGCGGCGCAGCAGCAGCGGGAGGCCCCATTAGCTAAAGTGGTACCTCAGGTTAAGAACAGTTTCAAGTTAAGGACGGACCTCCAGAACGAATTAAGTTCTTAACCCGAGGTACCACTGTATTTTAAATGCTGTTGTACACCACTCCACTCTCCAATCGTTGTGAGATCCCAGGGGTTCCAGATACTTACCAAAGGTCTGTGTTTCCTTTTGGGAATGAGGCACAGCGGAGACTGTGGTGTCTTTATGATAAATGGTTTATTTACACATACAGTAGTACCTCGGGTTACATATGCTTCAGGTTACATATGCTTCAGGTTACAGACTCCACTAACCCAGAAATAGTACCTCGGGTTAAGAACTTTGCTTCAGGATGAGAACAGAAATCGTGCTTTGGCAGTGCGGTGGCAGCTGGAGGCCCCATTAGCTAAAATGGTGCTTCAGGTTAAGAACAGTTTCAGGTTAAGAACGGACCTCTGGAATGAATTAAGTTCTTAACCCGGGGTACCACTGTATATACAACCTGAGCCTCCGAGGGAGGAGTTCACAGCATCAACACCCCAAAAAGGCCTTGTTTCTCCCAAAGCCACAGCCTTGGATTCAAACAGGATTCAAACAGGCATTGCTCTCAAAGTTGCTCTGACTCTCTTTCCAGTTTGCTGCTTTACTTCTAGGTCACACCACAGCCCCTTTCGACACTAATCTCAGACGCTGTCCCTCTCTCTCTGAGCTGGAAGGGTGCCCCATACATTTGCCATCTCACACAGAGCCCCCATTCCTGTCTCTTAATTGCCCATCACTCAGACAATCATCTCAACACAGGAAACTAGCCTGCTTTATATCTGCTGGATTGAGGGGTTAGAAGGATCTGGTATACAGCCAGTGCTTTTTTCTGGGGGGGGGCACAGGGGGACGCGCACCCCTAAACATTTTGTGTTGCCTCGACCGACGTACAGTGGTGCCCCGCAAGACGAATGCCTCGCAAGACGGAAAACCCGCTAGACGAAAGGGTTTTCCGTTTTGGAGGTGCTTCGCAAAACGAATTTCCTATGGGCTTGCTTCGCAAGACGAAAATGTCTTGCGAGTTCCTGCAGGTCCCCCCCCCCCTTTTCCCAAGCCGCTAAGCCGCTTATCAGCTGATCCGCTAAGCCGCTAAGCCGCTTAACAGCTGATCGCTAAGCCGCTTATCAGCTGATCCGCTAAGCCGCTTAACAGCTGATCCGCTAAGCCGCTAATCAGCTGATCGCTAAGCCCGCTAAGCCGCTAATAGCGCTAATCCGCTAAGCCGCTAATGGGCTTGCTTCACAAGACGAAAAAACCGCAAGACGAAGAGACTCGCGGAACGGATTCTTTTCGTCTTGCAAGGCACCACTGTACAGACATGCCAGCTGTCTCCGCAGTAGCAGCGCAGACTGGAGCTCTGTCATTCTCCCTGCTGGTGCCCAGGGAGGGGAGTCTGGGGCGGCTGCGATGGAGGCGATGGCGCTCCTCCTCTTGCCAGGCTAGAGCCAGCTAGTGAACACTTGTCTCTCCTCGCTCAAGCCAATTCTGCCATTGCCATCGCCAGGGGCCTTCCCATCCTCTCAGCGCCACTGCCGCTGCCTCGAGTCCCTTGTCCGGGGGTTGGGGGAAGGAAGGGGGCAAGGGGGAGGGGGAGCAGCCAAAATGAGAGTACCCCTAAACATTTTTTAAAAGAAAACACTGCATAAAGCCTATTTCCTCCCCGACTATTTACTCACCAGAAATGTGACTTCACAAAGGAGTGTAACTGACAGCGATTGTTTTGCGAGTGTTTTAGGACAGCAAGAAGCATGTTTTTGAATACTTCCTGTCCCAAAGGAGTGAAGACAATTGAACTATCTCATGTAAATTACCTCTTTCCACAATGCAGCTCTGATGTCACAAAGTGGGACTCTCATATCCTTGGTTTAACCATGTCAATGAATCTCATAATCTTATGGGTACTAGAGGAACCATGTGAGCTCTGAGATTTTTGTGCTTTGTCAGCAGCAAACAGGGTTCGGAGCCTGAAGAACTGTGATACTCCTGAATCTTGTATTTCTGTATTGTTAACATTGGTGGTCTGAACAGAAATTGCAAAAGGGGTTAACTTTTAACTGTTTCTCTTTAAGGGAATTGAATTCAGTAAAGGGAAAACAACTTGTACTTTGACTTAACCAACCATGTATTTGTTAACCTGTTTCTTAATTTCTTTTTTTTTTAAGCAGGAAAATGTTTAGCCTTAAAAAAAAAAAAAAAAAAAGACCAGTATAGGGAGACCTAATATTTGTTCAGAAAAGGGTTGGTGCCTTTTGTTACTAGATCACTGGCCTATCCAGTAATAAGGAAGATACTTCCTTAATGGCAGCTAATGACTAGGTAAAAGCTGAATATTTCTCTGAAATGTTCTGAGTGGGGTGATTCATTAGTATGACTGAATTCCCCCCAGAAATAAGCAACCATCTGGAAGCACTCCTGTCTTCTCAGTCATCTAGTCCAATTAAATGCTAATTCTGAGCAGAACACAAAATAACTGTGGTGGAATGGCTCAGGTGAATACTGTGGGGACACCCATAGAATCAAAGAATCCTAGAACTGTACAGTTGGAACCGAATGCAATGCAATGCTGTCCACAGCCATCCCTGGATGGGCTCGAACCACCAACCTTCTGGTTATCAGCCAGATCCAATGACCCACCACGCCACTTGAGAGTCTCCAGCACAGTCTGGAGTATCCAGGCTGGGACTGATTTGCTTCAGGTGTTGACCATAATGCTTTGCTTTCAGGTATAAGGAGAGATTGGCTATCAAGTGCTTTCAAGAGCGCGTCGCTAACAAAGAGAGGTTTTCTGATGCCCTCAACGGCCAGAGATGGAGATTTTTGAAAAGTGGCCTGGATGACTTCAGAAATGGCTACCCTCCCCCTTCTGATAACATCATCATCCGAGGCAAAAAGGGGCCCGTACCAGTAATTCTGGAGTACAAAAAACCAGGCCCTTCACAGCTCGTGCCATATACAGACACAGGAATGAAGACCAGAAGCGACATTGTGTTCTCCAAGCTCAGTGCTTCTCAGAGAGCCAAAAAGGAGTACATTGCACAGACTGAGCGCTGCTTGGCCCAACATCCACTTGCCCTGTATCCTCATCTGGAGGACAGTTTGCCCCCAGAGGTAAATCATCATCATCATCATCAACAACAAGTTTTCACCAATATACATTCAATCACAAGGGGGAGTTTCAGGTTCCTTGACCCTTAATTTCACATTTCCCATTCTCACTTTTTGACCAAAGTATAGCCAAGGAAGGGGGGGGGGCAAATATTTTAACTCTTTGCATTAAACCGCACCAAACATTTGCTTCAATCACTTACAGTGGTACCTCAGGTTACATACGCTTCAGGTTACAGGCTCTGCTAGCCCAGAAATAGTGCTTCAGGTTAAGAACTTTGCTTCAGGATGAGAACAGAAATCATGCTCCGGCAGCGCGGTGGCAGCAGGAGTCCCCATTAGCTAAAGTGATGCCTCAGGTTAAGAACAGTTTCAGGTTAAGAACGGACCTCCGGAACGAATCAAGTACTTAACCTGAGGTACCACTGTACTGGTATCAAAAAGACTGTGTGGCCCACATGGAAAAGCTTACACAGCAACTCACGGTATTTTTAAAATGGGTAGATGCATTAAAAGTTGGTTGGCCTTTACAACATATGTATCTACTGAGGGAAATAATGTACTCAGGTACTTGAAGGAATGTCTGTTTCTATACCAATGTACCCATATAGTCAGGTAATTTCAGAAGCTTTCCTCCAGATAATCCTGCCATCAGTAACAAGAGTAGTGGCAATCAGAGACAGAGTATTCTTGGCCGTTGCACCCTTTTTGTGGAATTCCCTCCTCCAAGAGGCCTGCCAGGCACCAACATTCTCACCTATTAAGGGCCAGGCCAATATCTTTTTATTCTCCAAAGCTCTTTAGTGTGTGACAACACTTTGGAGGTCCACAAATGACAACACTTTGGAGGTCCCAGGTCGCAAGGTGGTTAGATTGGTCTCAACTAGGGCCAGGGCCTTTTCAGTACTGGCCCCGACTCGGTGGAACGCTCTGTCACAAGAGACTAGGGCCCTGCGGGACTTGACATCTTTCCGCAGGGCCTGCAAGACAGAGCTCTTCCTCCTGGCCTTTGGTTTGGACTCGGTCTGACCCTTATGTTTCCCTCCCCTTATGGTTTTGATCTATGGGCTACTATTAAAATGAGGCTGCATTTTAAATGGTATTTTAACCTGTATTTTAAATTGGTTCCTCCCCACCATTATGTTTTTATTGTAATTTTACTGGTGTCAGCTGCACTGAGCCCGGCTCTGTCCAGGGAGTGCGGGGTATAAATTAATTGTTTAAATTATTATTTATTATCATTATTATTGTAATTACTTTTTAAACGTGTTTTATTTTTGTATTTTATCTTACTCTTTATAAGGCACCCTGGAAATGCCACTGAAGAGCAAGTTGGAAATCTTTTAAGCAAACAAATTAATGGTTGGGAGAAGGCTGTAATGCTATACAAGGCTCTAGGGATGGCAGAGGCAGGGTGGGAATTGATTTAGTTTGCATTTAAAAATTAGCCTACCTAAGTGGCAAATTCTGAAACAACTTGCTAAAAGAAACACAGCCTTCTTCAGAAAATTGTTCAGATTTTGCAGTGCAGTTACTGGCCGAGTAACATGTATATAGCAGTATATTATGTGCATAAGAAGGCATATGTTAGTGAAAAGAACATACAAATATGCATTATATTAGGGAGCATTACATCCTAGCATATATGCTATGAGAAATTCACACTAAAACAAAACATGTAGAAATGTGGCGAAGTGAACTCAAGCTTTGAAGAATGAGAAACTGAGAGAAATCAATACTGACAGATTTGTGCATCCCTAGCAAGGACCAAGATTCAACCCCAAATGATAGAATTAGATACAAATAGATGGAGAATACAATTTGGACAAGCCTGAACTAATAACGAAATAATGGAATCATGGAGGGAAATCAAGGGATTTGAGAAATCCCACATTTGGATATTACATTAATTGTATAAACAGTATGAAAAATGTTACAGTTTTATTATTTTATTTTTTTCTTTTCAATGTATATTTTTATATGATGTTTGCTTTAATTAAAACGAATAAAAATATTATAAAACAACAACAGTGCAGGAGAAACTGTGCACTTGAATGAGAATAGAGAATTGAAAAGGAAAAAAAAGACTCAACCCTAATCATATCCCAGAAGCTGTGAGATTAAATATATACATGACATGCATATGTAATTGCAAGTCTGGGTTTCTGCAGCCACGTTTCCGAGGCCTCACCTTCCCTTTGCTTTACCCACAGATGTTTCAGGATGTGGTGAAGCTCCTAGACCCTGAAATGCATCTGGCCAGAGGCTCACCTGACTATAGCAAAACAGAAGTGGTTCCCCCTACAGTTCAGTATCGGCTGCAGCAGTACGACAAAAAGTCAGAGTCAGGCTTCAGCCAAGTAACCCCGTGAGTACAGTGTTGCAGGAGGTGAAATGTGTAACGCGAAAGGATACCTCCCTGAACTGATCTCCTGTTAACTCTGGGGTGACTTTGAAGCTTCTGCTCCTTTGAAACGGACTGCGGTGTGACCAGAGCCATACCTAGGGGTTGGCTAGGGTAACCCTCACCAAGGGCACAGCCATGGGCATAGCCAGGATTTATTTTAGGAAGGGGCAGGCTTTATGTTGGGGGGGGGGGGCAGAACTGAGTTATCTGTGATGCAGTCAGTTAGTTAAGTATTTTTATTTAATTGATGGGGAGTGAAATATACCCGGAGTCGAGTGTGGATTTCATGCTCTTTATTCAGCTCATAGTAGCGAGGAATGAAAGTTCCCCCCAAATATCTGCTTTATATACATTATTTACACAATGGGCTGCACGTGATTGGCTAATTCTGGGATTCTCCTGTAGGCCAATCAGGTTGTGGATTCACTTCCACCTGGAGCTGGATTGGGTGGGTCCTGCAGACCAATCATACTGCCGCATTGTTCTAGGACCAATCAGACTGCTGCATTCTGGACCCTATTGTTCTAGGACCAATCAGACTGCTGCCTTTTGGATCCTATTCAACTCAGTACATAACAGGGAGGAGGCTGCGCACCTGGCTACGCCCATGGGCACAGGCCCAGTGGGCATGGAAATCACAGCTTTCCACTCTGGTTCAGAGTGGCCAAGAGCCTGTCTGCACACTCAGGCAGATGGACTAATAAAGGAGGAGGAGGAAAGGCGGAACAGAGCAGAGCGGACCCAACCCTGATGGCCATGGAGGAAATCGCTGGCAGATTGTGAAAGGTGGCAAAAGGCAAACTTTGTGTTTCTGGACCATGGTCTTTGGAGGCACTGCCAAGCACACAAGTGAGCCTAGGTACACCTCTGGGTGTGATGAAATACATAAGTGCATTTGCTTGGAGGTTAACCATTAGAAACAGCTTGATGTCTGTTGGGTTTTCTGCGTGACCAGTCAAGTGTGCCTCAAAACATTTGATTTTGTATGATGCTTCTATGTCTCTCTTTAAATAATGATGACAACGATGCAATCTCTCATCTTCTCATAAGGAGCGGAGGAAGGAGATATGGCTTAACAGGGCAGTCTTGTAGCTGAGGGATATGTCAGCAGTACTATCGCTTGCTCCAACCCACCCTACTTAGCCCAGGCTGCAAAACAAACTGCCGAATTCCTGGAAGATACATATCAAGAATGCTTGTGGTGTAGTCAACAAAAACGCTATTCTCCTAGACACCAACTACCTTCATCCATTCTGGGATCTGGCAATGGTAGCTGGGATTGTCAAGATGGAGAATTCCATGCTAAGCGCCTGTCCCAGTTTTTGAATCTGCCTTGCAAACCCATATAGCCACATGGAAAGCACACAGCTTGGTTATTTTCCTGTAATCAGAGAGAGATGCAACAGAGAGATAAACAGAGCAGAGCTTATTTTGAGGCCCATATTTATTTACTTATTTTGACCTTTATTGACCACTCATTAAGAGCATCCTCTGGGAACTTGACACAACCCATAGAAACTGATTCTATCTATAAGCAGGCAATGTTGCAAGAGTTTCCCTTCTCTAAAGCTACTGCAAAGGCACAATAAATCTCTCAAAAATCTGCCACTTCTCATTTTGCTCTCCTTGCCTTTCCCCTGAATCTATGATTGTGATGACTTCTCGCCAACATCTTTCTTTGCCATACAGCACTTATAGCATTTCCACATAAGGAAATAAGATAAGCTGGATGACTCTGATGACTAATGTGGGAACAAGGTAACTGGCATCCCATGGTCAGGGCTGGATTTAGGTGTGATGAGGCCCTAAGCTGCTGAAGGTAATGGGGCCCTTTATATGTCCAGCTGTCCTTTGTCAACAACAAATTGTTATTGTTGCTGTTTTTGTGTTGAATATATGCTATATGGTAATTGATGGAGCTAATAAGTATCTAAAGCCATTTGCACATAACAAAAAATGTATTTTATCAAAGTAACACAACACAAAACACTCTTACTGTATGTAGTTTTTATTTTATTTGTTTTTTTATCTTATATTTTGGAAATGTGCATCCAGTTTTTCCCCCCTTTAACTTTTTTTTGGGGCCCCAAGAGAGTGGGGCCCTAAGCTATAGCTTGTTCAGCTTATATGTAAATCTGGCATGGCCCCATGGTAGCAGCAGAACTCAAGCCAGATCATTTACAGTACCAGATCCTGCACATGAAACTCTGGGAATCTTTTGCAGGGATTTGTTCTGGGATATAAGAAGGCATAATTGTCCATTTTGCTCAATATTCAACACATGCAGCACTGTTTCTGTTCCGCTGCAGTTGGTCTTCCACCAAAAAGTTACATTATTCCCCTCACTATCCACTGTGGTGAAATCATGTAACATATGGAAATAAAGTTGTCATTATGTTATTCCTCCCCATTCAATTAAATGCGGGGGGGGGGGGAGGGAAATGTAATCAATTCCATGTGACAGAAACTTGATGATCATGATGCATTTTTCATTTCTCTTTAGGCCCTGGGCGCCTAAAAGCAAGAACCCTTATACGTGGTTTAGTAAAAAAGAAGTGAGTGAGAGAGAAAAGGCAGCCCAAATAGCCTATATTCCTCCCTTGGATGAGAATGTAAAGCGTGCAACGAAGGAGTTTGTTGAGTGGGTCAGCTCAATGGTAAGCTAAAAGAGGTGCAATGGAAGACTTCAGGGCAAAACCATCAAGTGTTCAGCTGATGCAGAATGGGGGACTTCATAAAAGTCATAGAATCATAGAGTCCAAAAGGACCCTGAGGGTCATCTAGATTGAGGTTGAATCCTGACAAGACAGAAGTACTGTTTTGGGGGGACAGGGGGCGAGCGGGTGTGGAGGACTCCCTGGTCCTGAATGGGGTAACTGTGCCCCTGAAGGACCAGGTGCGCAGCCTGGGAGTCATTTTGGACTCACAGCTGTCCGTGGAGGCGCAGGTCAATTCTGTGTCCAGGGCAGCTGTTTATCAGCTCCATCTGGTACGCAGGCTGCGACCCTACCTGCCTGCGGACTGCCTCGCCAGAGTGGTGCATGCTCTAGTTCAGTGTTTCCCAACCTTTTTTGGGCAAAGGCACACGGAGGTAGGCTGGTGTGCCGTGGGAGGGAGGCGGGCGAGTCGGGCGGCGAGCACACGCGGGGCGGCGAGCGAGCTCCCTCCCACATCCCATCGCCGCTCGCTTCGGCCGGCCTACTGGGCTGTCGCAGGCGGAAGGCCTGCACATGCGCGAGGTTTTCGCGCCTTCCTCCAGTAGGCCGGCCGAAGCGAGCGGCGATGGGATGTGGGAGGGAGCTCGCTCGCCGCCCCGCGTGTGCTCACCGCCGCCGCCCCGCCTCTCGCCGCCCGAGTCGCCCGCCTCCCTCCCACGGAACACAAGGCAACGTTCCGCGGCACACTAGTGTGCCGCGGAACACCAGTTGGGAAACACTGCTCTAGTTATCTCCCGCTTGGACTACTGCAACGCGCTCTACGTGGGGCTACCTTTGAAGGTGACCCGGAAACTGCAATTAATCCAGAATGTGGCACCTAGACTGGTGACTGGACCACACAACACCGGTCCTGAGACATCTGCATTGGCTCCCAGGATGTTTCCGAGCACAATTCAAAGTGTTGGTGCTGACTTTTAAAGCCCTAAATGGCCTCGACCCAGTATACCTGAAGGAGCGTTTCCACCCCTATCGTTCAGCCCGGACACTGAGGTCCAGCGCCGAGGACCTTCTGCCGGTTCCCTCATTGCGAGAAGTGAGGTTACAGGGAACCAGACAGAGGGCCTTCTCGGTAATGGTGCCTGCCCTGTGGAACACCCTCCCATCAGATGTCAAGGAAATAAGCAGCTATCCTATTTTTAAAAGACATCTGAAGGCAGCCCTGTTTAGGGAAGTTTTTAATATTTAATGCTGTATTGTTTTTAACACTCGATTGGGAGCCACCCAGAGTGGCTGGGGAAACTCAGCCAGATGGGTAGGGTATAAATAATAAATTAGTATTATTATTATCATCATCCCTGACCACTGGTCCTGTTAGCTAGGGATGATGGGAACTGTAGTCCCAAAACATCTGGAAGGCCGAGTTTGCCTATGCCTGAGATAGAGCAACATTCTGAAGTGTGGTGGATGTGGTCTGATTCATATTTGCATTTTTTTTCGGGCTGAAAATGTGTATTCAGACTACTTCCATGAAACACAGAATGTTTGTAGAAAATGGCTAGTTGAGGGATTTTTTCAGCATCCCACCCGATAGCTGTTTCTGTGTTCATCTTCCATAAATGTAAAGCCCTTTGACCAGTCTCTGTGCAGTATTTAAAACTTAGCACAAAATAGGGCACCACCACCTCACTAAGCATAATGGATATGTTTGTAATATCCTTATTTATTTTAGTGTGCTTGTTGTTATTGTTGATATCCGTCTGTCTTGAGAGACAATGGAGTTTACCTCTGGGGATGAAGTCAAACCGCTGTGTTTCCAGAAGAGTGTTAATGTGTGATGGGTGCTTCTTACACAGGCAATTTTTTGCAGTGCCTACACAACATCATTGGCATCAAATTGTCAGTCCATATTTTTCCTCGTTTAATTCAGATTTACTCTTTTGGCATAAAATCCAGTGTTGGAACCATTTGTTTGCAATATTAAGCCCCCATTTGGATTCTCAAAGCATCCTTAGCTATTAATAATATGCTAAACAGAAGGAGAATTGTTCACTCTTTCAGAAATCAGAATACAAAAATGCATGGTCAGGGGAACTTTGACACATTTCTTTGTTCTGCTGTTGAGTAAAAAGCAAAAGGAAAGAGGAACTGAGAAACTTGTTAATTCAACATCAATGAAAGTCTCCCGTGTGATTCACGTGCCGCATGACTTGGTCAGTCTTGTGAGGTCCTAAAAAACAGCAGCAGGGTGTAGAGCTAGTGGTTTAAAGTCTGCACTTTAGCATTAGCAGAAAAAACTTACTGCATACAATATAATGGAGAATTTTGTAGAGCCAAAAAAACGATGTGGTTTTGGAACATTGGTTATCTCATAATTTGCATATTTTAAGGCAATGCAGTCTCACAGTTCCTGCTACTCAGACATATGTGGGCCTTTGCGCCAGTATAAAGTAAAGGGACCCCTGACCATTAGGTCCAGTCATGGCCGACTCTGGGGTTGCGGCGCTCATCTCGCTATAATGGCCGAGGGAGCCGGCGTGCAGCATCCGGGTCATGTGGCCAGCATGACTAAGCCGCTTCTGGCGAACCAGAGCAGCACACGGAAACGCCGTTTACATTCCCGCCGGAGTGGTACCTATTTATCTACTTGCACTTTGACGTGCTTTCGAACTGCTAGGTTGGCAGGAGCAGGGACCGAGCAATGGGAGCTCACCCAGTCACGGGGATTTGAACCGCCAACCTTCTGATAGGCAAGCCCTAGGCTCTGTGGTTTAACCCACAGCAGCACCCGCGTCCCTTTGTGCCAGTATAATTTAGCTATTTTCCCACTTGTTTCTTTATTACAGCTGAGTACTTAGATGCATAAACAATAGCTTACATAATGTGAGCCGTACAGTTCTGTCGTGTAGTTGTCTGTTTATTTATTGCACACATGTTCAAAAACTTTAATAAATACTTAAAAAAAAAAGTAACAGGGGAAAGAATAGAACAAACATTTTGCTTTCAACCAGTTCTGGTATATAAATTAACAGGCACTGATGCTTCCTCCTCCAAATTAAGAGAGATAACATTCTGGAACAGTCCCACGGGAAGAGATAAGCTTTGTGAAGGGTTATATTCTTATTTCTCTTCTGATGACTTGTTTGTGGTCTCTCCCCACCCCCTTTTTGCATGTGATTTTGGGTGCTCTCTGGAGCAACGTGGTTTGGAGGCAGAAAGGTGGGTGATACAGTGTTATCCGATGAAATCTTTGGAGTGACTTCATGTTCAGGTCTCATTAGTCATCTCCTCTAGGGCAGATGACTAGTAGAATCAAGAAGTAAAGTCTGCCCCCCTTATATTACATCACTTCAGCTTGCAGGCAAGGAAAGTATGATTTTGAGTGTTGGAGCAGTAACATACGGGACCGCCTCTCCTGGTATGCCCCGCAGAGGACCTTAAGGTCCATGAATAACCATAGTTTAGAGGTCCCGGGCCCTAAGGAAGTCAGACTATCCTCCACCAGGGCCAGGGCCTTTTCAGTGATGGCTCCGACCTGCTGGAATGCTCTGTCCCATGAGACTAGGGCCCTTCAGGATTTAACCTCCTTGCCTCGGGCCTGTAAGAAAGAGCTATTCCGCCTGGCCTTTAATTTGAATTCAGCCTGATCTTTTATTTCCCTTCTCTTCCCTTCCCCTCCCCTTTTTATGAAGATCACCCGCTCTGAGACCCCACAGCAAATTCTCCCCTGGTCTCCTCGCTGGCCTAAGTAGGACTAATTCAGCCAGATAGCCCTGGGGATTATCTGATTGATTTTTGATTTTTATTGTTATTGATGTTTTTATACCGCATTTATGCTGCTTTTATAATTAAGTGTTTTAAAGTGTTTTAAATTTGCTGTTAGCCGCCCTGAGCCTGGTTTTTGAACTGGGAAGGGCGGGGTATAAATAAACGTTTATTATTATTATTATTATTATTATTATTATTATTATTATTATTATTATAGCATGGGGAGGTTGCCCCGGCACAAAATTGTTAAGGGCGCAAAATTTCAGCACTCGGTGCTGCCTCAATACAGCTGTCCACACTTCCATCACTGGGCACCACTGAAAATGGCTTCTCCATGTGAACCAGTAAGTGACTCCTCCATACAACGAAACAACTCTTTGCTGCTGAAGTAACCTGCTGTCTTTTGAGTGCATGTGTGAATGCAGAGCACCCTAAAAGACTGCAGTCATATGCCCACAATTAATCAGCGTGACCTAACGGTGGTGAAACAAAAGGCCAAGGTTTTTGCTCTAAAAGCTGTGACTATTAGAGCCGGTGATACAACTAGTCTTCTTCCAGGACCATCTGCTGAAATGTGCAGCTCACCCCTATTATCTTCCTTAGAGAGTGTTTGAAATGATTGAAATAGCTGCCTTCTGAAAGTGTTGTTGGGCTTCCAATTCCAGGGAGTCGAAAAGTATAACATTGACGAAGCCACCATCATGAAATTGTTTGACACAAGCTACGAATCGGAATCCAAGACGTCATCGCCCATGAAAATTGTGCAGCTTTACAATGTGCCAGGAGAGCTGAAGGAGTGCCTGGGGCGCCGTCCGGACTGGCAAACCATCAAGAACTCGATGAAGGTAAATTGCAAGAAAATCCCAGTTTCATTGGCTGTGAGTTTGAGCAAAGGAATGGCAGTGGGATGGGTGGGGAAAGGAGTGGTTGCTTAACTCTTGTGGATTTATACTGGAGCTTCCACACAACATTGTGCAGTGTTTCCTCGGTGTTACCATCTTATTGCCATCTGGAGGGGCACTCTTGCACTACAGCACAACAAAAGTGGCACAAAAAATAAACCAGAACATTTGTGTTACAAAAATAATTTCAACAGGAGCTTGCAGGACATGCAGTGTTTGGAAACGAAGCAGTACGACTGCCCCGAAACCTCTGCAGGTGCAAAACAGTATTGAAAGCCAGATTGCATATAACTGGCCTGATACTCTCATGATCACAAGCCATCATGAATGCACAAGCCAAAGGATGTCTGGAGGGTTATGAATTGTTTGGCATTTCTGCTACTCAGAACAGTGCTCTTAGATTGCCACTTGCTGGGAACTCTGTAGTACTGCATTCGCAGAGATCTGCAGGCTGGTGGCTTCTCTCTTCGTTAGATACCAGGAAAATGTCCACCAACTGGTGGGAATATGTAGGGAAATTTGGCAGTCGAATGGGACTCACAGTAGTTCCCTGCGTCCTTTCTTGATCCTTAACCTTCAAGCCTGATGGGCACAAGTACGTTTGCTCCTTGGTTGCTTTTCCAGGCACGCAAATAGGTCTGAGGTGAGGGCAAGGATTGGTGCAATCAAGGTTGCAGATATCACAGAAGTGCAGGTGGCTCCCTAATGTTGCCATATTTCCCCCCTGTAAAGGAACATTTGGGGACTGTTCTCTCCTTGGGGAAAAGGGGCATCTTTCCCCAAAACATTGTGTTCCCCTCCCTCTTAGCTTTGCGCCAGGATTTTCCCCATCCATACCAGCAAAGGTAGGTAGTGCTCATTGGGGCTGGTAGAGTGGAAGGCAAGGAGGCCAACAGTGAGCGGAGCCAAGGTCAAGGACAAACAGAGTCAGAGTCAACTAATTCTAGTTTTGTCGCATCTTCCTCTGAAATATACTCAGAGTCGAGAGTGGATTTCATGCTCTTTATTCAGCTCATAGTGGTGAGGAGGAATGGAAGTCCCCCCAGAATGTCTGCTTTATATACATTATTTACACAATGGGCCCCACGTGATTGGCTAATTCCAGGATTCACCTGTAGGCCAATCAGGTTGCGGATTCACTTCCACCTGGAGTTGGATTGGGTGGCTCCTGTGGACCAATCAGACTGCTGCATTCTGAATCCTATTGTTCTAGGACCAATCAGACTGCTGCCTTTTGGATCCTATTCAACTCAGTACATAACATCCTCTCTGCTGAGCTCTGCAAGGGCAGCACTGAGGCTACAGAGGAGGAAGCCAACAGGCAATGCCATCCCACGGGCTGGTTGCAAGTTGGAAGGCAAGCAGGCGGGGGGGGGGGGTTGCCTGGGGGCAGAGTGACGTTGGTGAGGCAACCCCTGCACTTGCCCTAATGGACCAGCCTCTGTTGCATGCCAAACCAACAAGACTACATGGATGGTGAGTCGTTTTTATGCCATTATGGTGAGACGTAAGCACAAAATGAGTACAGTGGTACCTCGGGTTACAAACGCTTCAGGCTACGGACTCCGCTAACCTAGAAATAGTACCTCAGATTAAGAACGTTGCTTCAGGATGAGAACAGAAATCACACAGCAGTGGCGCGGCAGCAGCGGGAGGCCCCATTAGCTAAAGTGGTGCTTCAGGTTAAGAACAGTTTCAGGTTAAGAATGGACCTCCGGAACGAATTAAGTACTTAACCCGAGGTACCACTGTATTTATAAAATGACAGACATGGCAAAAAAACAACAACCCACCTAATACCGTGCCCTTGTTCTTTTGCCTATCAGACACCTCCTCTGCCAAAATGGGACAAGATTAAATATGGAGCCTGGTATCTTCCCCCCAAGAAATGGAAAAAGAAAAAAGTCAGAGATGAGGAAGAAATCCCTGTATGTCTGCAATCCTTTTTGGATTTAAGGAAGAAGAAGAAGGCCCCAAAGGTAATGAAAATGCCCATAGTGTTCTATGCTGGGCAAGTCTTGTTATAGGGCATTCATGAGGTAAATAAATGTCGGTAATTTTTAGCCATCTGCCAGCAATGTTTTTGTGCTTGATAGGTTCCAGTGGGATGCGGGTGGCGCTGTGGTCTTAACCACAGAGCCTAGGGCCTGCTGATCAGAAGGTCAGCGGTTCGAATCCCCGTGACGGGGTGAGCTCCCGTTGCTCGGTCCCAGCTCCTGCCAACCTAGCAGTTTGAAAGCATATCAAAGTGCAAGTAGATAAATAGGTACCGCTCTGGCGGGAAGGTAAACAGTGTTTCCGTGCACTGCTCTGGTTCACCACATGACCTGGAAGCTGTCTGCGGACAAACGCCGGCTCCCTTGGCCAGTAAAGCGAGATGAGCGCCGCAACCCCAGAGTCGTCCGCGACTGGACTTAATGGTCAGGGGTCCCTTTACCTTTACATAGGTACCAAATGCACTCACTTCGCCTCAGTTTTGAATAGACACGTGCATTCAAGGAACTCATTTTCTGTGTGACAAAAAGCAGGCACCGGTGGCCTTTGGGAAACATGAAAAGTGGTAATTTGAATGCAACTGTGCCATTCACAACTGACATGAGGTGTCACGGATTTTGTCCTTGGGTATCTGTCAGGATTTCCCTATTTATAGAGGTGGGCAGTGTGGGTTGGAATTTTGCCACTCAACGCAGCTTCAGGGCTCTAGCTGATGTGTTGTCAAGTGATATGAAAGTTCAGTAAGTGGAATTTAATGCATGGTGGCTAAGATTTTCACTCACAGAAACAGTACTTTTTGATGTCGCAGTGAACAAGTATAAGCAAACAGTTCCAAAGTTTCTGAATGAGCAGCAATTCAGAAACTGGTACACAAAATAATAAATGTGAATGGAAAATGCACCGCAAAATTTATTTACCTTATTTGTAAGAAAATTATCCAGGTGTGCTGGTGCGCCTCTGGTTCCTAGGGGCAATGATATAGGTAAACCTGAATATGTGGGAAATAGTGTCTGAACATTCCTTTCGTGTGTGAAATTAGTAAAATCTATTGTTGCAGGTGGAGGAGGCAAGTGGGTTCCATGCAATCTACGCCTTTGAGCAATTTCTTGACAGGAAAGGCTACAGGAAGCCTCAGGTGAGCAAATCCCACTTTCTGTGATACAACTAGAGATCAGAACTGAAGCAGCTGCAGCTGTGTAAAGGCAGTGTTTTTATGTGGCTGCAACAAACCTTCCCAACCATGTGTGACCTGCCAAGCCTAACTTGACTTACTAGTGCTTGACAACCCATTGTTTTTGCAGCCAAGGCAGCAAAATCAGGCATCATTCATGGCTGATGGGTTGTATAGGTTTGGTCCAGAGCAGGTGTTGGGAACCTCAGGCCAAGGGGCAGATGTGGCCCTCCACCCCTCTCTTATTTGGCCCTTGAGATTCTACCTAGGCCACACCCCTACCTAACCACACCTTCCTGAGGCCACACCCCTCACCTGCTATGCTTCACACGTTTGAGTATTTCCCCCTTGTGGCGGCTGCTTGTCTGGATAGAGGATAGAGGGGTGTGTGAGTGTGTGTAGAGAGTAGCCTACTATATAAAGGTAAAATTTACATTAATTGCCCTGCCCCCCCTTTTGCCCCTCTGTGTGAAGAAATAAGATAATGATTTGAGATGGTATGGGAACTTGCAGCATTTACATAGCACAAAAGTGCTCAAAGTGCTCGATATATATTTTCTCAGTTGTTCTCCTAGTGACCTTGTAAGGGCAAGGCAGTTTTATTTATTACTATCCCCTTAATGCTGACAGAGGTGTGCTAATGGCCATCAGATCAATTAATTAATGGTAGAGAATCGAACCAGGGACTTATTGGCTCATAGCTTAGGCTCTTCTTATGCATTTCCTTTTGTTTCACTACTGACCAAACACACTGCAGGTTTCCTGAAACAATATACAGTACAAACTATCGCCTAACACAGGGGTCTGCAACCTTTAAGACAAAAAGAGCCACTTGGACCCGTTTTCGAAGAAAAAAAAACTGGGAGCCGCAAAACCATTGCGACATTTAAAACAAATATAACACTGCATATATTGTTTTTTACCTTAATGTCTGATCTGACAGCGGGCAGGAAGGCGACGTCGGGACAGTGCGTGACAGTGCACCCCCATGCGACGTCACAGCCAGTACAGCGCCCACCACAGTGGGAAGTGTCGGGGCGCACAATGCGCCTCCTCCCCTCGCTAGTATCTGCCCCGGAGCCGCGGCAAAGGTGTAAAAGAGCCACATGCGGCTCTGGAGCCGCAGGTTGCAGACCCCTGGCCTAACATAACCCTCTCCCTATTTAAGAACTGTCATTTATAAGACTATAACAATGTAAGAAAACCCTTACTGGATCAAGTCAAAGGCCCATCTACTCCAACATGCTGTTCTCATGGAGGTCAACCAGCCGTCTAGAGGAAGTTCGCAAGCAGAACCTGAGCGCAACAGTTCCAGTGTTTTTTAGGTGCTTTTGTGTTGTGTTGGTTCACTCTTCTCCTAATGGATGGTTGTCAACTAAGTTTTACTCAGAGTACACCCACTGAAATTAGAGGGCCTAACTTAGCTATCTTGATTAATTTATACTATTACTATAGTTACTATCACCCACTCTTCCCTCTAAGTTCCCAGGGTGGGTGCCAGCCATTTAAAATGCAATATTAAAAACAATATTTAAAAACCTGGAACTACAAACAAAAACACCATCTAAATAATACAAGTTCACACGGCTGTATACAATTTAGATTTCCGGTGTTCATTCAGTGTGTGTACTCTGCATAAAGCTCAGTTAAATATAACCCTTTGTGTTTGTTTCGGTGTTGAAAAGACAACCACGCATTTCTCAAAAGGATATTAACAGGACAACTGCCGGTATCTGGAGGCATGCAGAATTTGGCAGGGAATAAACTGGAGGGCTGTAATATGGAAACGAAGAATAGCCCCGCCCCCACTTGTTACGATGCAGCCACATGTCCCATTAGACAGGCAGCTGCTTCTTTCTTGCAAAGCACCTTCACAAAGATGTGATTTGCAGAAAAGGGGCAGGAGGGGAGGAGTACTAAACCAGGCCATTTCTCCGAGATGCTGCACACACAAACACACACCTGTGCCACTTCACCTTGCACTCTAGGCTACAGTTTGCTTCATACGTTGCATTTTGTGGTATGTGTTAGGAAATCTGCCATATCAGGAGAAACTGGCCACCCTCCAGGCACCCGGCATGATCTCCTGGTGACCTCCCTGTCTGCATTCCCGGCAGATGCAGGCTAGGTCGCGATCGGCGATCCTCCTCAACGTGAGAAGAACACACCGTTTCCCCCCCCCCCCCCCAGGCAGGGGGAAAGAGAGATAGACAGAAATGTATTTACATGCCTTTATTTCTGTCTTTGCAGCATTACAGAGAAACACGTCTTCTCTAATCAGACACCATCAGTAGAGAGACTAAACTCCACCTCCTGTACTTCCTGTACAGGTCATGTTACACTCTGAGCTAATTCTGGTGCTTTGCACTGAAAATAGACCCTCCCTCTGTTCCCACGGAACAGTTCCAACATTCCCATTATGTTTTGCTTTCAAGCCACCTGCTGCTCGCAGTCGCATTGCATCCATATCGTAACAGTATGCGCACCTAAGACCCCCAAAGTGAGGCCATCCAGTTAGCTCACATGGCTAGAGCCTGGTGCTGCTGATAATGCCAAGATCGCGAGTTCGATCCCCGTACGCGCCAGCGGCGTATTCCTGCATTGCAGGGGGTTGGACTAGACCCAGCGGTTCTCAACCTGTGGGTCCCCAGATGTTGTTGGACTACAATAATAATATGTTCTCTTTGACATCTGGTGGGAGGGCGTTCCACAGGGCAGGTGCCACTACCGAGAAGGCCCTCTGCCTGGTTCCCTGTAACTTGGCTTCTCGCAGTGAGGGAACCGCCAGAAGGCCCTCGGCGCTGGACCTCAGTGTCTGGGCAGAACGATGGGGGTGAGCTCATCCCTGAGCTCTGGCCTTGCTAGCTAGGGGTGATGGGAGTTGTAGTTCAAGAACATCTGGGGACCCACAGGTTGAGAAAGGCTGGACTAGATGAACCCTTGGGGTCCCCTTCCAACTCTGATTCTATGTGTGCACCTAATGATTGTACAACGGTCACAAGCACATGCGTTGTATGGGTATATGCATAAGGATCAATGAACAGCAACAGTATTCTGCTAAATGTATGTGTGGCGACAAATGTGGGTGTGTTGCAACATAATGTGTGGAATGGTCTTGGTGTATACAGTAGTGGAGGGTGGAAACAGGTACTTATAGTCCGATTTCGGGACAGCCACTACCTTGGTCAAGCTGATGGATGGACCTCTGCTGGGAGATAGACAGAAAAAGCAACATTCCTCCTGGTTTTCCTGGCTCTCTCGAGCCAGCCTTTGATAACACTGATCACACACACAGTGGGATGGCATAAGACTGAATCGTCTTGGTAGTGGAACCCGCATCTGGGTAATTCCTTGATGAAGACAGTTCAGCTGTCATGCTTTGTTGGCTTTTTGAAGCAAGGTGGTCCAAGACTGTTTCTCTGAATCAGGATTTTTAAGACGGAGAATGCCTGTATATATTTTATGACGCTCTTGTAGAGTAATTTTATTTTATTTACTGTACCGTATTTCATTGTAAACCGCCCCTATCGCTCACTATTAAGCAATAAAACAATAAAGTTAAGAATTCATGGTGAGGATAAGAAATATTGCAACAATTCAGAATCATGAACACAGTGAAAACGACGACTATCAGTTGCAAATTGAGTTCAGCCTGGGAGTATTCAAGAGGTATCAACCCTGGGTTAAACTTTTGGTTAGAGCTGGGTTTAGCCAACATTTCAGTAGATTGGGTATCTTTTTCTTTGCACTGAAGCAGCTGTGCATGTGGGGATGGGGGGCAGTGGACTGTGGCTGCAGCAGCGAGGGAAGAGGAACATCAACCTTGGTATTTTATGATGACCTGATCTTTTCATTACCTGCCATGCTGTTTCTGGTTTTAATTATTTTAATTAATTACTTATGGCTTATTGTCTTTTAAATGTTGTTTACACCTAACGCTACTATGTTAAGAGGAAAGGTGGAATATAAATTAGCCATTAAGGGGAGAATAAACCTTCCCCTATCCCCCTGCAATACCATTTTTCTAATGGGAATTGCACCCATTAAGCTGCTTTTAGATGGGGTGTTTGTGGAGCTTCCTCTACTCGACCTCTTTTTTCACCTAACTTGGGAAACTCCATGGGGTGTCAGGTTAACTTCCATCCCTACAGGATTGTAGCGTAAACCACTTTGCCAGCCTTCCCCAGCTTTGTGCCTGAAATATACTCGGAGTCGAGAGTGGATTTCATGCTCTTTATTCAGCTCATAGTGGTGAGGAGGAATGGAAGTTCACCTACAATATTTGCTTTACATACATTATTTACACAATGGGCTGCATGTAATTGGCTAATCCGGGATTCTCCTGTAGGCCAATCAGGTTGTGGATTCACTTCCACCTGGAGCTGGATTGGGTGGCTCCTGCGGACCAATCATACTGCTGCATTGTTCTAGGATCAATCAGACTGCTGCATTTTGGATCCTATTGTTCCAGGACCAATCAGACTGCTGCATTTTGGATCCTATTCAACTCAGTACATAACAGTGCCCTCCAGATGTTTTGGACGCATGCTGACTGGGGCTGATGGGAGTTGGGGAAGGCTGCACTATGCTATGCCAGCAGTCATTCTTGTTATGCAGCTCCCAAAGTCACAAAGTGCCTGTTTATAAAAGAGTGGCAGCCCTAAGCAGAATAAATTACATTCTCAAGCATTTTTGCAAAGCTTGACAAAAAACCAACACAAAGCAGAACAAGAAGTCCCTGTGGGCCCTGAAGGCACAATGGGCTGATTTGACACACACTCTGCCCTGCCCCTGGTTGTTCCTGAAGGAAACATCCCACACCTTCTGCCTCTGATGCAACAATTGTGCTGCTCCCATAAATTTAAGGACCCACAACTGGAATAATTACCGTATTTTTCGCTCTATAAGACGCACCAGACCATAAGACGCACCTAGTTTTTGGAGGAGGGAAACAAGAAAAAAAATATTCTGAATCCCAGAAGCCAGAACAGCAAGAGGGATCTGGCTTCTGGGATAGCCTCTTGCTGTTCTGGCTTCTGGGATAGCCGTGCGAAGCCTCTTCAGGGCAGTGGGATGAAGGCTCCCCCAAGAGCCGCACTCTCTTTAAAGAGCCACACACGCTCTTTAAAGGGAGCGCTGAGCAGAGCCTCCCGCCTGCGTTCGCTCCATAAGTCGCACACACATTTCCCCTTACTTTTTAGGAGGGGAAAGGTGCGTCTTATAGAACGAAAAATACGGTACTCACAATGTTCTGGTGTGGTAGTGTTTCATGGCAGGTGGGTAGAAAGAAGCTCTTGGAGATGACACCTGCACAACACAACAAAGCCCCTTAAGTATTTATCCTTGGAAGACTGTGCCCAGGGCCAACCAGAGGACAAAGAGTGGGCAAGGTGGACTGCAGCCCCTCCTCCGTGGGCAAGTTCTGCAGGGTTGCCAAATTGAGCGGCTTGCAAAACTGGGCTGCAAAATCTCGCTGTGTAAGAGGGCCTCCTAGCAATGCCCACGAGCTGCCTCTCAGTAATGTCCTGTTTTGCTGCCAGCTGCCCCCCTGTTCAAAGTGAGCTGAGGCACTTTCCTCGGTGGAAGATCTAGCCTCTGGAGGTGAGCGCCACCTCTGTACCTGGCTACCACTCCCATTTTCTCTGCCCCCAACTCCTCCTCTTCCTCCACACCGGGGGGTGGGGTGGAGTGCGCAAGACAGAGGAAGAAGTGGTGGCATTTTCTGTTTTGCCTGAAACAGCAAAACATCCTGGGCCAGCCCTGAGCAGAGGGGCAGTCTTGGTTGTTCCTCTGCCCCCAGAGGGAAAACATGGCTCAGGAGAGGGCATTCTCAGTGGCAGCCCCTAAGCTGTGGGACTCCGTCTTTCCCTCTACCTGGCACCTTGATTATACAGCTTCCAGAGAATGCCGAAGTCTCACCTGTTTACCCTGGCTGTTGACACTTGAAATGGATATTTTTAGCACCCGCCTTATTTTGTGATTTTAATATTTAATATGGGACGCGGGTGGCGCTGTGGGTAAAACCTCAGCGCCTAGGACTTACCGATCGCATGGTCGGCACTTCGAATCCCCGTGGTGGGGTGCGCTCCCATTGCTTGGTCCCAGCGCCTACCAACCTAGCAGTTCGAAAGCACCCCCGGGTGCAAGTAGATAAATAGGGACTGCTTACTAGTGGGAAGGTAAACGGTGTTTCTGTGTGCGGCTCTGGCTCGCCAGAGTAGCTTCGTCACACTGGCCACGTGACCCGGAAGTGTCTGCGGACAGCGCTGGCTCCCGGCCTCTAGAGTGAGATGAGCGCACAACCCTAGAGTCTGTAAAGACTGGCCCGTACGGGCAGGGGTACCTTTACCTTTTACTGTGCTTTAATGCTGTAAGTAGCGATGGGACCTTAGGGTGAAGGGCAGGCAATCAATCAATCAATCAATCAATCAATAACAAAGACTCAGCTTAACTTAGTACCCACTTCAGCTAAGCATCAAGGCAAGCACCAAACCTGTCCACCCCACAATATTCTGGTTGTGCCAGAATGTGGACAGTGAGGTGCATTTGAACATGCATCTCCCTGACAGAAATAGATGGCTGCTGCATTTAGATGCTCGTTTAGGTCCTCATTTCTGCCTAACACTTCCTAATCCTGCAAGTGATTCCCTACAGCAGCTTCCTTATACAGATAAGGTTTTGGATCTGCTTTCTACATTTTTGGTGTGGATGCTCCACTTCAGTATGGTAGATATGCTATATGGGTATCTTACCATTAGAAACTAAGGGGATATGTGATACCAAAAACCTCCCCGTTCCTTTCCAAACCTCTTCCCTGTGACCATATTAATGCACATTTATACGTGATAGGGCAAAGCTGTTTGCAAACCCAAAAGGTTTGGCGATCTAACAGGGAAAACTAAGACAAAGAAGACTGGAGCAAAGGACCTGAACAGATCTTCATCCGAGAACCTGAAGGAGCTGCATGAAGCTAAACTAGAGGAGTTCAAGAAAAGTGTTTGCTTTCCTCCCATTTATTTGAAAAGGAAACCTTTCCTCCGTTCCCCCCGACCCGGTCTCTACTTGTAACATGAATAAAGAATGTTTTAGATCATTCTTGGAAGTGTGTGGTTATATCCACATACATTTTCTTTCCTATTGATCCTTTCTCTTTGCACTACTTTTGTTTTTGAGCCCGTTTTTATACATTCAGCAAAATCAGGTCATAAAGCGCATCTCGCACCATGAGGCTGTCACAGCTTTTGAATACTCTGTGTGAAGGGAGAGAGAGAATTTCTCTGCACAGGAAAAATAAAATCTGTTAGCAAAGTGGCACGGAAGGGGAAAGGTTTATACCTAACTTGGAATGTAGAGGGGGCTGCTCGCATAGAGCCCAGTTAGAAAAATCAGAAATAACTACTTATTGAGAGAAGCATGCTGTGCCCTAATTAAGTCTCTTCATTCCTGACTTTCCACTCAAGCTTATTGTTGCCTCTGAGGTTCTCTAAGTGGGCTCCACATGCACAGTGCAGTGGCTTCAAGCAGCATAAGAGTTGCAACTACTCTGACTAGCACAAGATGTTAAAGAAAAATTCCTAAATTCCCAAACCAGGTTTGGTGCTGTCCAGATGTTTTGGATTAGCACTCCCACCCGCTTCAGCTGACAAAAGCTGTAGTCCAAAACTTGTTGAAGGCATGGAGTTGGCCAAGGCTGCCCTAGACCAACAGAATACTAACTGGACCACACTGGCTTACCCATTCGACCACACACACCGTGAAAGCTGTCTCAGTTGGTTACCAATTTTACTTTAACACAGCAAGTTTGTTTCTTACAACTGATGTAGTCATCAGACAATGGCTAATATGCCACAGAAAATACAATTAAGTCGTGATTTACCATGAAAAAGTTGCAGCCCCCTGTGTAGCTTATTGCCATGGCAACATGATAATTCTTGTGTTTGTCTGCTTCAGTTCCTTCTGCAGATGTTGGCTGCAAATAATTCTGCCAAGCTATTAGAGGAGGATGACCCTTCCTCAAGGAAATTATCTATGAAGACCCTTGAAGAAATGAGATTGAATTCCTCCTCAGTCTTCTAAGTATCCATCCTGGTCAGCGAGTGCCTGTTTTTCCTTACGAAAAACCAAGGCAAAAAGTTACTTGTACAGAGATTGCCAAAGTTCTTTCAGGTTTCACACTTCCCTTCATCAGAAACTGCAGAGACAAGCATAATTTGTTACACACATAGATAAATTAACTAAGGAAATGGGTGAGGCCATAAAATTCAAATAAAAATTGGCCACTAAAATGTCTACTATTACAGGGGTAGCAGAGAGAACTATTCAGACATTATACATTAGGAGAAACTTAGTACATGTATTATGAGTGTAACTGTTGTTTAACACGATAATTTGCATACTGCATTTTAAATACTGGCTGTATCTAATAAAATAAGCTTTGTCTCTGAGCTTGACCAACATTACTACCTGATTTTGTACTTCAATGTAGTGTGCATATTTATTACAGTCATACCTCGGGTTGAATACGCTTCGAGTTGAGTGCGTTCGAGTTGCGCTCCGCGGCAACCCAGAAATAACTTCCAGGTTTTGCCACTTGCGCATGCGCAGATGCTCAAAATGACGTCATGCACGTGCGCAGAAGTGGCGAAAAGCAACACACACGTGCGCAGATGTGCCGTCGCTAGTTACGTTTACCTCTAGATGCGAACGGAGCTCCGGAACGGATCCCGTTTGTATCTAGAGCTTGTTGTTGTTGTTGTTTAGTCGTGTCCGACTCTTCATGACCCCATGGACCAGAGCACGCCAGGCACTCCTGTCTTCCACTGCCTCCCGCAGTTTGGTCAAACTCATGCTGGTAGCTTCGAGAACACCATCCAACCATCTCGTCCTCTGTCGTCCCCTTCTCCTTGTGCCTTCCATCTTTCCCAACATCAGGGTCTTTTCCAGGGAGTCTTCTCTTCTCATGAGGTGGCCAAAGTATTGGAGCCTCATGGGGACAGAAAACATATGTTCTGTCCCAGTTTCAACCCATGAAGTTGCAGGGTGAGCCAATTAGTTGCAGCACCCTAAAGAACTCTGAATAAGCAGCTTGGTCCCCAAAAGGATGGCTTTATTCCTCTAATTCTGGGGCCAGATCATTCCTAGTAGGATCCATCCCTTCCCTGAGAAGTATAGGACCTTAAAGGGACTGTTCCTTTGGCTTGGAAACTGAGCCAAATGAACATGGTATAAATAATAAATTATTATTATTATTATTATTATTATTATTACCTAGCAGCAGTGGCTGGTGCCTATTGAGACTGATAGGATGGGAGGCAGGGAGACCAAGGCTGTGTTCACACCCCTGTTTACTGCACACTCACCATGTTTCCAGTTCTGTGTTTCTAATCTATGCTCACATGACGTTATCCAAAATGCATATGTATCCTGTTCTTCGTTATGAGATACTACTGTTTTATGTGTTTGCCCAACAAGTTCCGCATTAACTGGAGTCCTTTAAATGTTCCTAAGTTGTCCTGACCCCACTACCACTGTCTCCTGGTATGTACACAAACGGAACCGAACTGAAGCAATGCTGATGTGAATAAACACCTAGAGGGGGAAAGAGCTATGAAATGCACAGGGTGGGATGGGGACTTCACCACTCTCTAATGTGAACAGACCCCAACAGTAGGTGGAGCCACAGATAGTGACAGCAATGAGCCAAATAATTCTTCTATTGTCTTTATCCTCCTTCCCGAGTTCTGCAACGGCAACATTAACACTAAGGGACAGGAGGAGGACAGCCAGTGTGACCCCAAGGACAGGCAGCTGGGGGTGGCTGAGAGCAGATCAAGGTTGGTGAGACAGTGCCCCATTTGCCATAATGAAGCAGCTTCCACTGGGTCTTGGCATTCGTCCTCCTCCTCTGGGTTATTTCTATAATAGTTCAGCTGGTTGGTTATATGTTCTGAACCAGTTACTGGCTCTTTGCTGGCCTGAACTGGAACCAAATGGGTTGCAGCCAGTCAAGCAAAAACAAAATGAATAGTATGACTCCTTGCTTGGAAGTACACAGCAATGAACTCTGAATATACCGTATTTTTCCGTGTATAAGACGCCCCCGTGTATAAGACGACCCCTATTTTTTGGGACTCAAAATTAAGAAAATGCACTATCTGTGTATAAGACGACCCCTTATTTTAAACTTCAAAAATGTAGGGGAAAATATAGTCTTCTACACGGAAAAATATGGTAGCTTTCTGAATACAGGACTGCACAGGTGTTTGATTTTGGCTGGCCTAAATAAATGGTTCTGTTTGACGTCTAATTGTAGACTTGTCCAGGAACTGTCCTTGAAACCACCCACAGCAGGAGAGCCACCTTTATCTGCACAGGCTTCCTGGAAAGCTGGCTGTGATTTCACTTTTACAATATCAGCAGATTGGTCCTGAGAGTCAGTAACAGATGGTTAAGGTGCTAAATGCTTCATAAGATAAATAAACTGCAGCGCTACTCATTATGAGAGGGTTAGGCCTCTTGTTCCAGAAATGGGAGGGAGTTGCTCTGGACTTGCTCAATTGTTTCTAAGTGGTTTCGGGGGGGGGGGGATTCGTTTTCTGCTCTTTCTACCCAATAAACATAGGGTTGGACCTTCAGATGTTGCCGTGCACTCCATTATTCTCAACCATTGACCATGCTGGCTGGGGCTGCTGGGAGTTAGAGTCCAGCCAATATACAGAGGGCCACTGCGTAGCTACCCTTGCAGGAAAGTAAGATCTGAATGTGCAATGCTAAGTTAACAGTGGGGAGGTCCCAATGGATACACAGCTTTAAGGATGCCATGTCTTCCTGGGGCACAATCCACTGGGAACTTCATCTGCACAAGTCCAAGTGAAATGTATGGAAGATGTGCAAGAACACTATTTCCATGGGGCTTACACAGGAGAACTTTCTGGTGGATTGTGCGCTCAAATGTACAAATTCAGATAATTGCAAAATGGTACAAGCTTAACACTGTAGCTTTTAAAAAAATCTGAAAGGTTACAAATGTTACTACTGTTTTCCACTTCTCAAAATACAAAATGTAATGAACAAGTGGGCCCTGCAGCAAAAATTGTATATTGCTCCTGTTCAAGATACTCCATTCCACTTCTTCTCCCATACAGTTTAATATACCCTAAGGTCCGTATAGTTAAAGCTATGGTTTTCCCAGTAGTGATGTATGGAAGTGAGAGCTGGACCATAAAGAAGGCTGATCGCCGAAGAATTGATGCTTTTAAATTATGGTGCTGGAGGAGACTCTTGAGAGTCCCAAGGACTGCAAGAAGAACAAACCTATGCATTCTTAAGGAAATCAGCCCTGAGTGCTCACTGGAAGGACAGATCCTGAAGCTGAGGCTCCAAGACTTTGGCCACCTCATGAGAAGAGAAGACTCCCTGGAAAAGACCCTGATGTTGGGGAAGATTGAGGGCACAAGGAGAAGGGGACGACAGAGGACGAGATGGTTGGACAGTGTTCTCGAAGCTACCAGCATGAGTTTGACCAAACTGCGGGAGGCAGTGGAAGACAGGAGTGCCTGGCGTGCTCTGGTCCATGGGTTCACGAAGAGTCGGACACGACTGAACGACTAAACAACAACAACATATTATATATTTAAAAGTGCATTATGTCCCCCGCAAATAAATCATGGGAATTCTAGTTTTTTAAAGGGTGATGGGAATTGTAGCCCTGTGAGGTGTGAACTAAAGTTCTTAGGATTCTTTGGAGAAAGCTGCAGGGAGCATGCTTAGTCCTCACTGAGTTCTTTTTGCCCTCCCCAAGTAGGTCTGCACTTCTGCAAACTTCTGCTGACTTCCCTCTTGTATGTGGGGAATGCTGTTTTGGCTGCGCAAAACAATGGCACTTACAACCTGAAGTCCAATTTGGAGGGAAGCTTGTTGTGTTTAGTCTATCATAGCAAATGGAAGGAAAGAAAACCACAAGCACTAACAGCACAATCCTACACGTTTACTTTGAACTGAGCCACATGGAGATAAAGACATGATTGTTTCATTTCTGACTATGAGCTGTGGAGAGGCAGGCATTCAAATATGAGAAGTCTGATGTTGCCATTGTGAAGACTGGAAACTTGTGTGTCTATAAATTAAAATGACATTTAATATCCCATCAAGTTAAAAGCTCTGAATGACATGGGAAGATTAAGAACTCTAACTACTGGAAATAGATTCACAGAGACATCCAATTAGCCATTCCCTTTTTTAATGAGATAGCTGGGAATGAGATCTCATTAGTGCGTCTTAGAATTCAAATTATGACCATGATTAAAGAAAGATAAAAATAATGGATTGAAAATAAATATTCTTTTCAGAAGGAATGTGGGGATATTTTCCAGCATTTGAAGCAACAACTAAATGAGTTTCTTGATGTAGAGTCTCTCTACTGACACCTAATTTATCATTTTTTGTAGCTCTGCAAAGTCTGTATTGCAAAGCTTCTTGCAGTCAACTTCCTTGGCTGTTGGTTTAATCTTTCACCAGAATAATCTTTTAATCCTGTCCTAAAATCTGACATCACTGCTTCAAGAGTAGCATCAAAATGGGTAATAAAATTGAATTAGCATAATTAGTAAATCTAATTTGTTTTAATAGGATCTGATAGCCCTGACAAGACTTACCCGCCCACTCTTTGCAAAATCCTTCATTTCTTTGGGCTTCATCACAAATAAGGAAGGGCAATGCGGTATTAAGAAATGTAATCTAGTTTGTGGAAGCTCTTTTTTTTTTTAATAGAAAAAAAGGAATTCCAGAAGAGAAAAGGGAGGGATGGACTTTGAATCCAGCATTTAATTATAGCACTTAGAAAGCTCAACAATCCTCATAAATATCCTAATTCTGCTTGCAATTGTGGGAATTCATCTTCACAGCACCTGATGCTGAGCTTGTTGTGAGAGGGTGATAGAAGCAATAACCCTTCTATTACATGGGAATAGATTAAAATTTGTTGTTGTTGCTTACAGGAAGGAGCCATGGAAGGTTTTGTGTGTGTGTGTGGGGGGGGGTATATTGGGCAACCACCACCCAGGGCCCCACACTTTAGGCTCCCAACCTCTTGTGCAAAACTTTGCCTTGCCTTGTCTTTAAACCAGCTGTGTTGCAAGCAAGCAGGTCCATTCCTACAATAATACAGGCTGAGGACCTTTCTCCCACTTAACCCATTGACATCAGTATGCTAGTTCATTGAACGATGGCTGTCTGTATGTCTCCTCCTTGTGCATACATGCCCATTTGCCCAGTTTACTCAGGATATCACAAGAAGGAAATAGGCATTTTGTTTTAATAAAAGGGGAAAGAGGACTCTCAGCAAAGTAGAGAAGATAATGTCTTTCAGTCTTTCGCTAGAAGAAGGGGTGGGGAGGTGCCACTAGAAGGTGACTCAGTTATTGGCCAGAATATCTCTAAGTATCTCCCTCCCCACCAAATGGCAAATAAAAAATGTGTTCCAATTAAGGGAAGTCATGGTACCGCTCTATTCTGCCATGGTCAGAACAACCACATCTGGAATACCATATCCAATTGTGAGCACTCCAATTTCAGAAAGACATTGACAAGCGGGAATGTGTGCAGACAGAGCAGCCAAGATGATCAAAAATCTGGAAACCAAGCCTTATGAGGGAGTTGGATATGTTTAGCCTGGAAAAGAGGAGACTGAGAGGAGATATGATTGGCATCTTTAAATATCTCAAGGACTGTCACATGGAAGATGGAGCAAGCTCTTCTGGAGGGTAGGACCAGAACCAGTGGCTTCAAGTTAGATGAAAGGAGACGCCGACTCTATATCAGGAATAACTTTCTGATAGTAAGAGCTGTTTGACATGGAATGGACTCCTTCAGAAGATGGCAGACACTCCTTCCTTGGAGGTTTTTAAGCAAAAGTTGAATGGCCATTCATCTTTTATGATTTAGTTGAGATTCTCGCCTTGCACGGGGTTGGACTAGATGACCCTCGGGGTCCCTTCCAAGCCTAAAATTCTATGATTCTACGAAAAATATTCAATAACATTTAAAAAGCCCCGTTACAGTATCTCAGTGATTTTGGAAAACAGGAGCAGCTTTTCCTGCTCAGTGCTTTCCCTTTCTCCGATCAAGAGGTGTATAAATTTTATGAAACCGATAAATGAATAAATAACAGGATATAAAGCATAGAGATGGGGGCAAAACATAAAAAAGGAATTCAAGTTATACTTTTTACAGTATTAGCTTATTAATGCTGTACAGTATGAGGTTTTGTTTCTAAAATTATTGGGATGACGGGAGAAGCAAAAAAAAACTTCAAATATTGTCTTTTTACAAAAGTATCAAATGGTGAAGAAGAGGTAATAAATCTAAATCTAATAATAATACTTGTATCTCTCCTATTCCATTTTTTATTACTGCCATGTTGTTATTTAGTGTTGCAGGATTGTGATTTTTTTTAGATTTTATTGTTTTGCCTGTTTGCAAACACTGCTTTGAGGTGTGTACATTTTTTTCGTTCATTTTGGATGTGTTTCTTAAAATGTTTAATTTATTGCCTAGGACAGGGGTCTGCAACCTTTAAGACAAAAAGAGCCACTTGGACCAGTTTCCGAAGGGAAAAAAAAAACTGGGAGCCGCAAAACCATTGCGACATTTAAAACAAATATATCTCCGGAGCCGTGATCTGACAGCGGGCGGGAAAGTGACGTCGGGACGGTGCGTGACTAACGCATGCACCGCCCCCATGCAACGTCACAGCCAGTACAGCGCCCGCCACAGTGGGGAGTGTCGGGGCGCACAATGCGCCTCCTCCCCTCGCTAGTATCCGCCCCGAAGCCGCAGCAAAGGTGTAAAAGAGCCACATGCGGCTCCGGAGCCGCGGGTTGCAGACCCCTGGCCTAGGACTACTTTTGTTAGGTGACCGTTTTGCATCCCTCCATGCTGCAGTTGTGTAACTTTTTTTCCTGTTGTAAGCCACCTTGAACATGGTTCGAATTGCGGAAAGGTGTCAGACACACGAAATCATGCATGCTGTGATTTATGTGGAAATTGTTCAGTTTAGATTTTTTAAAAATATTTGATTTATTACCTATGAATACATTTGTTACACTGCAGTTATATATTCTTTTAATGTTGTAGTTATGTCATCATCCCCACCCCCCCTGTAGTTATGTGTCTTTTTTCATGCTATAAGCCACCTTGAACTGCTTGAAAGTGGCATACAAATAAAATAATCAATGCAGGAACTGGGCAAAACTGAGTTCTCTTACCTTTTAAAAAATGAACTAATTAATTGGGGGGGGGGAGTTTTGAACAGATATACACCCAATGCCTGAGCCAAAAACCCACCTATATCAATAAAGTTGTGGCCATTTCTAACCCAGATCATTGTTTGCTTGTGTTTTATTAATCACATCTTACATTTAGCCATTGCAGGAGGTGTTTTTGTGTGTGGCACTTCCAAAAACAAACTTGGTGGTGAGTTCCCCCACCTTTCCCCCCAGAAAAAAACAACAACTTCATACTATACCTTTTTAAAATATGGCTCTTTTTGGGGGGGGGGGCAGGTGTTATTGGATTATTGTTCTTATTTCGATTTTATATGTTGTGATCTTTTCATGTGAACCGCCTTGAAACCTCCGGGAATAGGGCGGTATATAAATAAATAAGTGAAGCCTTTTCATGTGTCATATGCAATTCTGGGCTGCATCAATAGGAGTATAGCATCTAGATCAAGGGAAGTAATAGTGCCACTGTTTTCTGCTCTGGTCAGACCTCACCTGGAGTACTGTGTCCAGTTCTGGGCACCACAGTTCAAGAAGGACACTGACAAACTGGAACGTGTCCAGAGGAGGGCAACCAAAATGGTCAAAGGCCTGGAAACGATGCCTTATGAGGAACAGCTAAGGGAGCTGGGCATGTTTAGCCTGGAGAAGAGGAGGTTAAGGGGTGATATGATAGCCATGTTCAAATATATAAAAGGATGTCACATAGAGGAGGGAGAAAGGTTGTTTTCTGCTGCTCCAGAGAAGCGGACACGGAGCAATGGATCCAAACTACAAGAAAGAAGATTCCACCTAAACATTAGGAAGAACTTCCTGACAGTAAGAGCTGTTTGACAGTGGAATTTGCTGCCAAGGAGTGTGGTGGAGTCTCCTTCTTTGGAGGTCTTTAAGCAGAGGCTTGACAACCATATGTCAGGAGTGCTCTGATGGTGTTTCCTGCTTGGCAGGGGGTTGGACTCGATGGCCCTTGTGGTCTCTTCCAACTCTATGATTCTATGATTCTATATATATATGTGTGTGTGTGTGTGTTGGAAACCACCCAAAGTCGCTGGGGCAACCCAGTCAGGTGGGCAGTGGGGGTACAAATAAAACAAAACAATTCATGTAAATAAATGGTGCGTGGCTTGAAGTGAAATGGAAGGAAAGTCTCCTCAGGAGTAAAGCCCCGGCTGGAAATTTTGGCCATTCATCTTTTATGATTTAGTTGAGATTCTCGCCTTGTACGGGGTTGGACTAGATGACCCTCTGGATCCCTTCCAAGCCTACAATTCTACGAAAAATATTCAATAACATTTAAAAAGCCCTGTTACATTATCTCAGTGATTTCGGAAAACAGGAGCAGGTTTTCCCGCTCAGTGCTTCCCCTTTCTCCGATCAAGAGGTGTATAAATTTTGTGAAATAGAGTAAATGAATAAATAGCAGCATATTATAGAGCATAGAGATGGGGGCAAAACATTCAATTCAAAGTAAATCAAGTTATACTTTTTACAGTACTGTATTAGCTTTTTAATACTGTACAGTATGAGGTTTTGTTTCTAAAATTATTGGGATGATGGGAGAAGCAAGAAAAAACTTCAAATACTGTCTTTTTACAATATTATCGAATGGTGAAGAAGAGGTAATAAATCCAAATCTAATAATAATACTTGTATCTCTCTTATTCCATTTTTTATTACTGCCATGTTGTTATTTAATGTTGCAGGATTGTGATTTTTTCTAGATTTTATTGTTTTGCCTGTTTGTAAACACTGCTTTGAGGTGTGTACATTTTCCCCCGTTCATTTTGGATTTGTGTTTCTTAAAATGTTTAATTTATTGCCTGTTAAACATTTCTTAAAATGCTTAATTTATAAGCCCCGCTGCGTTTCTCCGGGGAGGAGAGTCAGCGAGTGCAGGCGCGGAATGAACGGCTACCTCGGAGCTGGAGCCGAAGCTAATCCGGAGTGACTCCGCTTCGCCGCTGCTCCACTTGACACGAGGAGGAGGAGAATGAGAGGAACGAGCAGGTGCGGCGGCTCCACCCCGAAGGCCCGTCCTGGGCCTGGGCAGGCTCCTCCCTGGGCCGGGCTCCGGGCTCCTCTCCGGGCCCATATAAGGCTCCCGCCGCGGGAGGGAGACCCCTCCAGCCCTCGCTCGGGCGTGCCGTGCCTCGCCTCGCGTCTCCCCGGCGACTCTCCCCGCTCTCCGGCCATGGCTGCGGCGGGCGAGGAGGGCGGCGACGCCCCGGCGACGCCTCTGCGCCCCGCGCCTCACCCGCTCGGCGACGGCGGCGAGCCCGTGGCGGGTCTGTGGCCGGCCTTGCTGGTGGCGCTGGTGGCGGCGCTGCTCGCCTGGCTCTGGTACGGCCGCGGAGACGGCAAGGGGAAGGAGGAGGAGGCCGGGGGGGCCCCTCAGAGACAGCGCGGAGACCGAGGTACGGCGCCTGGTTCCCTCCCTCCCTGAGAGGAATTCCCTAATAATAATAATAATAATAATAATAATAATTAATAATAAATACTGAATGACAATAATAAATTTTATTCTTTCTACCCCGCCCCTCTGACTGCGTTGCAAAGTTTTCCTGGCTCCCCTCCTCTCCTAACTTATTCCTTTCCTGCCCCGTTTCGTCCCTCAGGGTTTTTTTGGGGGGTTCTCCTCGCTGAACCCCATATGGTCTTGGAGGGGGTGTGACACCCCCCAACCCCCCCTGGGTTTTTTTTCTCTTCTCCCCGCAAGGGATTGCGTGCATCATGCTCCTTCCACGCCGGCCCCGCTTTCCCTTCTTCACGTGTCTCCGGTGGTCTTGAGAAGGGCGCGCGAGTCGGGTTAGGAAAAAACCCAACCAAATTAAATCTGCCCTCCGTGCATTGGAGAGCTTCTAGCTCAACCTACTCCTTTGGCTATAGTCTTTCTCCACCCCCCCCCCCCCATCCACTCCAGTAAAGTATGTGTCGTGGGGTGGGTGGGTGAGTTGAAGGGGAATCAACCCCTCTGCTTAAAATTTTTTTTTCATTAAATTGGTATATTGCAAATTTATACCCGCACCCCGGTTTGCTAGATGCTTGAAAATAAAATAACACATGCAACTATGTAAGCGATGTTTGGCAGGGGAACAGAAAGGCTGTTGACTCCGAGGTTTCAAAGCAGAGGTTGGATGGCCCTCTGTCCTGTATGATCTAGTTGAGATTCCTGCAGGGGGTTGGACTAGATGAACCTTAGGGTCTCTTCCAGCTCTCCAATTCTGTGATTTCTACGCTCCTTGGAGAAGCCCCCCCCCCCCAACCCCCCATCCCATGGTCCTCCAGATGTTTTAGGCTACAGCACCCATTATCCCAGTGCAAAACTCGCACCTCCTTGGGGAAGCTTGCCCTGCAGGGCTGTTGTGCCCTGCATGCAAATTCAGGAGATGCCACTTCTACCCAGGACGGAGTGGTGTGCAGTAATTATTCCTGATTTTCCTCCCATAACATGCCTTATGGTTCCTGATCTGAAGTAATGAGGGAATAGGGAGCGCCTGCTTCCTTTAATTGCTTGAGGCCCCTATCTGAAAAGCCTGTTCCATGTTTTGCCTTTCCTTGCCTCCTCCTGCTGCGATGTGTGCAGGAAGTAGAGAGTCTTATAGCTGGCGCTTTGTCCTGGGTGAGTCTGACCCACTGTCTCAGACTTTGTGACCTTTGTGCAGAGTGTTCCCCTCTTCTCCTCCTCCTGGAGGAAATGGACCCTTCAGTCTTTTCAGATCTCCTGAGCTCAGAGAAACACAGGAAGGTGCCTTATACTGAGCCTAAACCATTAAAGCAGGTGCTGTACAACTGAGCCACAGCCTTTCATACGTGAGCTACTGCAAAAACCAACTCTGATCTCCTGCTGCTGCTTATGCATGTTGCTTGGTTGCTGATTTTAATGTATTTTTAATCTTTTGTTGGAAGCCGCCCAGGGTGGCTGGGGAAACCCAGCCAGATGGGTGGGGTACAAATAATAAATTATTATTATTATTGTACCAAAGATTTACACATGTGGAAGTGTTGTGGTTGCAAACAGGTTTCATTTTACCACGTTAAATGAAAACGGAAGTGAAAGCAATCATCTAATGGGAAAAGAAGTGATTCACGTTCATGTATGAATCAGCTTTTAAAGCTGTTAATCTCCCTGCAACCTGCTCTCTCTCTGCTTCTGTTTCTCCTTGTTCTCAGTAATAGAAAAGGAGATGATACGATCAGAGCACATAGCCTGAAGGAGTGAGCTGGAATCTCTTGGCTTCTTGCTAGCCTACTAAGCAACTTTTCAGCATGGCTTCAGCTGCTATGGAAAGGCAGGCAGGAGAATTATATTGGCAGTTGTGACCTTTTGCATTGCCGCACTTCCATCAGGCAGAGAGCTCTTGTCTTTTAGTTCTGGCTGTCCCATAGGAATCCTCTCCTAAGAACTTGGGCTGCGCACTAGCCTGATGGACACTTATGGGCAACGATAATGTAAATCAAGCCATTGGCTATTTTTAGTTCCCGTGTGGGAATAGCATGTTTGTCATTAAGCATATTCACATCGGAGCAGAACAAGAATCTTGTAAAACCTAGCAGAGTCCAAAACAATAAAATGCAAGGTTATGGCTGGGGAACCATTTCCTGACCAGGAGTTTAAAAATAAACTTCCATGAGAAAAAGAAAGAAAGGCAAATGAGTGTCAGTATATTACTGTTTAGGAAAAATAATGATGGCTTCGTGCCACTTTCATCTGAGTTGATACTGCTGTGTCCAACTTCTGTCCAACTAGGACAGAAAAAAAGAAGGGGAGGGATTTAGTGATACATTTGTGGGGAGCCAAATCTGGGCAAAATTCTTTCATTGGGCCATTTCTGTCATTGCGTGGCCAAGCCGTCTTCTGCCATGACTATAGTTGCTCATCTGCCAACTGGCTTCAAGTACAATCTGGCATCTAGCAGCAGATAGTTGGATGCGGTCCAGAATGTGGTGCATTAGAGCCCTTCCCCAGGGTTGGTTGTCTCTGCCAGTTTTCTTGCTTATATATTTTTAGTTTTGTATAGTGTTTCACTTGCAAAGCTTCAGCCACATCAGGGTAATGGTTGTGGCTTGCTCACTCATGTGCAGTTAAATTTGCTTTATCCTTGTAGTTTGGGAAAAAAACCTTTCAGCACTCCTGTACGTGCAACGAAAGCATTTTTTTAAAAAACTTGCACACACACTTACAAGGATTCCACAGACAGGTGTGGCTGAAGGTGCTGCAGTTGGGAAAGGCGGGAGGAACTTGATGAAGATGATCTCCCATGGTGGTGGAAGGTGGGAATTAGTAGAAATCTGATGTTCACCAGTTGCTGCTGGGGACAAAAATAATGTTTGTGTGCTAGTGTTAGATTGCAGGGGAGAGCACAATTTGTGAGGGGTTAAATTCCTTTGAGTGGCACTCAGCAAAATTCTACTCCGAGTAAACCTACTGAAATGAATGAACCTGGGACTGGTGTTGGTAGAAATAGCAAATACCATCCCATGTAAAGAAGCCAAACTTGCTACAGTACATGAACTGAGACACAAACAGAAACCTAGAAATTGTGTTCTTCCTAGCTAACTAACATTTTTCTCTGTTTAGAATCCCTTCAGAGAAGCTATGAGCCTGCCATACCTGAAACAAAGCCAATTAGTGTGTCCAGCCCCCGGGAGCCAGTGGGGAACCAGCTGGGTCCTCCAGGAGAACATAGTTCCCCTGATGTTCCTGGAGAGTTTCCTGAAAGAGAGCACCCGGCCGAGGAGCCTACGACCCCCTTAATGAACTACAAGGAATATCTCAGGAACGAAGCATTTGGTTACCCCACGACAGCACCTCAACAGAGCCCAGAAGCTGAAGTTCATGAGGCGAGTACTTTAGCAGAAGCAGGTGCCCCTAGTGACAAGCATGAGGAGAGATTGACGGAACAGAGGTGCCATCACTCTGTGGACCATGAGGAATGGGAAATCGTCCCTGAGCATTCGGCGTGGGGGGAGGCTACGAGGAAGAGCAGCGTGGACGACGCAAGCAGCAAGGACCCAGAGCAAGCCAAGAGGGTTGCTGCCGTGTCTCCAATGCCTCAGACTGTCCATGTGACTTTTCGGGTACATTACATCACTCACTCGGAAGCCCAGCTGATTGCCATCACAGGTGACCACGAGTGTCTAGGGCAGTGGCACCACTATGTACCACTCAGGTGTGACAAGGATGGGTTCTGGTCGGACTCTGTCGTCTTACCAGTTGATACCAGAGTTGAGTGGAAGTTCATAGTGGTGGAGAATGGGAAAGTCAGGCGGTGGGAAGAATGTGACAATCGAACCCTGATGACGGAACATGAGGATCGAGTGGCCCATAAGTGGTGGGGATTTCACTGAATCTGGCCTAGCTCAGGAGTTCTGTTTTTATTCCATTTCACTATAGGGAGTTTTCCTGTTTTTGCCTACCTTAGTATATCTCTGTGCTGCATGTTTTGCCAGAATTGCCTTAGATTAAAGTGTCTCTGCTGCTAGCTTAGGCTTTTAAGATACGAAGAAAACTCTTCAATCTGAATCAGACCACAGCCTTCCTAGTGCAGACATGTTAGAGCTGTCTAGCGGGTGGTGTTTCAAAACAACTCCCTGCATAAAAAAGCTTTAATCCCTAAACTTGAGATTGTACTGTGTGAGGAGACAGGAGCATTGAGCGTGGACACTGGACTGACAGAACAGGAGAAGGTGCAGTTAAACTACACTGTAACTGTCTGTTAAAATGTTCTTAACTTATCATGACTGCAAAAGGAAACAATAAAGATTATTTTTAGACTGGTGACCGTCCTTTATATCTTGAGACCTAAAGTAGAAGTTGTCTCTGCCTTCTAGTCAGTAGGAATTAAACAGAAGCTCCTTTGCCCTCATGATTCGACAGAAATCCTTTGTTGCCACTGTTCTCACAATGTACTTTTGTGAGAAACAGAGAAATGGCGATGGGCTGGTTCCTCCCATTTGAGATACTCAGCACATGTTTGGGACGAGTTAACTGTTACAGAAGCATGTTGACCATAGTGAAGATTGTAGTTTCCCTGGCTTATTCTCCCCTGATAGGATTTCAAAATTGCTGCTGCTTTGCACAGCAGGAATATCTGCAACTACATATCCAGAGTTTGTGGATCTTTCCAATGGAAGGTAATGGTTTCTTTCTAACCAGTGGTGGGTCTTTGACAGGGGGCTGTTGAAAGACTTGAAGGAAGTGTAGCCCCCTCTCCCTTAAGAAGAAAACAATGCAGGGAGGTTGAACTGTTACTTGGTGTAGATCAGCGATGGGGAACCGCTGGCCTGCAGGGCCTAATGAGGCTGCCCTGTTTGGCCCATGAGGCTCTTTTGGCCAACCATGCACACACCTGCTATAAGATATGATGTCAAATGTAGGGCAGGTAAAGGTGGGGCTGGGCTGAAAGGGGGTTTGCAGCATGCAAAGTGTTGCTAGTCAGATGATAGCCCTTTCAGAGCACTGTGGCTTTGACCACATGGGTTGATTTCAGATTGAGTGGGCAAAGGAAAGCAGCTCAGCTGACATCATTCCAATGTTGAGCGATTGACAGGTGAGCAGCCCTGCCCATCTGTCAAACATGGCCCATGCGGTGTGTGAGAGGAGGATCCATTCAGCCCCTGGCCTAAAGTTACAGAATTTTTTCATGTTTCAGTGTTCGTTTCTGCACAAAACCTCAATATTACATTGATGGACTTCAAATTAGGGATAGAAGAGTTCATTCAGTGCACTTTTTGCAGCAGACGCAATTCAGTGGGTCAGAACTTGCTTGTGGATCAGAAAGAAACTCCCAATTGGGTTATGCAGTTACAGTGGTACCTCGCAAGACGAATGCCTCGCAAGATGGAAAACTCGCAAGACGAAAGGGTTTTTGGTTTTTTGAGTTGCTTCGCAAGACGATTTTCCCTATGGGCTTGCTGCGCAAGATGGAAACGTCTTGCAAGTTTGTTTCCTTTTTCTTAACACCGTTAATACAGTTGCGACTTGACTTCGAGGAGCAACTCATAGCACGCGGTGTGGTAGCCTTTTTTGAGGTTTTTGAAGACTTTGGTGATTTTTGAAGCTTTTCCAAAACTTTTCTGAAACCGTGCTTCGCAAGATGAAAAAATCGCAAGACGAAAAAACTCGCGGAACGAATTAATTTCGTCTTGCGAGGCACCACTGTACCTTGATTTTGCGGTGCAGTTTGGGTGCACAAATGCATATAAAAATACATACAGTATTTCACAGTTAAAATACAAAACACATATTCTATGGAAAAACTGTTTGGGGGGGGGAAATGCATACAACTTAAAATGTAAACTTCATGCATTCTTTGAAAAAGATCTATACAAAGTAGGACTGAGTGGGCCTATGACTGAATGCCAGCAAGAGTGAAATGGGATGGACTTTGGCTTATCTGTGCATTCCTATTTGGAATTAAGGCAGCTGAGATAAGAGGCACAAAATGTTAATAGGTTTTTTTTTTTTACCCTCCAAATGGCTAGGTACTGGTATCGGATAAGGTATCTTGTTTGGCTGCAAAAAAGTGAAGATGAAAGTTGTTCAATAAGATGCCTCTATACTTTTCCTGAAGAGCTCAATAGGAACCGGGGATATTATTAGCATTGACCACAGACCCTCTTAAAGTACGGTATTATACCACAAATGCTTTTGGCACCACACTTAACTTGGCAAGTGTATCGGGAGGGAACCGTGGGAATTTGCTTCGGGCTTCCACAAAAGCTTCTGCCATACTTAATGAACTCATTAATCTTTAAAGGTGCCTCAGAGCTGGTTGTTCTCTCCTCAAGGGATTGCAGAGAGGGTGCAAGAAAACAGCAACAAACATGCTCTGGCCAAATGGTAAACGTTGCAGTATCATTGGAAGGTCCTGTCCACGGTACCCAACTTTGAAGAAGTCCTAAAGTCAGTGGGATTACCATTAATATGAGGTTTTGTGCCAAAGACGACAAAATGGTGTTCATGCAATTGTAGGTATGGCTTTTAATAATGTAATAGCAGTTGTGAGAAGGCAAGCTGATCATTGGGACCTTGGCATGGAACAACTAAAGGTAAAGGGACCCCTGACCATTAGGTCCAGTCGCGGATGACTCTTGGGTTGCAGTGCTCATCTCGCATTATTGGCCGAGGGAGCTGGCGTACAGCTTCTGGGTCATGTGGCCAGCATGACCAAGCCGCTTCTGGCGAACCAGAGCAGCGCATGGCAACGCCATTTACCTTCCCGCCGGAGCAGTACCTATTTATCTACTTGCACTTTGTGCTTTTGAACTGCTAGGTTGGCAGGAGCAGGGACTGAGCAACGGGAGCTCACCCTGACGTGGGGATTCGAACCGCCGAGTTTCCCGTAGGTATCTGCTTGGCCACCATGCAAACAAGATGTTGGCCTAACAGGCCTTTGACTTGATCCAGCAGGACTCTTTATGTTCTTAAACCTACTGTGGTCCTAGTCCTGTCACTCGGCACTTGCTGTGGTGGGTTTTCTGAATCCCTCTTCTAGTTCCTTTGCTCTCAGCATTCAATAGAAAAACATATAATACTCTTTGTCTTGTAATATAGTATAACCACCACCAGCTTTTAAGTACAGTATATCAAGACTTTAATACATACTTGAGCTGAAGCTTGCCAGCTCTTCAAATACTAAGACAGAAGGGGCTTCCTTGAATGCAAATATTTCTGCTGGTGTTCAGAGTTTTTTGGTTGACTGACACATTGCAAAGGTTAAAGCAGTCTTAACAAGGGCTTTTAAGTTTTGCAAATGGGTTTAGAGGCATGTTGGAGACCTGTCTGAGAGGATTATCTGCATTATTTAGCTGATTCAGATGTTCGCATTTGAAAGCCACTTACCCTTCACTAGAATAGCTCAGTGTCTGTTTCTGGGGAGTTTATTCTTGCATGGACAGGAGTTGGGCGCATAATCTCAATTTGCAAAGCTGTGTTTAGCAGATAGCTTCTGTGCTGCTGGTCCAAGTTGATAAAGGAAAATCCACCTGGAACCTGTTTCAGAGTCCAGAGATACTAAGCAGTACATCTCATTTCACACAGCATACGTGCATATTGGACTTTAGTACTGGGTGGTCTGCAGGCTCATGCAGAGGTTGTCTGGGGTCTGGGTCAGCAGTGGAAAGGACTCCTTCGGGAGGTTGTGTACTCCTTCCTTGGAGGTTTTTAAGCAGAGATTGGATGGCCATCTGTCATGGATGCTTTACAGTTGAGATTCCTGCATCTTAGGGGATTGGAATAGATGACTCTTGGGGTCCCTTCCAACTCCACAATTCTATTATTCCGCAGATCCACAACAGGTAGCGGGGAGGTCAAAAGACCTGCTCTACCACTTGAAAGAAAACTACTGCCTCACTACATGGTCATTCTTTAACCAGAAGGTTTGCAGTGTAACGGTGCTGTAGCAGAGTTCATGAGAGTTTGCTCTCAAAACAGAGAACTGACCTTCCAGATAACTACATTTTGAAGCCAACTAAGTGGTACTTAAGCCTTTAGATCAACTTTTTTACAATTAAATTCAAGACCTGTCTGACCATGCTAAATGGCGTATATGTAAGATGCCATGGTTTTGCAAATACGCCTCTTTTAGGACTCGTTCATTCCCATTGCAGCTGAAGCTGTGGTGTTTATTATAACAGACAGATACAGGGGGTTGCATCTTGTGTAAGGCTGCAGCAGTCCAGCTCAAACCTGTTCTGAATCTGTACCCATCTGAAGTTAGCTGGGGCTTTTGGCTAGCTGTTTAGGGAGACAGTGCTTAGAGCACATTAACATTGTCTTTTCTAGTACAACAATTAATTAATTAGACCTAGGGGCTGGGCATATAATAGCTTGTTTTTTTATAATCCAGTAGTAAACACTAGCTCGGTTTTAGGAAGGTCTTAACCTATTCTTAGACTCAAGAGTGGGAATATTCCAGTTTTCTAAAAAAGGCAACAGCCATGTTCAAACACACCTAGAAGACAGCAGGGAGAGTGTTCCGTACGCTATATATGTATCTCTGAATGTCTGGCATGCTTGGCATATTAGATTTATTTTTAAACTACCCAAGAACATCAACACGTGTGTTTGAGTAAATGGCAGGCTCTGATCAGTCTGAAGCAACGGATAGCATGCAAGTCCGGGTCAGTATTTTCATTCTTCTTAGTTAACTCAAGATTATACCAACTGTAGGATTTACTCCATTGACTTGGCAGTGGATTAGTAACTTTAAAATCACGCCTGTATTTGAATGCAACCCTTTGGAAATGGGCGCTGTTTACTTTGGCTGAGATGTATAAAGGGAATGAAAGAGGAATGTGCTGTGCAACCTTACAAAAGACCAAAGTCTACATAGGAACTGAACATAAACACATATACCGAGGGGGTGCGGTTTCATGGGGAAGGGAGAACTGATGGTGCTTCTGCCAGCCTGCAAGAGCGGTCATATGGTGGGTGGGTGGAGAGGCAGCCTTCTAAGCAGAACATAGAATACGGCTAGATGGCACCCGCTGGCACCTCCATTTGAGACAGGGCACCCCTTAATTCACTGCACAGCCAGCCACCTTGGCAGCAGAGAAAGGAAACTGTAGCTTGTGTTTGCATTGAGTAAGAGTTGCATGAATGTACAAAGTAACAAGATAAATTTCTCTGAGCACTGGCACAGATTTCCAACCAGCCCCTCCCTCTCCCAACTTTGACTGGAAAATGCCCTGTGAGTGGTAGGGTGTGTGTGTGTCCCCAGTTCATTCAGCACAATTGTGCTAAAAAGGAAATTCATTGAAATCATAGATATTCATTGAAATCATAGCGTTGTAGAGTTGGAAGGGATCACAAGGGTCATCTAGTCCAACCCCCTGCATTGCAGGAATCTTTTGCCCAACGTGAGGCTTGAACCCATGACCTTAAGATTAAAAGTCTTGTGTTCCACCAGCTGAGCTACCACGTTGGGTCTCATAAAACTCCTATTTAAATAATAAAGGATAAGGTGCAAGTTAAGATGGTATGAACATTTAGGGAGTTGTTTGTAGCTGAGCACATCCATTTGGTGAATATGGCCACTGCCTTGTTTATGCCAACAAGAGACTGGCACTTTGGTTTGCCAAACCTGCTTTTTCTACACAGAGAGGCAGATTACAAAACTATGGCAACTTTTATTATTAAACAGTAACGGTAGGCTTTTAGCATTCCATTTAACAGAGCACAATCTACACACATCTGAGCGACTGAGAACCACACCACATTTCATTTGGACAGCTTCTTCTCCTTCTCCTTTGCCTTCTCGATCTTCTTTTCCTGGCATCGGATCATTGTAGACATTGCTGAAGGTAGCATTGAGGGAAGGAACATTAATACACAACAAAGGAGGGTAGAAAAAACACAAAACAACAACGCTCCTGTCCCCCTGCAGGTTGGCTCTTCGTGAAACCCGGGACCGTATTCAACAATGCGCACCAGTGGAAGGGATGAGGTTTGCAAAGAACCTTCTGCATTTACGATCAGAGCTTGTTTCTCTTGTCACAAGTACCATCCAACCAGCACTGGTAACAGCAGGGCGGTCCCCAGTGCATTGCAAAGGGATGAAGGTGCCTTTCCCCAGCATTCTCCACTCCTGTTTTCTGCTTTGCCTGTGTCAAATGACCCCTCCAGGTAGAGATATTTCCTTGTACACTCAAACATACTGATGGCACGATATAAACATTATGTCAGCAAGGGGTGGTTTGAGCTATTGCCCCTCCTCTGCTGGGGTGGTTTTTCCAGAGCAGGCGCAGGGATAGGGGGGTAAATGTCTGGGACCCTACTAAGCAGAATAAGCAGCCCCCCCCCCCATAATCTCCATAGGAGGATTGGCCTACCATGCTTTTTGCTGTTTTTATTGTACGTCGCCTTGAGATTGATTGTACAGAAAGCGATTAATAAACTGGTGTTTTGAAATAAGTAATACACACTGCTAACTAAAGTGTGTGTGTGTGTCCCCACCCCCACGACTATTAAGTCCAGAGTTTAAAATCACCTAACTGTACCTCTGTTTCCCTTCTTGACATGTCCACTCAAAAGTTTGCAGCAGCTGCCCCAGGACTCTCAGAATTACTCCTCCCCAAAGTGATATAGTATACATATTTGCAATGGGCAGTAAAATAATTTGCAAAACAGTTAACTTGACAACTTTTTAGTAAGTGGTACTTCCTGTGTAGAAAGTTCTTCTCTTTTTTGTTGGCAGCAACATGTAGGAAGACAAGTCTTATTCCAGGCAAATTACTGAATTGTCAAACGGTATGATTTCGTACCTTGGTTTTTCAACTGCAATGTTTCCACTAGGTTTTGCAGACTCTCCATCTTATTCTGTAATTTCCTGCAGGCGTTTCCATTGGCTTCCCCTGCCTGAATAGCTACAGACAAAATATTAAATCACAGTCAGAGATATAAATGGAGTGTTCATCTGAAAGCAGGCCCGCCATAGTGTGGAAGACCCTGGAAATGGGCCAGGTCACAATTTATTAGTGGTATCACATTAACACTGGCTGATGGTGGTGGTCATGTTGATCTTCTGAAGATCAGCACATTTACACTTGAAATCCTAGTTGTTTAAGGGCCAAAACAGATGCAGTGGGAATGCTGCTAACATTTCTGCCATGTTCACAAAACAGGAATGAAGTATGCTTTACACTTTCCATGAAAAGAAGTGTGCAGAGAAGGGAGATTGTACATGAAACGGGAGCCGACTAAAACCCTGCAGATTCCAGGCCAAGTTCACCATCATCTGTGGGGAAACCCAGCTGGAACTGGCTTAACATGAAGCAACGTGAAGCAATTGCTTGGGGAAAGCACATTCCAGAAAGCTGGCCATTTTCCTATCACCAAAATCTCTCTATCAGTAATTAAAAGCAAGCTCAGGCCTGTGGCCATTAAATAATCTGTGGCCTGTGAAAGCGTAGGGGAGAAGAATGTTACTATTATGAATATTTTACTATTAGGCTGTCAGTGCGCTTTTTACTATGTTTTTATCATTGATGTTTTGTAATGTGTTTCTGAGATCTTTTGATGGTATATAAATTGAAGAAATAAAACCACCACCACCCCCAAGGCAAGGACGAAAAGGAATGTGTAAAGTAGGCAGAATTTCTTTTCCTCAATATTTCAGCGAGCTGGGAGACTGCTGGTACAGTACAGCAGTGGGAGCAGAATTACCGTATTTTTCGCTCGATAAGATGCACCAGACCACAAGACGCACCTAGTTTTTGGAGGAGGAAAACAAGAAAAAAAATATTCTGAATCTCAGAAGCCAGAACAGCAAGAGGGATCGCTGCGCAGCGAAAGCAGTGATCCCTCTTGCTGTTCTGGCTTCTGGGATAGCTGCGCAGCCTGCATTCGCTCCACAAGACGCACACACATTTCCCCTTACTTTTTAGGAGGAAAAAGTGAGTCTTATAGAGAAAAAAATACGGTATTTAGTGAGAAACATTGCAAAATGTTTAAGCAAAAGTTCACTTACAAGAGGTGCCAAAGGAGATACCTGTTTGGAAAGAAGGAGGAAAACCCCCGTTAAGATAATGTGGTTTTAGATCATGATTTCATGACAATAAAAGGTGCCACTTGACCCTTTATTTACACCTGGAGGTTTTGCATGTTTGCACTGACTGGCATGTCAAAAGAGGCCCAACTTCTGCACACGGCATCCTTGGGCACCTGGGAATGGGGCTGCAACACCCAGCCGAGTAGCCTGAGACCCGCCATTTTTCACATGAATGACTTGAATGCCAGGGGCATTGTGGGCAATTTAAAACGCTCACTTTGCTGACACCTTTTGCTACGCTGCTGCTTAGTGAAAACCACAGGGGAGCACTGTGCTGATGGCTCCCTCAGGCCTGTAGCTGGCTCAGATGCCAAAAAGCTAAATTTGGGCCGAGTCCTCCGTATGCCCCCTACATTTTCTATTCTTTCCCTTGTGATGTCACCACCAAGCCTGTGGGCGATGTCGTCTCCCTTTAATAATATACAGTACAGTGGTACCTTGGGTTACATACGCTTCAGGTTATAGACTCTGCTAACCCAGAAATAGTGCTTCAGGTTAAGAACTTTGCTTCAGGATAAGAACAGAAATCATGCTCCGGCGGCACAGCGGCAGCAGGAGGCCCCATTAGCTAAAGTGGTGCTTCAGGTTAAGAACAGTTTCAGGTTAAGAACGGACCTCCGGAACAAATTAAGTACTTAACCCGAGGTAAAGGTCCGTATAGTAAAAGCTATGGTTTTCCCAGTAGTGATGTATGGAAGTGAGAGTTGGACCATAAAGAAGGCTGATCGCCGAACAATTGATGCTTTTGAATTATGGTGCTGGAGGAGACTCTTGAGAGTCCCATGGACTGCAAGAAGATCAAACCTCTCCATTCTGAAGGAAATCAGCCCTGAGTGCTCACTGGGAGGACGGATCCTGAAGCTGAGGCTCCAAGACTTTGGCCACCTCAGGAAAAGAGAAGACTCCCTGGAGAAGACACTGATGTTGGGAAAGATGGAGGGCACAAGGAGAAGGGGACGACAGAGGACAAGATGGTTGGACAGTGTTCTCAAAGCTACCAGGATGAGTTTGACCAAACTGTGGGAGGCAGTGGAAGACAGGAGTGTCTGGCGTGCTCTGGCCCATGGGGTCACGAAGAATCGGACACGACTAAACAACTAAACAACAACAACAGCCTTCTTTTGCCCTTGATTTTAAGTCAAGGTGGGCTCAGGGATTCAGGTTTTACCCCAAAATTTTGCCTAGAAACCAAAAGGCCATTTGGCTCTTTTAACCTTCCAGGGCTGGTGGAAGGTCCTCACACACATCTAGACAAATGCAGGGCCTCCCTGGTTTATTTTTAAGTTTTCTCCCCAAGTTAAGGGAAACAGGGGACAAGAATGACAGACAAGGTCCACATTCTGCGCTCTCTCTCTCCCCACATGGAAATCAAGGTGTAAAGCAGGAATGTGGAAAGATGCCTCACACAGACTCAGTGGAGGCAGTGGAAGACAGAAGTGCCTGGCGTGCTCTGGTCCAGGGGGTCACAAAGAGTCAGACACGACTAAACAACAACAACACAACTGTACTTGGCTGTTGAAGCACATTGCCATTCTGCTAGGGGATCCAATAGGCAAAACGAGGCAATTGCCTCACACTATGTGTGTGCCTCACAGCCCTTATTTGCTTTGTCACTCAACTGCTGCCGCCACTACCACCTATCCAGATCTCGCGAGGGTCTCCGGTAGAGTCCTTCCCCAGAGCAAGACTTTCTGGGTAGGGGGACCTGGGAGAGTGGCTGCACTGCAACAGCTGTTCTGTGTTGGGGGCTAGAAATTCTTTTTTAAAATATTAGTTAAATGTCAAGCTTCCACTTTAAGCGACGTTTAAGAGAGAATTCCAAGCCATCATAGAAAAGTGATGGCAGAGGCATTTTGCCCAGAACGCCTCGCTCTAAGGACCCCCTTGCACACAGCGAGGCAGAGAGCCTGCCAGCACTGCCGCCATATTAGCAGCAATGAAACACTTGAAAATTAAGGGGGAAGGGGGATGGGATGGTGCAATATCTTGCAGCTGCCCTGCTCATGGCAGCAATCATAGAATCGTAGAGTTGGAAGGGGCCACAAGGGTCATCTAGTCCAACCCCTTCAATCCAGGAATCTTTCACCCAAGGTGGGTCTCGAACCCACGACCCTGGGATAAAGAATTTCATGCTCCAGAATAGAATAGAATTTATTATTTATACACTGCCCATCTGGCTGGGTTTCCCCAGCCACTCTGGGCGGCTTCCAACAGAGTATTAAAATACAGCGGTCTGTTAAACATTAAAAGCTTCCCTAAAGAGGTCTGCCTTCAGATGTCTTCTAAATGTCAGGTAGTTGTTGTTCTCTTTGACATCTGATGGGAGGGTGTTCCACAGGGCAGGCGCCACCACCGAGAAGGCCCTCTGCCTGGTTCCCTGTAACTTGGCTTCTCGCAGAGAGAGATCCGCCAGAAGGCCCTCGGCGCTGGACCTCAGTGTCCAGGCAGAACAATGGAGGTGGAGATGCTCCTTCAGGTATACTGGGCTGAGGCCGTTTAGGGCTTTAAAGGTCAGCACCAATACTTTGAATTGTGCTCGGAAACGTACTGGGAGTCAATGTAGGTCTTTCAAGCTATCCAGTTGGCTCTCTCCTAAATCTAATACAATGGTACCTCGGGTTACATACGCTTCAGGTTACAGACTCCGCTAACCCAGAAATAGTACCTTGGGTTAAGAACTTTGCTTCAGGATGAGAACAGAAATCGCGCGGCAGCAGCGGGCTAAAGTGGTGCTTCAGGTTAAGAACAGTTTCAGGTTAAGAATGGACCTCTGGAACGAATTAAGTACGTAACCAGAGGTACCACTGTATGGGTTGGGAAGACCATATGAAGAAGCTCCAACTACCCCTTGTTCCAGTGGCTTTATGGCTAGGTTTAGATCATAGCTTGGCACTTACTTCTACAGGCAGAAGAGGATGTAGCTTCCGGGGAGCTGCTCTTCTTCAGACTTGACCGGCGTTCTGAACAGGTTGCAGGAGTTACCTTCAGGTCATCCAGATGAGCCGTTAACAGTGAGTGCACGGGAGACCTGTCTTTGTACCTCTCCTCTGGGGACAGTTTATTCGAAGAAGTAAAACGAGGAGTGGAACTGAAGATTCCTTTAGACACTGGATGTGGCAAAGACAGCATTGCAATAATAAAGGGTAGTTAAAAAAAACTAAACAAACCTTATAGAAAGAGCACGTTAGGCAAGGCCTGGAAAACAAAACTCGAGTCCATATTCCAAGCCGATACTGTGCCCTCCCTGAATATTAGTTCTTTAATTGTTTAATGGAAACTCACCACTGGACGTGAAGGGAAGGGTAGCATCTGAATCTTCGAGGTCTGTAGCATGTAACGTTAAAGGTTCCCTGTGCACAAAGAGAAGAACACAAGAGTAGCCCAGCTGAATCAGGTCCATGGCCCATTTAGTCCAGGAGTCTGTTTTCACAGTGGCCAACCAGATGCCCATGCAAAGCCTGCTAGCAGGACCTGAGCGCAACAGCACTCTCCCTTCCAGTGCTGGCATTCGGAAGCACACGGCTTCTGACCATGGAGGCAGAGTATAGCTTTCTTGGATAGTAGCCTTCAAAAGCCTTATCCTTCGTTCCAAGAGGCAGAGCTGCTAGATAAGCAGAGCTTTGCAAGAGCCACACAGAAGTCCAGGAAGCAGTCATCTTGCTCCAAATAGCACAAGGGGGCAGAAGTACTTTGCAACCACACCATTTCATACACAAAAACATCATTAGCGGTTCTCAACCTGTGGGTCCCCAGATGTTGTTGGACTACAACTCCCACCATCCCTGAGCTCTGGCCTTGCTAGCTAGGGGCGATAGGAGTTGTAGTCCAACAACATCTGGGGACCCACAGGTTGAGAAAGGCTGATTTAGGTGCTAGGGGGTTATGTTTCTGGAAGCAGTCACACTCTTACATATGCACACACAAAAAAGAATTCATCAATTCTCAATTAAACCTTAGCATTATGGCTGGGTGTATAAAATGGTTGAGATTAAAATATGTCTCTTATATACATATACATGTGAGTTTAAAAGTCTGCTTTTCAAAATATTTGTGTTATTATTACTATTATTATTATCATCATAATATAAAACCACAAAATACATAACAAAAACAACCCCACCCCACATTTTAAAAGGGCATTGGATGTCAATCAGCCAAAGGCTGTCAGGGATTGGGCAGAGGAGGAATGGTGGAGACCGCTTCCCCATCCTGACCCTCCCAGGGAGGAGGAAGAGGAAGACAGTATAGATTCACAACAGTGGTTTGCAGGAGGTCACAGCTCAGAGGCAGATGAGGGGGAAAGTTGGGAAATAAAGGGAGAGGAGGACCAGGCAGAACCAGAGCAGCTGCTGGCTGACACGCTGTCGCTAGAAAGCATTCCAGACCCTGGTGAGCCTTGAAAGTAGGAGAGCAAGGAGCTCAAAGACAGAGGGCACGACGTGACGAATGAGGGAGAGACGGGGGTGTGTGTGTTTCACTCGGGACAAGGCTATTATCCAAGAGGCTAGGTTCTATAGCCTCTCTCTGGAAAGACTGAAATAAAAAAGGACAGTAAGAAACTTTTCCTTGTCTTTATACTTCCTGGGCAACCAGCCGGGAGCCGCTGACAGCATCCTGACAAAGGCCTGGTTAAAGAAGAACGTTTTTGCCCGGTGCCTAAAGGTGTATAATGAAGATGCCAGGCAAACCTCCCTGGGGACAGCATTCTACTAATAGTAATAGTTTGTATGATTGCATCTTTTGAAACAACTGTTCTTGTTTTGTAGTTTTGATTGATAGCATTTTTAATTGTATTAATTAGCAGCTAACTTAGGGTGTTAAAGAAATAGTGTCTAAGAGCATGCACACAGATGGATACAAAAAGCAAGTTTGACAGTTTTCTTGTTGAAAGCTGTCCACTTGTGAGATATAAATATGGGAAGCCACACTTACTCTTAGAAGATTTGTATTATCCATGCTATGATTTCGTGAATTTTTGTATTAATCTCATCTTACGTTTTTGTTCTGTGATAAGATTGGTTGTTGTTGTTTTCTACTAGCAATTCAACTTAGTTTGTCTCAGAAAGTCATTCCTGATATAAAAATATTTCCATGTGTCTAATTCTCAGCGGGGAGAGACAGCTGTCCGGCGCAGCCTGCTGTGCTCTGTTACCAGCAAGTCTATGGCTTTCTAAATTAAAGGGTAAAGTCTTCGTATAGGGCCTGATATGTCGCAGTGTGTAGAATGGACCAAATGAATGTACAGTGAAACACACCCTTATTTATTTATTTATTTATTGAACTGCAGTGGAAGATTTTTACCTCTAGCTACACTCAGACCTGCAACTGCTGCTGCTGTTGGCAACAGCAAGCTAATATGCTACAGGAGTTGTGTGTGATCCTCAGGGGCTGCTGTAGAATTTGTTGGGTCTGGTTCAAGGCAAGCAGAGAGGCAGGAGACTTCTGGAAGACCAGCTTGGGTTTCCTGAACTCTGATAAGGTGCCCCAATGCATAATGTTTTAACATAAAACTGCCAGGACACACACATTTACGGAAACTATGCTAAGAGGATGCTGCCACTGTCTCAGTGGTGAGATTGTCTCTCCCCCCCTAAAACATTTCTCCTTTGTGTAAAAAGGGAGGAGTGACAAATTTGCCATGTCAGAGGACCCAAACCGAAGGTATCATTTCTCACCTGCTGAAACTATCTTGCCCCATGCTGACATCGGAAGGCATGTCCCGGACTGCAGTTTCCCTGTGTTGAGAGACAAGGGTCTCATTAAAGTGAGAAGTGATGATGCTCGGGCACAAAGCAATACTTGAGCCCCTCTGGAGAAACCCTCTGGGTGAAAAAGGAGAACACTCTTTTAAAGGGGGAATAGAAATTAAAAATAAAATTGAGACTCCTCTGAGATGGCACCCGCTATGCAGAGAAGGGTGACCAAGACGATCAAGGGTCTGGAAACGAAGACTTATGAGGAACGGTTGAAGGAGCTGGGTATCTTTCGCCTGGAAGAGAAGAGAAGAAAGCCATCTTCATATATCTCTGGGGCTGTCACATGGAAGATTGAGCAAGCTTGTTTTCTCCTGCTGTGGAGGGGAGGACTCTCGAACCAATGTGTGGACTCGTAATCTGGTGAACCGGGTTCGCGTCTCCGCTCCTCCACATGCAGATGCTGGGTGACCTTGGGCTAGTCACACTTCTCTGAAGTCTCTCAGCACCACCCACCTCACAGAGTGTTTGTTGTGGGGGAGGAAGGGAAAGGAGAATATTAGCCGCTTTGAGACTCCTTAGGGTAGTGATAAAGCCAGATATCAAATCCAAACTACTACTCTTCTTCTCCTTCTCCTTCTCCTTCTCCCTCTTCCTCTTCTTCTATGGCTTCAAGTTACAAGGAGATTCCAACTAAACACCAGGCAGAACTTTCTGACAGAAAGAGCTGTTCAACAGTGGAATGGTCTCCTTTGGGAGGTGGTGGACTCTCCTTCCTTGGTGGCTTCTAAGCAGAGGTTGGGTGGCCATCTGTCATGGATGCTTTCACTGAGATTCCTGCATTGCAGGGGGTTGGACTAGATGACCCTTGGGGTCCCTTCCAACTCTACAATTCTATGCTTGTTTTTCTTCCTGAGCAAGTTGCTTGGGTAGCAGTGGTTCATAGGCAAAAGCAGTGCACAAAGAGTTTCCTATCTGGCAGCTGCTCTCTCCCACACTTTAAGAAGAAGTGGTTCATTCTTCCATGCTGGATGGAAGCTGCTGGAGAATCAGGGAAGCATTTTGTATCTTTTTGCTTGGGCAATCCTCCTCCCTAAGGGAGCTGCTCAGCAGGCTGTAGTTTCCGGGCAAGTCCCACCCTGCCTCTAGGCCAGACGCTGATGTTGGCTCCTGCTGTGCTTGAGTCAGCTCAAGAAACACCTGTATCTGTGGCACAAAGGCAAAAAGGCAGGCTGGAGGGATCACCATCTGTTGGCTGTCCCCGGAACAGCGTTTTGAGCGGCCAAGTAACGCTCATAGATATACAGATATCACAGAAGTGACCGGTAGGTTTTCATGAGACTAAAGAGCAACTTGTACATTAAAAGAAATACAGAGCTGTGACAAATACACCCTCGCTCTTCTACCTGGCTGCACCACAGAAACTTTGATCTTCAAAGGAATTTCAGAGCCTTGGCTGAACTGGCTCACCTGCTGTAAGTTTCTTGTGATCTCCTGCCAATGCAGTCTCTGCTTGCAAGGTCCCTGTGTGGGAGGAAAATACCGCATGAGAGGTGCTTGTTTAAATTCCTAATCTGCCCCCACCCTGGAGAGTAACAGAATGCTTTGAAACAAATAGGTAAGTATAGGGTTGCTAAGCCTTTGTCCAAAGGTGCTGCCTATCTATAATGCAGCACAGTGGGGTTGGTGGGCAGACTTCAGGCCTGAAGGATCTACTTTGAGTTGTTGTTTTTACTAGAATCCTGAGATTCAGCAGCAAGGAGGGGGAAGAAATTCAGTTCAGTTCAGTTTACATTTAAAGCTGAAACCATCACATATGCAGGTTCCAAAACAATACGAGAACCGAAACACAGACATCCTTCGAAATTTGCACTTATCCGAATGTTACCGCACAATTCTCTAACCAGTGTTTACAAAAAAAACCACGTATTGCTGGAAATGTGAATTAAATGAACATATCAATGAATGTAACATACAAAAGTGTGTTATATTAGAAATCGCTTGCAAAAATGTGTGTGTTAGACAAAATGGCATATGAAAATGTTTATTATTAAAATTCGCACTAAGCGGCTGAATAATTTCCATGAGCATTAAAAAAACACAAAAGCAAAAAAACCCCAGCAAATTGCTGCAGAAATGTGGAAGAGTGAATAAAACACACAGTCCTTCCATATCAAAACCCAATCTGGGTTACCCCAAGCTTTCTTCAGTAGTATAATTTAAGGTGGGGTGAGAGTGATTTTGTTGCGGCTATTGTTAGTCAGAAATCCTTGTTGATCTACTGCAAATCACCCTGTGATCTCTCAGTAGATCTTGATCTACTTTCTGCCCTCCCTTGATGTAATGTACTTAAAAGATTTTGTGGTGGTGATTAAGCCTCTCAGTGATTGGCTGAGTTGCCCTCCTGAACCCAGAAGGGAATCTGTGGGTGCTAGTGGTTCAAGCTGCTGAGATCATAGAGAGGGGCAAGGCTGGCTGAAGAGCCTAGAGCAGGGGTCTGCAACCTTTAAGACAAAAAGAGCCACTTGGACCCGTTTCCGAAGGGGGGAAAAAACTGGGAGCCGCAAAACCATTGCGACATTTAAAACAAATATATCTCCGGAGCCGTCATCTGACAGTGGGAAGGTGACGTCGGGACGGTGTGTGACTAACGCACACACCGCCCCCATGCGATGTCACAGCCAGTACAGCGCCCGCCACAGTGGGGAGTGTCGGGGCGCACAATGCGCCTCCTCCCCTCGCTAGTATCCGCCCCGGAGCCGCGGCAAAGGTGTAAAAGAGCCACATGCGGCTCCGGGGCCGGGGGTTGCAGACCCCTGGCCTAGAGAGAGCAGGTGTTTGGAGGGGGCCAGAAAAATGTAGGAGAAAGGGGAAGATCAGAGAGAGGAGCCTGAGAAGAATAAAAAGAAGAGGGGTGAGAAGAGAAGAGGGAGAAATGAGAGGTGTACATGGAGCTGCATGGGTGAGGGACACCAAGTTCCATGTTCATTTGAAATAACTAGCTCAATCTGAATTTCAAAGTTCACCTACTACATCAATCACCTTTCACTCCTGCCTGCTTGCTGCAGGGCAAAACTAGAATCCAATTTGAAGCCTGTTAGTGGATTAACACAGCATGGGTGATGTATCAGTAAATCAGAGACCACAGTACTTGTCACACATTGTATGAGAAGAAAGTCCCTTGCCTAAGAATCGTTCATTTCTGAAACGAATCATTCTTCTCCAAACCCATGGATAATAAGATTTCACCCATTTCTGAAGGCATGTCCATGGTGTTTTTGTACATTCTTACAATAAATTGCTAGCGCCTTCCAGAATTGAATCGGGCTCGCTGTCACTTTCTCTTCTGGGGAGAATGGTAGAGGGGATCTCATCGATGGTGCACCGCAATTCTTGAAGGAGTTGCTTTAAATCTCGTAATGGGTCATCCTTGCTGGCCCTGGATGGTATCTGAATGGAAATATGGATTTCAAATACGATGAAAACAGGCCTTCACTTTTCAGAAACATAATGAAATATCCCCAAATAAATATGGTATTTTTATATATATATATTTTTGGCACTAGTTAAAAGCAACATCTAGTTTCATTTTTATATTGTCTGACCAATTACCAAGAATTGTTATCCCACAGGAGGTAGTGATGCCCACCTGGTCCAAATACTATGGATGCCTTCGCTTTTTTTCTTTCTTTCAAAGAGGAGGGATGTTCCCTAAACTGCACTGCTGTAATAACCAACTTACCGTACTTTTCTGTGTATAAGACGAGGTTTTTTTCTTTAAAAGTTATGTCCAAAAATTGGTGGTCGTCTTATACACGGATAGTGCATAAGGTGGGACGTGGGATTGGTTGCTGCTGCGAGCCGGAGATCGTCAGCGGCTATTGGGCGTGTTATTGGTGACTGTGGCAAGGGCTGCGGATGATTGGCTGCTGCTGTGGCCATAGGACGGGCGATTTGCGGCTTTTGGGATGCGTGGAAGTGTCAGCATCGGGTAGACAGGCGAGCGATTTTCGGCAATCTTAACAACTTTGTGCCCCCCCCCCAAAGCTCAACAACTATAGGCAATTCTCCCCATTTTCTTAATTTTGAATCCCCCCAAATAGGAGGTGTCTTATACACAGAAAAATATGGTAATTTATGGAAGGTAAAGGTAAAGGTAAAGGGACCCCATTAGGTCCAGTCATGGCCAACTCTGGGGTTGTGGCGCTCATCTCGCTTTATTGGCCGAGGGAGCCGGCGTACAGCTTCCAGGTCATGTGGCCAGCATGACTAAGCCGCTTCTGGCGAATCGGAGCAGTGCACGTAAATGCTGTTTACCTTCCTGCTGGAGTGGTACCTATTTATCTACTTGCTCTTTGACGTGCTTTCGAACTGCTAGGTTGGCAGGAGCAGGGACCGAGCAACGGGAGCTCACCCCGTGGCAGGGATTTGAACTGCCGACCTTCTGATCGGCAAGTCCTAGGCTCTGTGGTTTAACCCACAGCGCCACCTGTTGCTAAACCTGGCAGGGATAGTTTGTGATACTTACGATGTGGCCAGCGAAGGCTTGGGATGCTGGTGCGCTAGAAGAGTGGGAATGAGGCAAGGATGAGAGGCGTGGCCTGGCTGAAGAAGAGCCCAGCAGGTACCCCGGTCCTTGCAGCTCCTGTGGACGAAGGAGTGTCTGAGTAAGCAGAATAAAAATTATGTTCATAGGGCTTCGGTTTCGGCAAAGAATCCAGAATGGAAGGTTGCCAGAGAAACGTTAGGCCTGTGCCCACTTACAGAGAGCTCCCTAATCTACAACCTACAATAGCTGCTCAGCATTAATGATGGGTCAATTAATAGAAATATAAAATATGGGGACTAGGCTGTTCAACAAACCCAGATGCCAACTCCGGTCAGATCTTGCAGGGTGGGGTGGGGTGTCTGCAGAATGATGATCAGCACACTCTGAACTTGGACTCTGTAGTCACTTTTTCTTCAAAATAAAACGTGACCAGTTCAGGCACATTTTTAAGAAAGCATGTTTCAACCCAGTCTGTGCTTTCTCGCCGTATCTACGCAGGAAGAACTATTATAAGAGCTAATAACATCAGCCATGCCATCAAAGGCTCATACACCTGCAAAGCGATAGGTGCCACACTGGTTGAGAATTAATGGATGCAGATCCGACATAAAAACTGTTGATATTCAGAAACCGGGAGGAGATATGCCACTGCTTACCTGAATGAAGCTGTGAAATTGCTGGACCAGACTGATTCTATTCATTTAGGGCTCAGTCAAGAGTGGATTTATGCATAAGCAACGTTGCAGAAAGGCTCTTAATGTCAGGGCTGTGGGTTCAAGCCCCACGTTGGGCAAAAAGATTCCTGCATTGCAGGGGTTTGGACCTTTCAACTCTACAATTCTATGACTTTATGATTCTGAGGGAAACATGGGGTGCAGTTTGGAAACGGCAAGCTACTCCCTGCCCCCAAAAGTATGCTTTGGGACAAAGTGCGCAATAATTCACTGGTGTGGGCATACATTAAGAATATTCTGGAGTAAGAGATAAGCTGGGCTTTCAAAAATTAAATTTAGTTGTAAAGGATATGCTCCCAGTGCACCTTTTCAATGAAGCCGAAAACTTACTTTCACATCTAAAGTGTGCTGAAGCTTGAAGCGCATCGCTTCCTGTTCCTGCCGCTGCATAATGCACTGACATTCTGCAAACTGCATAGAAGCCTGCGAGAGAAAATGGCGGAGATTATTCACCTTCATGAGGGAACTTTGTGTAGTAAAACTTGAGGCCCTTGAAGAGTTTTTCTTGGTAAACTCACACAAGCTTTTCAAACAACAACAACCCCTAAAAGCCACTGGATGGTATTCAGCTCACTTTTGCTCAGAGAGCAGACCCACTGAAATTAATGGCTCATGGTCATTCATTTCAATGGGGCTACTCTGAACAAAACTGAGTTAAATACCAGCCACAGTCCTGTTTGGGGGCTTGGTTGCGAGTATACTGAGTGGTACAAAAAAGGAAATAAATCCCAAGAAACTGAACATGTGATATTAAAAAAAGCTTGGGATCAAAAGATCTAATTGGCATAAATACATGTGGAAGAAGGGGGAAAAGCCATCTAATAACATCTCAAAACAAACAGTATGTCTACTAATACCAGGGACAAAATAATACAAAGTCAGATAGGCGTGGTATAAAAAAAATAAATTATTATTATTATTATTATTACTTTATCCAGTGCTGCCTCCATGGTAGCAAGTTTTTCTCTCAACCGTTTATCCTGTGACTTAAGAACCTCCAGCTCTCCAGCCATTTTGTTGTTTAAAGAAGCCACACAGCTCAATTCCTGGCTTAACTTATTTCTCTCTTCTTTCAGATAATGTTTCTCCTAGATGGACAAAGTTGAAAGAATAGAACAAAATTTGAAGAAAAGCTAAACACAGCAATGCATTTTGATTTCAAAATCTGAATTTCTGATCATTATTTCCTGGAATTTAGTCAGATTGTGATTAAATGGACAATGACCCCACTTCTATGAGGTAACACATAGAAACTGATCTTAATTATCTATCTGCAAACCAGCTGGTAGGTTAAATATTCTAGCTGGACATGATCATTGGCCCCAACTCAGAATGTGATATAGCAAAACATTTTTTTAAAAAATCAGTATTGAAATATGCAACTTAACAAATTCTAAACCTCCCTGTAAAAGTTATCATAACATTGACATACTGTTCCATTTCAAATGCCCTATCAGCTTGACTGATCTTCTGTCCTTTCTACTAGCCAAAGGAAGATGCTTCTATGCAGGTTTCATGTAAACAATCTACATATTTTGACTGAACTCTCCTAGCAAATGCTGCTATATCACAAGTACCCTGAGGGCTCTTTTAATAAACAAAAGGACCAACCCTAAGATAATGCTCAGTGGGATTTGTGAGCTTAGTTAAGTAAATTTGATTCTCCCCCCCCCCCCCCGTAAGAATCTTTGCTAGTGCAAAATACATACGCTCAAGGCAGATTTACACCGATAACACTCGTTTTAGCATGGCTTTGGCATGTTAGAATTTGGTCCAGCCATTCAACTGGGACACATTTATCTAAATTATGTATCTTAGCTGTTTTGACCTTAGTTGCGTTGGTCATTGCTTCCTCCAGGAACTTAATCTTGCTCTGCAAAGCATCTATCTGTCCGCGCTTGGCTGTGATTTGCTTTTGCATCCCCATTGCAACTTTCATTGCTATAAAAGACAAGATTTCCAAAGCATTAGCGGCATCGTGTTTGACAGCAAAGTTTAAGAAATGCCTTGTGGGCAATATACTGAGCTTTCGGTAGAGGCAGGGCCTAAGGCTTCTTGTCCTGGGCAAAAATAACATTATTCTACTATGTCTGAAATGAGAGGAAGACAGTGTGCATAATTAAAGTAAGGTAAACGGCATTTCCGTGTGCTGCTCTGGTTCGCCAGAAGCGGCTTAGTTATGCTGGCCACATGACCCAGAAGCTGTATGCCGGCTCCCTCGGCCAATAAAGCGAGATGAGCGCCGCAACCCCAGAGTTGGTCACGACTGGACCTAATGGTCAGGGGTCCCTTTACCTTTACCATAACGACTAATGATCTAACCCAGCTGTTCTCAAATGGTAGGCAGGACGCACAAATAGCTTGAAGGTGTTTAAGATTGATATGGCTGACAGTAGGGAATTGAAGTGTAGAATGTAGGTCTAAATTTACTTAGCATGTAATCTAGATTCTGGGATTGGTCCATGACCCCCCCCCCCCCAAAAAAAAATTCCATTGCTGAGTTCTTATGTAAACAGAAGCATCTACACTATAAATCTACCCCCACCCCCCGAAACCTGGGAATTGTAGTTTGGTTAGAACACTAAGAATTCTTTGTTAAGAGATTTCTACCCCACCCTTTTCAGTTTTCTCTGGAGAGGGGGAAAGATGGTTAAAACGTGGGAAACTGATTGAGGATTAAATCTGTAGATGTAGATCTAAACCTCCTATCCCAAATACATGGGAGAAATACAAAAAGAAAAGCTGTGAAGAATTTTCAGCAGATTAAAACACATAAATTTTGCAGCTAATTAAAGCTTAGTAATTAGGCAATTACACCTTTTTATCCCTTCTATTTGTGGTCTGTTGACTTCTCTTCACCATCATTGCAGAGAATGAACCACATTTTTGTTTGGTTTGTTTGGTAAGATAAATGGAAAAGGGGTTTACAGTACTTACATTTCAATGCAAGCAACATATACAGCAAAGCAATGTGCAGAAAAATACTTCTAATAGTTGGTAAAGATAAAGGGCCCCTGACCATTAAGTCCAGTCGTGGCTGACTCTGGGGTTGCGGCGCTCATCTCGCTTTACTGGCCGAGGGAGCCGGCGTACAGCTTCCGGGTCATGTGGCCTGCATGACTAAGCCGCTTCTGGCAAACCAGAGCAATGCATGGAAACACCGTTTACCTTCCCGCCAGAGCGGTACCTATTTATCTACTTGCACTTTGATGTGCTTTTGAACTGCTAGGTTGGTAGGAGCATCTAATAGTTGATAGTCTTAGCTAATACGGCTGAAGCCAGGTGCCTTAGTCATCGATGTGTGATCATTTTGAAGGCATGGTGGAAAGAGAGAATCTCCTCACAGGCAGAAGGAAATATAAAGGATTGTCTCCTTTGTTATAGAGATCCCACCCAGAGGAAACAAAGGCAGTGACTATACACAGAGGGTTCTCTCTAGGAAGATCAAGAACTCTCTGTGTACTAGCCCCGTGCTTGTCTAGCAAAACATGCATTTGTGATTTTGACAGCAAACCCCACATAAGCTCTAAAGCCTAGTACAGTGGTGCCTCACAAGACGAAAAGAATCCGTTCCGCGAGTCTCTTCGTCTAGCGGTTTTTTTGTCTTGCGAAGCAACCCTATTAGCGGCTTAGCGCTATTAGCGGTTTAGCGGCTTAGCGGCTAGTAAAAGCTTAGCGGCTTAGCTGCTAAAAGGCTATTAGCGGCTTAGCGGTTTAGAAAAAAGGGGGGGAAGCGGAAAAAAAATCGCATGACTAGCAAGACGTTTTCGTCTTGCGAAGCAAGCCCATAGGGAAAATCGTCTTGCGAAGCAACTCAAAAAATGGAAAACCCTTTCGTCTAGCGGGTTTTCCGTCTTGCGAGGCATTCGTCTTGCGGGGCACCACTGTACATATATGCTCGTTCACAATTTGGGAACCACTAATTTTGATCATCTCTAGCTTCAAGATTCATCAGTTCCATGGCTTTATAAATCTACACTGAACACTCCGTTTCGATTAAGTGTTGTCCACGGCATTTTTCCTATCTGAAAATCCGTATTAGAAATATCAAATGACGAAATAAAACAGGTTTACAAATTCTGCCTGAAAGGTAAAAAAGGTAAAGGGATCCCTGACCGTTCGGTCCAGTCATGGCTGAATCTGGGGTTGTGGCGCTCATCTTGCTTTATTGGCTGAGGGAGCCAGCGTACAGCTTCCAGGTCATGTGGCCAGCATGACTAAGCCACTTCTGGCGAACCAGAGCAGCGCACGGAAACGCCGTTTACCTTCCTGCCGGAGCGGTACCTATTTATCTACTTGCACTTTGTTTCGAACTGCTAGGTGGGCAGGAGCAGGGACCAAGCAACGGGAGCTCACCCCGTCAGGGGGATTCGAACCGCCGACCTTCTGATCAGCAAGTCCTAGGCTCTGTGGTTTAACCCACAGCACCACAAGGTAATGATCTTACAAAATAAAATGAAATAACACTTCCACGATTACCGTGGCCATCAGATCCCTCCATAGTTTTTACAGTGGCCCTGGTTTGCTCCAGCTCAATCTGAGCGGACTTCAGTTGCACTCTCAGCTTGCCCACGGTGGTTTCCATCTCTTCACTTTTATCTCGGTAGCTGCTCTTCATATTTTCCAGTTCATCTGCAAGGCACAAGAGTCACAATGAAGTCACAGCGTTGCGTATCTCCAAACACATGTGAACGAAATGAACACAAAATCAACATACGTATCTCAGGGACCAGTTGGAGGAGCAGTATTTAAGGTTTTACATGGCAGCACCAAGTGTATGACAGAACTGGATCGAGGGTGGAATCATAAATGGATCAGTTACATAGCAAATTGTAAGTGAGGATCCAGGGCAGACAGGTAGGAAGCAAGGATGGAGAAGGAAGCACCTGAAGCATGTAGCACAGAACTGGGAAGCCTCAGGTTTAGGGACCAAATCATAGAACTGCAGAGTTGGAAGGGACCGCAAGGGTCATCCAGTCCAACCTTCTGCGACACAGGAATATTTTGCCCAACATGGGTCTTGAACCCACAACCCTGAGATTAAGAGTCTCATGCTCTACCAACTGAGCTATGGTCCTCAGGAATCTCTCAGGCTAGAGGACAACAGACATGTTTACACCATGTAAATACACAAAGCAGGCATTGCTGCATAGAATCAGCTACAAAAGCAGAGTGCTGTTTATACTGGAAATAAAATACCTGCATCAAATGAAGGAGATAGTGAAGCTGACATACTTTGTATTTATCCCTTCCTATAATTTTGAAGGAAAATGTAACCAATCCACTTTAAATTATTTGACTGCAATGGTTCAGCAGCCAGCAATTTTTAGAGGAAGACGTGGAGTGTGTAAACTGAGCCTTCCACTGCTGGCTTCTACTAAAAAGCAAGTCCCACTGAATTCAATGGAGCTTACTCCCCAAGTAGCTAGGTAAACGCTGTGCAATCCTAAACATTTCCTAAGCAATCCTAAGAACCTTGCCCCAGAAAGGAAGATCTTTAACTGGGCTATTATTATTCAGAACTTCCTGGTTTAATTTTTAAGTACAGATCTCCACTGGGGCAGTTTCAGAGCAAGAAAAGTACTCCCAAGAGGGATGTGTGGATTGGAGAAATCAATTAAAAATGATGGTATCTGCAGAACTCCATGATTTATAAAAGAAATATAGATATCTTTCCCCTCCTCTTCCTGGTCTATAAAGTAAACTGAAAATAACACAGTATAACACAGAAGGGGAGTAGCCAGTGCAGGACCTCAAAATAGGGTATTACAGGTGTGTAGCAGGGCTGGTACAAAGCTGGCTATGGGGCCAGTGAATTTTAAGTTAATATATTCCTGGAGGGGAAAGATTCAGGCCTATTAACTGCATTGGCCTGGAGTTGACACTGTCGAGAACCAGTGCCCCAAGACCTGGGACACCCCTGCCTCATTGTTTGTTCAGCAGAGCAGCGGAACTTTGATAGGCACGTGAATTCCAACAAGACACAGAATGAAGGAAAAGTCTTTAGTAGAGGTTTACTAAGGCATAAATCATATCTTTCCTTGCCAGATCCCTAGCAAGGCAAAATTTAGGTCATGTAGAGCAAATCCAGTTTCAGCAGGGGGAAAAAATACACCACACAAATATAAATGCAAAGATACAAGTAAAAACAGAATAGCAGTAGGAGAGAGAGAAAGAGAGTAATGGAGCACCCCAGGCAGGCAGTTGGTGTTTCTCAACCTGTGGGTCCCCAGATGTTGTTGGACTACAACTCCCATCATTCCTAGTCAGCATGACCAGTGGTCAGGGATGATGGGAGTTGTAGTCCAACAACATCTGGGGACCCACAGGTTGAGAACCACTGGATAGTCTGTCTCCTTGAAGAATTGAGATAGCACAATAGGAAAGCAACATCTGCGCTTTCTCTGCCTTCAAGAAGGCAGGTCCTCTAGCACCTGAATAAACCAAGTCACTTCATTGCAAGCCACAAAAGACAAGACACCCCTCCTGAATTCTTCTGTGACCAACAGCACTTCAGATGTAAATCTGCCACTCTGGTGTGGTCTGCAGCTGGTGTTTGGATGCAACAGGGGATGCCATGGTGGGGCTGTGCTGCTAACCTGACCTACCTCTGGCTTAGTCACTGCTACACACCGGAGAGGGGAGGGATGTGGCAGCAGAGAGGTCAGCACAGTGCAAATGCACTGGCAGGGCCAATCCGGCCTTCCTGGGGCGCGTACTGTTTGGTTGTGAAGGCAACCCAAAGAAAGATGAAGCAGGTGAACAATATCCTGTCTGGTGGTCCATACCTGCAAGCGTAGCGAGCTCAATGCGGCTGCTTTTTACTTCACTCATCAGCTCTTCTTTTTCCATGCTTACTTCTTTCAGTGCCCGGAGCCTCTCAGAGCTGGCGTTCATCAGTTTCACCTTCTCCAGCTCCATCTCGCTCAGCCTGGCCTCCAGCTCACGAACCTGGATGTCTTTCTTGTCCAGCAAAATCTAGATAAAACAAGCTAATTCTCTTTTATGCTCCTTGACTAAACGTGCTAGCCCATTTGACCTTCACAGGGCTAGCCTAAATAAGGAGGAGGGGACACAACTTCTGCAAAACTTCCCTCCATAGCTGGTCACCTGGAAAGCAATTCTTACTTGCCACAGATGACTAGAAAATGGTAATTTCTAAGCTTGAGAATTGAATGGGAAAAGACACACCACTTTGACAGCAGGGTGCTGATAGCACAGCCTTTGTCCAAATGACAAGTTGCTCAAGACTGAGACGATAGATGAGAGTTAGTGTATTTGTACGGCCAGGGCTATACCCATGGGCCTACTGTATTACCTGACTACTGATGAGCTAGTAGTTGCAATAGCATCCTCAGGCCATTTGCAGTAATGGTGCCCAAGGGCAGCAGAGAGCTGGCCAGCAGTTCCTTCTGGAAAACTGCCACAGCGGTGCAAAGAGTAAGCTGCTTGTCTCTGGCTGCCCGGGCCCCTGATTCAAGACCCCCACAACCCTTGAGGACAATGGATTCATCCAGATGCACAGCTATCTTTTTAGATGAACAAAATAAGCAAAATCAGCTGTGGGAAGGGCAGTTTGACCCACACACTAAGGCAGCATTCGTCAACCTGCCGGCCTCTAAATGTTTTGCACTACAAGTGACACCTGCCCCAGCCACCATAGCGGTGCTGGCTGGGGCTGATAGGAGTTGAAGCCCAAAACATTTGGAGGGTGCCATGTTAGTGAAGGCTGCACTAAACACATTGAACAGTATGGAATATATGAAATATGCACTCTCTGCAAAACCAAATAAACAGAAATCTTATAAATCTCTGAAAGTCACAAAATATGCACTCTTGATGGATTCTCTTGAAAACATAGAACCAAATAAACATAAGTCTTATAAGTCTCTGAAAGTCTTTGTAGACTATGCAAGTCTCTGAAAGAAGCAATGGGTCAGATTCTTATCTGGTGAAAACAAGCCATAAAGCTTTGTTTTATGACGTCCCGTCCAACCCAAAGTGGCCCGCAAACAGACGTAGTGAACAGTGATTCCGGATATACCCACTGTTTCGTGGAATTCTTCTTCAGCACAGCAGAAGGATACAGAAATGCTTCATAAAACCATCTATATGGTAAATGGAATTGTATGGTTACATAACTTTATGACTCCTGCTCCATAGCAATTGTTCTCTGTTTTCAAGAGAATCCATCAAGAGTGCATATTTTGTGGCTTTTGGAGATTTATAAGATTTCTGTTTATTTGGATTTGCAGAGAGTGCTTATTTCATATATTTCATATATTTCATACTGTTCAATGTTCTGTATAGATTATATAAAGAGTTTACACTGACATCGCATTGTTGTACTTGGTCATCATGTTGCCTTGGATATTACTGATAATTGTTTGCAACACAGGAGGTTAATTGTTTGCACTAAAGACATGCCATACAAACTGCCTTCCTGGACCAGATCAATGTGCATTTAGTCAAGCATTCTGTTTAAAGCTAGCTCTTCTGGTCTAGTTTTCTGACCGAGAATTCCCATGACCAAAAGAAAAGCTTTATCTTTTTAAAAAGGTACCAACACTTCCCCCCACACAGCGAAACATGCACACCTTAAGCTCATGGAGTTCCATTTTCTTGTCGTTGACTTCTTTCGCAAGCTGGCATTTTTCCATCTCCATCGACCCAGCCGTCCGACTGTGCTGGCCCACGATCTGAGTCATGTTCTCGACTTGCTTCCGCAGGATCTCGATCACCTTCTCCTTCTCCACCACCTGCAGCCTCAGGGAGTCGCAATCCGAGCGCACGCTCCGCATGTGGTCGCTCTCGCTCTTCAGCACCTGGAGCTCCTGCAGCTTCCCGTCCACGCGCCCGCGCAGCTTCTGGATTTCCTCGTTGGTCGCCTCGATCACTTTCTCCTTCTCCTGCAGGCACGCGGTCAGCTCTGCCACGTGCTTCTCTGCTGCGTCCAAGCTCACCTTCTTCTCCGTCAGCTCCTCCACGACTTTGCGGAGCATCTCTTTGGTGGACTCTTGCTGGGAGGCCATAGAGGCCATCCTCTCGATGCTTTCGTTCTTTTCCTTAATTGCAGACATCTGGTGGGGACAAATGTTCCATATGTTTTCATTGTATCAAGGGAGGTTATTACAATTTTGACTGCCCTGGGTGGGACTGGGGAGGCACGGGGGCTGAAGTGTATGCGGGGTCAAGTCAGTAGCCTCCCCCTCTCCCACAGAGCCTCAGATCAGAGGGTTGGGCTTAATGCTTTTATCCACTTTCTCCTCCAGTGAACCTTTCCCCTAGGCACCTGTGCAGGATTTCCTCATCACCCTGTCACTCCCGCCACCTCTTTCTTGCTTGCTCAATCACTTCTTCCCTTTTCATAAGACAGTGTCTAGCAAGTTTTGGATATCTGGTAGTCACATCCAGTCTACGGCAAAGCGTGGTTTCCTGGATGGAAACCATGTTTGGAAAAATATGTATCTTGTGATACTTCTAGAGGGCCAGAGGCTCCCTCTCCATGCCACCTCTGTGGCATTTAACACGCACCAAGCTGTCTGTTCTGAGCCACCCCTCTTGCCAAATGCCTGAAAGACCTTCCCGCACAGCACCACATGAAATACTAGGCCTCACAGAATTCAAACATGGTTTTAATCTTAAATAAGATTCCAAAAGAGAGGAAGCTCTCTTTAACAGTGCATCAGCATGGCTTCCTCCTTTACTTATCACAATTGTATCCTGTCTTTCCTTCATGGCTCTTAAGGCAGTGTATATAGCTCTCTCCACAACTTCTCAGAGAGATTAATGGGGGCAAAATGAGCCTTGTGGGGATTTGAACCTGCCTATCTCCTTGATCCTAGTCGGTCAGCATGCTGACCATTGCATTCACAACACACTTGGAAGGCATCATTCAGGCTGGGTTAAGCAGACGCTGCCCCACTGCTATTTTTCATAACTTCTCGTCACAAGCATTAAAATAAATTATTTAATCCGAGCACAAAAACCAGATGTCCAGGGCCGTGGTACTTACAGTACCGCCTGGTACAACTGCTCAGTGCCTCAATTTTTCCTGCAGTTGCAGCCCCACTGGGGTCTTTGCTTTAACTCCAAAAGCAATCATGCCACCTGCAGGCCAGTTGAAGAAATACCCATAGATTGCCCACAACTGAAGCCCCAATGTCAGGGGTGGAGGAAGGGGGGTGCGGTAGGGGCGGCCCATCCCGGGTGTCACCACCGAGGGGCGGGGGTGCCAAAATGCCAGGCAGCACTCACCATGGGGCCTGCAGCGCACCCGAGCCACTGGGAAACATGGTAGCTTGGGCACGCACAGGCTCCGTGCTGCCTAAACAGTCCGCCCACTGCCCCAGTTGTAGGACGGCTGAGGAGGAGGAGGCAGCCAGACTCTGGAGGCCCCGTGGTGCACCACGCCCCTATGGGCGGCTCGCCACACCCCTGGGCACTCCGCCCCAGGCGCCCAAGCAGCTTCCTCCGCCGCTGCTCAACGTAAACCCCTGCAGGCATAATAATAATAATAATAATAATAATAATAATAATAATAATAATAATAAATTTTTATTTATACCCCACCCTTCCCAGTTCAAAAACAAATTTAAAACAGTTAATTAACACAACAAAAAACCAGCGTAAAACAACAGTATAAAACGTGAATAACAATAAATTCAGAATTCAAAAATCAATTTAGGGGGGAAATCCATCTAATAAATATTAAATGATCACCAGGGCTAGCTGGCTAAATTAGTCCTATTTGGACCAGCGTGGAGACCAAGGGAGAATTAGCTGTGGGATCCCAGAGCGGGTAATCTTCATAAAAAGGGGAAGGGGAGGGAAGGAAGGGGAATAAAAGATCAGGCTGAATTCAAATTAAAGGCCAGGCGGAATAGCTCTGTCTTACAGGCCCTGCGGAAGGAAGTTAAATCCTGCAGGGCCCTGGTCTCATGGGACAGAGCATTCCACCAGGTCGGAGCCATCACTGAGAAGGCCCTGGCCCTGGTGGAGGATAATCTGACTTCCTTAGGGCGCGGGACCTCTAAACTATGATTATTCATGGACCTTTGTGGGGCATACCAGGAGAGGCGGTCTCGTAAATATGAGGGCCCTAAGCCACAAGGCACAAGAGTGAAGCACACCTCCAGCTTTAATTGAAGGGGTTAGCAGCATCACTTGGCTATCAGGAACCTATACAATCTGCAGTATGGATGTTTCCCTTTGGCTTGGGGGCGTTTGCACTGTTCCCGGCTTGGGCCACCTTTCCTGACCTGACGTTCCATTTGCCCCTGGGACTCCATCTTCATGGACGACACGACGGACTCCATGCGCTGCAGTTCCATGTTTTTGTTGTCCAGTTCCCTCCGCAAGTGGTCAATGGTGATGCTGCTGCCGGTGTCCCGATCCCAGAGCCGCTTGTTCTGCTCTTTTTCCAGATTCAGCTCCATATCTTTCTTATGAAGCTCACTCTGAAAGGCGAGGCGTTTCCCAAGCATTAAATAAAGCTTTAAAAAGTATTCCATGGGTCTAATTGGCAGCCATTACAATAGGCTGTAGAAGAGGAGAGGAGGGACGTGGCATCACAATTAGCACTGCTGGGAAATCGGGCTCCTACTTTCCTCCCTCCATCTGGCAGCAGCCTTTCTGGCAGGGTGTAGCAGAGGAGAGAGGAGAAGGGATGCCAGATCACTCCATCTAGGGTTGCCATACATCCGAAATATTTTGGATATACAGTAGCTGGGATTCCAGGATCTGGCCGTCAGAAACAGTGCCCAGGTGGAAATTGCAAAAATTTCCAAAAAAACAGAGAACTTTTGTGCCCAGATTTTCACTTTTTGAAATATGGCAACCCCAAGTCTCCATCGACATAGCTGGTCCTTTTGAGAATTTGTAACCAAGAACAGAGTTTTGCTTAGTTACTTATTTATTAACAACCATTTCTTCCTCCCACCCAATCCATTTTCCTGTTTTGTTGTGTCTTCTTAGGTTGTAAAACTCTGAGGACAGGAACTGCTTTTTGCTTGCTTGTTTCAATTATTTGTAAGTCACTTTTGTAGCCCTTTTTGAAGGAAGAGTGCGATAGTTATTATTCCTGATGATATTTTCTTTTAAATTCTTTGAGAAAAATAATAATAAATGACTAATCCTGCAGGGCAGACCTAGGTGAGTGACTCACTCGCGTAAGCTAAATGCACAACGAACTCCAGCTCAAATTAAACATAGGGTATGATTTCCAGTATTTACAGTATCCAAAGTATCGGGGGGTGGGGGGTGGGGGGTGGGGAGAGAGAACATGCAGAAGGTACGCTGGCTGTCTGGCAGGCAGACATAGGCTAGCTATTAACACCTGAAATGTCGTCCTTGATTTGGGCTAAAGGCCAACATATATGCTTCCCTTAAAATGTTTCTCCACCCCCAAAGTAAGGCTGTAATCTGAAGATGAGATGGAGCCTAAGAAGTTTCCTATTACTTTCCATCTGTGCTCCCCCCACCATGATGAAAAGAGCCACCCCAAGCTCCCTTTCCCTAATGAGTGGGAAAGCAAGTTGGAAAAGCCGGGGCAGGGGTGTTCACGGGGGGGGGGGGATGGCATAAGGGTATAGGAAGCTCCTCTTTTCCCTGCTCCAATGCCCATCTTCCCCTTCACCACCACTCCTTGCTTGCTGCCAGGTGCTATGGTGGTTGCTCGAGAGCAAACAAGCAAGACTCCGACCCAGCTTTTTTGTTAGTGCAACTATTTACAGTGAAGAGCTTCGCAAGTTCATGTCTGGCTCAGTCGCTAGCAGAATCTGGGAGTGGGCGGTCCTTGTACCTCCCCTAGCATAACGGTCGCGTGACCCCCAACCTTCTCCTTCCCTCCCTGTGCCGAAACCTACTGCGCAGAGTGGGCGCTGGCAAAGGGGTACTTCCCTCCCCTCCGGTTTGCTCAGGCTCGGTGTTGAGGCTCTCCCTAGCATCCTCTGGTCCTACCACCTCCTCTCCACTGGAGGTGGGGCTTTCCTCCTCACCAGAGGAGGAACTGCTTCGCAAGACTTTCGGAGGTTCCCTATAACACAACTGCCCTTCCACCTCTCGCCTTTGAGCTGATGGCAGTTCCCTGACACTTAGTCTTTTACTTATGACTGATGCACCCAACTCACAATGAAATTATTCCTGTCCTAAATGAAGCTAACAATTCAGACTTCTCATGAATCCTGTTATGTGGGGGTTGTGTGATAGTCAACAGCATTCCTCAGACTATGCCTGTGTGATGTTCTTTTACATGCAGCTAAAGAACCCTCCCCAGCACCATTTTCCAAGTCCTGAATGATCTGTGCTAACTGTTCAACTTTCTCAAAGAATGTGTGTTTTCCTTTTTTAATGTAAAGGTAAAGGTACCCCTGACCATTAGGTCCAGTCACAGACGACTCTGGGGTTGCACGCTCTTCTCACTCTATAGGCCGAGGGAGCCGGCGTTTGTCTGCAGACAGCTTTCGGGTCATGTGGCCAGCATGACTAAGCCGCTTCTGGGGAACCAGAGCAGCACACGAAAACGCCAGAGCGGTACCTATTTATTTACTTGCACTTGACGTGCTTTCGAACTGCTAGGTGGGCTGGAGCTGGGACCGAGCAACGGGAGCTCACCCCGTCGCGGGGATTCGAACCACCGACCTTCTGATCGGGAAGCCCTAGGCTCTGTGGTTTAGACCACAGCGCCACCCGCGTCCCTTTTTTTCATGTAACGGAGGGTTTATGTAGCATGCAGATTAAAGCTGGCTCTTCATTACAAGCTCTGGTGTCCCCCCGTTTCACACAAAGGATTGGAATTTGATTTACTTACGTAGCCGGACTGTTAAAGTGATTTACAAAAAGCAAACTTTATGGAAGTGATTCAGTCTCAGATGCCTACCACCAACTGCTGAACCTGATCGTCCAAGTTTCCAGTTTCCTGGCTATACTGGTCCCTTTCATTTTGAGCCTCCGCCATCTCGGAATGAACCAAATGCAGCTGTTTCTCCAGCTCTTCTATCTAAGATATTAACACAAAGACACACAAAATAGTCTTACAGCAGATTTCTACGAGGAAGAAAGGGGTAGCATGTCTGCTGCGATCCAATTTCTGCAACAGGACAAACGTGGTACCACAGAATGAGGTACTAGGAGCAGAACTCGGCTTCCTGGGAACCTTAGCTCTCCTTTCTGTTTAAACAAAAGCTTTTTCTAGCCTGCAGTTTTGAAGGCACATTTGACAGTATATGGAATGTGCCTCCTGAATTGTCAGGAATCCAAAAGGTGCCTGGGTGGCTATTTGCAGTGCTCAGGGGCCGGCCTTCAGGTTCCTACAGGGCAACTAGCTGCTTCTGATTAGCAAAAACTAGAATCATGCAAAGTAATTAAAACTGCCCAACCAATAGTGCAAAGCAAGACATAATGCAAGTCTGGTTGGTTTGCAAAGTTGACACTGCTTTTAGGATTCTCTTTTCCCCCCGCAGCGCATAATTTGGATTGCTCGCTTGGATCTTTTTGGTTGATTGAACACTCTCTTAGTTGGTGGAGGTAGAAAGCTAGTCCTGTTATTAGTTTTCACTATGGCTGCTAAAACAACATCCGATACTAATCTGGAAGTGGTCTGGGCTGTTAAGACATTAACAGAATACTTCCAAATATTTGTTTGGAAAACTGGCACAATTCATAGATCAATCAAATCTCAGCACAACTTCACCTGTGGTCTTGACCAACACCCATTCATTGCAAGAATACATGTGCTTAGTGATTCACTTCCGTGATCAATACATGAAAAAGTAAATGAAAGGCATGTGGAACTCAATAAAGCACGTACTGCATCGCTTTACAAAAAAAACCTCTTGATATCCACTGCCATGTCACCTTGATCAGCCTACCTGTTATTTGATTTCTTGGACTTTTCTATATAAGAGAAAACATCATTCATTTGTAACTTGGAAGAAGGAACCTGCCCAGCCCAATGTGGCTTGTAACCTAAGCTGCAGTTGGGAAGGGAAGTCAAATGACTATGTGTGAATTATTGCCTCTAAATTTTAAAAGACAAAAATACAGTGGTACCTTGGTTCTCGAACTTAATCGGTTCCGGGAGCCTGTTCAAAAACCAAGGTGCAGCTTCTGATTGGCTGCAGGAGCTTCCTGCACTCAATTGGAAGCCATGGAAGCCACGTCGGACATTCGGCTTCTAAAAAACGTTCACAAACCGGAAAACTTAATTCCAGGTTTGTGGCATTTGGGAGCCGATTTGTTTGACAACTAAGCCGTTCGGGAACCAAGGTACCGTTGTATAACCTTCCTCTAAGCAATCATTGTCGAAGGCCCTTCTTTGTGTACCTCCATTGTGAGAAGTCTGGAGACCAGAAACATGAGGACAAACCTTTTTCACCACCCTAAAATACTACTACTACTACTACTACTACTACTACTACAATAATAATAATAATAATAATAATAATAATAATAATAATAATAATAATAATAATAATAATAATTTACTATTTGTACCCCACCCATGTGGCTGGGTTTCCCCAGCCACTCTGGGCGGCTTCCACAAAGACCAAAAAGACACTAAGATGTCACACATTAAAAACTTCCCTAAACAGGGCTGCCTTAAGATGTCTTCTGAAGGTCAGGTAGTTGTTTATCTCTTTGACATCTGATGGGAGGGTGTTCCACAGGGCGGGCACCACTACTGATAAGGCCCTCTGCCTGGTTCCCTGTAGCTTTGCTTCTCGCAGTGAGGGAACCTCCAGAAGGCCCTCGGAGGTGGACCTCAGCGTCCGGGCAGAACAATGGGGGTGGAGATGCTCCTTCAGGTATACTGGGCAGAGGCCATTTAGGGCTTTAAAGGTCAGCACCAACACTTTGAATTGTGCTCGGAAACGTACTATGAGCCAGTGAAGATCCTTTATATTGTCAAAACAAAAAAAATTCCTTGCAGTAGCACCTTAAAGACCAACTAAGTTAGTTCTTGGTATGAGCTTTCGTGTGCATGCACACTTCTTCAGAACTTCTTCAGAAGAAGTGTGCATGCACACGAAAGCTCATACCAAGAACTAACTTAGTTGGTCTTTAAGGTGCTACTGCAAGGAATTTTTTTTGTTTTGACTATGGCAGACCAACACGGCTACCCATCTGTAACTGAACCTTTATATTGTGTTATATTGTCCCGGCGGATAATACTAAATGCATTACATTCACGATCACAGAACACATACACAGAATTTAATTTGCAAGTGTCTCGCCAACATCATTTTGCAACCCACCTTGTCCTGAGCCATCCTCCTTGATTCTCGGAGCTCAGAACGCAGCGAGGACACAGTGTTTTCCAGCTGACTGATCTGTCGCCTGTACAATGAGTTCTGGTTACTTGCTTGCTCTCTAAAAAATATAGTAGAAGGAAGAGAGAAAGTGAACAACCTGAAACCAACGTGAAAGTGCAACATGTACAGAGATGATGGTGCAGACATAAAGCCACGACCCTGAGATTAAGAGCCCCATGCTCTACCAACAGAGCTGTCCCAGCTCCCAAGCCCTTCAGAAATGGAATACATAAAACAGACTTATAACTACAGTACACCTGCAATGGCTTACTACTGGGTGATAAAATATTTCAGATTCCTAATATTCCAAATAACTTTAATTGTGCCGTTCACATTTATATTGTGTAGAGAGCGCAGGATGGGGCTCAACTGCACTTTCACTTGACTCATATTTTGATCATACTGCAGGCTTCCTCAACCTTGGCTCTCCAGATGTTTTGAGACTACAGTTCCCAGCATCCCTGACCACTGGTCCTGCTAGCTAGGGATCATGGGAGTTGTAGGCCTAAAACATCTGGGGGCCAAGGCTGAGGAAGCCTGGTGTACTGCTTTTAATATTTGATGAATTATTGTATTTTAATATTTTGTTGGAAGCAGCCCAGAGTGGCTGGAGAAACCCAGCCAGATGGGCGGAGAATGAATGAATGAATGAATGAATGAACAACAACAACAACAACAACTGATTATCCCGTTTCCAATAGCTTTTATTGTTATTCTGCAAGCTGTGCCTTCCAAAAAATATATTGCACAATGAATTGGATTTTCACAGATGTGTGAAAAATCTGAAGAGAGTTTTTGCTTAACCGAGGTTCAATTCAGGGGGTACGATCAGTTTTTGGCATGGCACAGCCACAGAACAATGAAAAAAGTTCTCGGACCCAGGGGAATTAATTGATAAACAATGCAATACATTCAAGATACGGATCAAGCAAAAATGTGAATGAGCCCTAAATTTGCTCCAGCTATAGCCTATTACACATTATTCCTGTGTCACTAGAATTTCTCTTCTATTTAAATTTATACTGCATTACACTGGGAAAGCAGGAGGGCAGGGGTCCTAACCAGCTTTCTTCCACCCCAGAATTCTCACCCTAAAAGATTTAATGAATCCTAAGAGAAATCCAGTAAACAATCTGTGTCCTGCATTGGTATAATCAAGGGTTTCTGTGTATTCACCAGACAGTGTTTGCTTGCAACTTTTCAGTGATGTACTTGCAGAACAGCATTACTGAGACACTTACTGGATGATCTCCAGCTGGCTTTCGATGTTGCTTGCATGGCTGCGAGAGCTGTTCAGCTTTTCGTTCACAGCTTCCAATTCCTGTTCATGCGCACTTATCAGTCTCTCAACACTGTTATTAAAACCCCCCCACAAAAAACAGAAATGCAATAGTAAGACATCTGTGATCTATCTGTAGAGAAGGCAGTGGCAAAAACAGAGGGCTTATCCACACTTCACTTTGTCACGTTGCTTCCCACTGCTCCCCAGAGAAAAATTTGTTCCACCTCTAAAGAATGGGTTTTCCCTTGGAAGGGAACAAGGCAAGGGGAAAATTGCTCGGACCCATGCCTAAAAAGGGTGTGTGAAGCAGAAAACCTCTCAACCTCGTGCTTTCTAGGCACAGCACAAGAAGACGTGTGGGCAAATCCTCAGTCATGCTTTAGAGTGATAAAGACACAACTTAGGATGAAGCAATGCAGATAGCAGGTGGCTTGATTTCTAATGTCTCTGGGATTGTACATTCTTGCAGGGAAAAGTAAAGCTCTGTGTTCGGGGACAATCTAGGCTGGGTACACACCTCACATCTTTTCCCCAAATAATCCTGGGAACTGAAGTTTGTTAAGTGTTACGGGGTCCTTGCTGTGGGATCACATTCACCCGGTGCTATACCAGCTGCACTGGCTCCCGGTGGAGTACAGGATCAGGTTTAAGGTGCTAGTTTTAACCTTTAAAGCCCTATACGGCCTAGGACCCTTGTACCTACGGGACCGCCTCTCCTGGTATGTCCCACGGAGGACCTTACAGTCTTCAAACAAAAACATATTTGGAGGTCCCGGGCCACAGAGAGGTTAGGGTGGCCTCAACCAGAGCCAGGGCTTTTTCGGCTGTGGCTCCAATCTGGTGGAACGCTCTGTCACAAGAGACTAGGGCCCTGCGGGACTTGACATCTTTCCGCAGGGCCTGCAAGACGGAGCTGTTCCACCAGGCCTTTGGCCAGGGCACAGCCTGACCCCCTCCTTTGGCAGTCCTCACAGAACTCTAGCCCAATGGTTGCCATTAATCTGATTTGAACTGATTTTATAATGAACTGATTTTAGAACGTTGTATCATTTTACTGTTGTTAGCCACTCTGAGCCCCGCTTCGGCTGGGGAGGGCGGGTTATAAATAAATAAATAAATAAATTATTATTATTATTATTATTATTATTATTATTATTATTAGGATAGCAGCTCTGTGAGGGGTAAACTACAGTTCCCAAGATTCTGCACACAGTCCGGTCCCCATGGGAGGAAAGTCTTTCATTTATCCCTGATGGGAGTTCAGCCATCATGTTTTGCTAGACTAGCACAGGGCTAGTACAGAGAGGGTTCTTAAACTTCCAAAGAGGACCCTCTGTGTGCCCACTTCCCCTGACTCCTCTGGGCAGGAATTATGTAGCAAAGGAGATAATATTTCATACTTCCTCCTGCCTCTGAGTTACTCTCTTCCATCACGCTGCCAAGCTAAGCAAACATGTTTTGTTGAAGCTCCTGGTTTCAGCCAAGTTACTGAGACTACCAACTTTTATTTTACTGTAACTTGGAAGTCGTTTTCTGCATACTATTTTGCTGTATTTTTGGCCTGCATTGAAATGTAAGTAAACCTTTTTTTGTTTTATCTTACTAATAACTTGTGGTTCCTTCTCTGCAACAGGGGTGAAGAGAGGAGGTCAGCAGACCACAAATAAAAGGGATTAAAAGGTGAAATAGCCTAATTCCTAAGCTTTAGTAAGATGCAAAAACATAGAAGTGTTTGCTAAAAAGACTTCTCAGCCTGCTCAATTTCTGTATTTCCCAAGCCAACCTCGTCTCAGCTGACAACCGTTTCTAGATCAGGCCAGCTTCTCTAACTTAAGAGTGGATGTGCAGTGAGGTGGGAAAAGAAATGGGAACTCTCCCTGTCTATGAAACTGGATGGGCTTTTAACTATTTACTGATTTATTAGATTTCTATCTCACCTTTCTTCTGAGAGTTCAAGGTGGCAGCATATTTTGACAAATGCAGTCATTTTCTGTTCTTTGTTCTAAATTTTAGTCTTATGAATTATTTTCTAAACAAATATAGAGGAAGAAGATAAGAGCACAGTGTACCTCTCTTGTTGCTGTTGAAGCAAAGCTTCAGTTTTGCACTGTGATTCTCTCCTCACCATGTCCACTTGCTCTTCCATCTGTTATTAATAAACAGTCATGATTCACAACCAAGTGAGCAATTAGCCTTACCTAAACGTATCTCATAAAGGACCTTACAGCGGCCTATTTACAGAGCACAAGCATTAAGGGGGATAGTGAAGTTTGTTGATTCAGCACTCCTATGTTTAGACTGATAAGGATCACATGGTGGTTTATCATTAACATACAATCAGTGCTGACTGTGTATCCTGAATAACTCCAGCTGCATTTGTGGTGGGATGGGAGGTGTATGGGGTGTCAGGAGAGGGCTAGTACCTCTGATGGGGGACACATTGTGCTCCTTCTGGGGTACCGTAGTTTGTCCACCTTTGGTCCCCACCTGACACTTAACTCTCACCTGGGGCTCCTGGAAGCTGTCACCATGCAAAAGCAGCCACACCTCAGGGAATAGCTTTGATTGGCCAGCTAAACCAGGTGAGGGTAGCTGATGGGTCTCAAACCCTCAGCAAGATAGGGACTTATCCTGCATGCAAAGACAGGCTCTGGCGGATTGAGCAGATGAGACCAATAGTAGGTACAACGGTGGAGAAGGTGGTTTCTGCACATGCTCTAGAGCAGGGGTCAGCAAACTTTTTCAGCAGGGGGCCGGTCCACTGTCCCTCAGACCTTGTGGGGGGCCCGGACTATATTTTGGAAAAAACTAATGAACGGATTCCTATGCCCCACAAATAATACAGAGATGAATTTTAAATAAAAGCACACATTCTACTCATGTAAAAACATGCTGATTCCTGGACTGCCCCGGGCCTTAGTTTGCCTACCCATGCTGTAGAGCAGCGGTTCTCAACCTGTGGGTCCCCAGATGTTGTTGGACTACAACTCCCATCATCCCTGAGCTCTGGCCTTGCTAGGTAGGGGTGATGGGAGTTGTAGTTCAACAACATCTGGTGACCCACAGGTTGAGAAAGGCTGCTGTAGAGGGAAGTGAGGGCATATGGGGCTTGTCAGCCTCTACTGCCTGGCAGGATATCTTTGGGAGAAGAAAAGGCTAAGGAATAAACCCTACACAAATCCAGAGTTTAGTTCCTAAGACAGTTGGATGGCCTCTTGTATGCCTCTCTCTGCTAACTCCTGCAGTCAAGCTGGTGCCAAATGTATTGTTCTGCTTTCCTTTGGACCACATCAGCAAGGCAGGGGGTGGCCTTGTTGACTGGTCAGCCCAGGACCTCCATACACACTGCCCAGGCTTGCACCGTGGGGAGTTCACATCGGTGCTGCTAACTTTACCCTCAGAGTCGTACTCCATTGTCTCTTGAGACAGAAGGATGCAAACAACAGCAACATCTGCACAAGATAAGCTTGTGGTTAATGCTCCCATCGTTGCTTAGCCTAGTAGCTGAAAGAATAAAATGCCTCTACTTGGCTCTTTCTCCACCTGACACAGGCTTCAACAACTGTCCTGTATGTGCTCCACAATTCACCACAGTGTCATCTTAATTGCCAGGCCTGTGACCACAGGAAGGGGAAGAAATTGCTGTGGTTCAGAGGCTTCAACACTCATCCTATGGAAGTATGAGATTGGCTGCAGCCTTTCACAGCTGTGTGCTTTCCAGATGTTTTGGTGAACAACTCCTGCCAGGCCCAGCCAGCATTGGCCAATGGCCTGGGATGAACTGTGGTCCAAAGCATGTGGACGTTTTGGACCAGAGATTAGGGAAGGCTGAAGTAAGCAGCATAACACCATGAGTATGAATGAGCCTAGTTGACTCCTCAGAGGGGCAATGGGTCTTCCAAGGTCTCATGCTCTTTCCCAGCTCTGCTACCCAAGAATCTCCAAATGGAGATGCTATTGATTGAAACTGGGACCTTTTGCATGCTGGGCTGGAAAAACTGACCTGATCCTGACCCCCTTTGGGTGAGACATTTTCCTGTATAGTTTGAAACCAGACTGCTAAGGCATAGGTCCAGGGGTTTGCAGGTGTCATTGATCAGCTGATTGGCAGCACCTGCAATCCAGCTTTCAGCAAGGAGGCGTGACTATACCTGTCCTACAACCTGATGTCACTTTGTCTTAAGAGACTGATGCTCTTTGGACTGGGGGGGGGTCTGCAGCCATTTGCCATCTAGGCCAAAATGTATTCTCATACCCTACTGAACCATTAATTAGAGTAATGAGAGTTTCCCATGGCCTTTGGATCCCAATAAACCATGATGAGGCATTCGGACTGGAAACTGGATCATTTTGGAGGCACTCCAACCAAAGCAAATGAAGTTGGCTGCAGACACGGAAAGGAGGAGCACCCTAGGAGGATGTACAAAACTCCAGCAGAAGAAAAGGAAGAGGTTCAAAGTCTCCGTTTACATTTTTAAAACTCCTTATTGGTGCCATCTGCATTATTTGTTGTAAGCTGCTATTTTTCTTGGGTCTGTGACAAAGAAATACATGGTTAAAAACACCCCTGTTCCACCATGCCATAGTCCTGGTCCACATTGGGCTCACTGTGGCTATTTAATATAAAATAAATAAATAAATGCACAAGGTCAAACTAACGATGCATTTAACTTAATTGGAGTTTGGTGGAGTCTCTCTGAGGAAAAAGCGGTTCTGCATAAATAAGAGAATAATAATAGTTGTGGTTATTAACAATAATTTATTCATGTTAGGGCTTTAACGCCCATTAAAATCTTAGTTGATTGTTCTGCCTTCGTCAAATCCCAGCAAGAAAAAAATATGACAGGAGGTAGGAATTCATTCTGGGCAGAGGTGGGTGAGATTCAGCAGGAGCTCAATGCCCCCTCCCACCTGCCTTTGCTGCATCTCCACCCCCAGCTCCAAACTCCAGCCTTAATAGGAGTGAGAGGTGACCCAAATTTTGACACATGGAATGGCCGTTTTCACACCAGGTCTGGCCCAGAGCCCAATCAGAGGTGCAATCCAGTTGTCTGCATTTAAGCCTCAGTGTTTCAAAGGGACCAGAGCATGCATGGCTGCACACCAGAAATGTGGCCAATCACTGGCCAACAAAAAGGGATGCCACTGTGGTTAGATCCAAAATTGTTGCCTAATTCTATCCTGTGAAATAGGATAATCAAGTGTAAAAATGACCACAGGGTGTGAGCTGAGCTTGTGCTCCCGTTACCTGGTTACAATCCAGCTGTCAATATGACCTTGGTTATGCCACCAGATTCCCTCCTGTCTTGAGTACACAGTGATCTTATGCTTAAATTTCATTCAGAATGAGTTGAAGGGCACTTACTGGAGTAAGCCTCGCTTTGAGCAGGGATATCTCTGTATCTAGATCTCGCAGAACTTTACTGAAAGCCCTGGGAAGGTTGCAGGCGTGAAGGTTGGCGATGCTCTCCTGATCAAAGATCTTCTTTCCCGAACTTTCTTCATAGGCCAGTAGGACATTGCGAAGTTCCTGGAGGATGTCTTCATGGCCCTGTACCATCTTTTTCAGATGTTCTGTTTGGTTGTTGGCTTCCTTCAGCATCTCCTCCTGAAGGTGATTGGCTGTTTGCAGCTCATTGATTGTAGCCTTCAGCTTGCAATTGAGATCCTCTTGGGTTTGAGACTCTTTTCGCCTATTTATCAGAAAAGGAAGCATCCAATGCAAATTCAGGGGCTTCTGACAACATCCCACAACTGTGTTTTGTGGTTTCTTTTGCAGTCTCAAACAGGTGTACAGCTTCAGTCTTTTAGTGCTTTTCTGGGTACACTTCTATACTGACCTAGACTATTGTACAAAGGTAAAATTTACATAGGTCTCCCCACCCACTTTTGCTTTTGGCTCCACCCACCAATGGCATGTGGCCTTTGGCAGGTTGCCCAGAAGGGAATGTGGCTCTTGGGCTGTAAAAGCTTTCTGCCCCTGGTCCCCCCAAACCCGCAGCAATATGAAAAAGTAACCACTGTTAAACTTCTGATATGCCATCGTCACAAGACAACTGAACGTGTAGCAAATTGACTCTGGAAGTTCCCACTACCTGGGAAAATGGGAGGTCTGCAAAACAATACCAGCTACCTTAGTTGCACAGGGCATGGGGCCATTCCCAAGATGTTTTCTTTGATCCCAGGCCATAATTTTAGAGCCTAGCTGGGAAGCTGCAATTGGAATATGCAAATAGTCTTAGAACTGTGGCCCTCTGACAGGAGTGAACCAGCAGTAAATCACACTGAGCAAGCTGGAGTTAACTCCTTATAAGCAAAACAGGATCTGCCTAGAAGTGGGAGGCCTAATGAGCACAGCAACTCAAGTTCTGCCCCCATGAAGTAGTTGCCGAGACTAAAGGTCCCTGCCTCCCCATAGACAGCTGTGTCTTCTCCTCTTCCGGGTCCTCCCCCCCCCCCCAAGCAATTGGAGACTGTGCCTGCTTGTCTGTATTTGCTCCTCTCGCTTCATGCCTCTCCTGGTTCTGGGAGACCAAGGGGAGGGGAGCGTGTTGCTGCAGGAGGCGGAGACACCCATGTTTCTTCATAAGCCTGACCTATCGCTGCCACAGACTCTCCAAGCTCACTAAGCCCTGATACCTCTTCAGCATCTAACACCACCTCCTCCCAGTCTTCTCCCTCTGACCACTCATCACCATCCTACCACCACTCCCTGGGCTCTGAGCCTTCTTCAATTGGGGGTTCTCTAGCTGGTTTCTCACGCCATTCCTCTGTGTTGAACCAGTCCATGATACCCTCTCTAGTTTGTACCCATGAGGGTGCTCACCTGAGATCAGTTATAGACTCTTTTTCCCTCGTTACCTCCCGAAGGTTTGTCTGCAACTCAATTATTGTCTGTCTTAAAGTTAATTTCTGTTGCTCATGCTGTTCTGTAGCCTGCAGGAAGCGAAATAAGATCATGAAACAGTATTAACAGTAGACAAAATGCAATTTGGGAAATGGAGCAAGGCAAATATTGGCGGCACTGCTCTAGGACAGATCTTCCGATTTGCAGAAGTCAGATAATTGTAATTAAGAGAAGGCTTGCTGCAGTTTTCCATGATGAATTATCTGGCTCTGGCTGTTTTGCTAATCTGATGAGCGCAAAAGGTATCATTTAGACATGGCAGACCACTTTCATTTAACAGAACCAGCCATAAAAGGGAGTCTGATCTATCCCTAGCCTTCAACAACACCCCCTCATTTTCACAAACATGCACCACACGAAGGCATGCAGTTGCAGATTAAAATCCCGGCTCTGAAAGCATATCTGCAGAATAAAAACTAAACTAGTTAAACTGGGCTCCTGAACTGGGATGAAGAGAGGCTTCCTTACCCTTAACAAACAGTTCCCAACATTTTGGTAGTGTAACCAATATCAATGTGTGCATTTATTTATTAAAATGTTTCTATTAAAACTTCCTAAAAGCTGATTATGAAATTTTGAAAAAATTATAATTACCATATTTTTTGCTCTATAAGACCCACTTTTTCCCTTCTAAAAAGTAAGGGGAAATGTGTGTGCGTCTTATGGAGCGAATGCAGGCTGCGCAGCTATCCCAGAAGCAAGAACAGCAAGAGCAATTGCTGCTTTAACTGCACAGCGATCCCTCTTGCTGTTCTGGCTTCTGAGATTCAGAATATTTTTTTTCTTGTTTTCCTCCTCCAAAAACTTGTGGTCTTGTGCGCCTTATAGAGCGAAAAATACGGTAATTATAAAACCCTTCCTGTATGTTCCCAATCTGCTGCATTCAGATTTTCTTGGTGCATAACTTAAGTTACCTTGGTCAACGGTTTTGATTCTCCCGCCACCACCTTTAGTGCAGGGAACACACTGCCGTGGTTGTGATATCCACCCCCCGGAGTTAAATGACAATCAGTACACTGAGAGCTTTTCTGCCAAGCTTGAAACTCACTTCATTTAGCTTTTTCTGCAGATCTCTGACTTGCTGAGAATATTCTTCCAAGATGGACTCAATGGACTCTTTCCCTTTCCCTGGACATTTCTTGGGCCTTTTACTGGTCTCCATGTCAATGTCCAATTCATATTTAGTGTATACAATTTTGGGAGGGCTACTGCTGGTGGCAACAGCAGCAGCAGCAGCAGGGGCTGTACTAGAGATAGAACTTGTGGAGCCCTCCATCAGCGTGCCGAGCCTGGAAGATGTTGCGTTTGGGTTGCTCTTATATGGAGAAGAAGTGCCTATGGAAAACAACAAAGATGTTCAGGGCAGCTGAAGAAAGTGAAACAGTAGCAATAGTGGAGCAAGTGCAGTAAACAGTGATTGGCTGCTTGCCTATTCCACAACCATTCACATCCAAATTGAGAGCAAACAATAGGTTAGCTATTAGAGCAGGGTGTGCTGTGTTGGAAGCTCCTCTGGTTGAGCATTTTATATCGAAGAATCATTCTGATAGGGATTTATTGTTCACAGTACTGTGGGTGAATCAGAAAACCATCAACAAAAGACAAGATCATGAAAAACGGCTACGACAGAAAGAATCTCAGTTCATTTTTATGTTTAAGGCCATTCACCCTGAAGGACTCAATTCTGAACTGAATTTAAATTGTTTTATTTGATGTTTTCTTATTGTTGTTATACTGCTTTGTACCTTTAAATTGAATTACTGCAATTCATTCTCCCTGTAATGAGCGCCACCTGGGAATGGTTACTTATGCTTCAGGTATCATGAAACTGGTAGAAGTGGTTACATATCCACTGCTCCTTGTGCATTTTACTAATCTATGGGGTATGTACCCTTGTTCTTCTTATTGTAGTTGTAGCATATGGATTGTAATGTGTGAAGTTTATATAGTTTTCATGTACACAGGTCATTGTTTCATATTTGAATTATTTTGTAGTTGTGCTGAAGAAGATTCCAGCGAAACAGTCAGATTATCCGGGATCTCTGTCCGTTTTTATTCACGTACTACATCGGCACCATGAACGCCTAAAAAAAGTTTTACCGCTTAGCCCACAGGATAGCATCTATTACTTTGTTTCAACCATAGACTTATTATACTTCTACGGACTTTCAAAGATTGATAGATGTGTGTTCAATTGATTTCAAATACAGTGGTACCTCGGGTTAAGTACTTAATTCGTTCCGGAGGTCTGTTCTTAACCTGAAACTGTTCTTAACCTGAAGCACCACTTTAGCTAATGGGGCCTCCTGCTGCCGCTGCGCCGCCGGAGCACGATTTCTGTTCTCATCCTGAAGCAAAGTTCTTAACCTGAAGCACTATTTCTGGGTTAGCAGAGTCTGCAACCTGAAGCATATGTAACTGAGGTACCACTGTATATTAAGAGTATTTACAAGTGTACACGTTTTGTTTTTGTTACTAAATCCTGTATATTATGCAATAAGAATTACAGTGCTATCTAGTATACTAGTCTGCGTGTTGCTTGTATCGTTTGTTGTATTAGAGCAGGGGTCGGCAGCCTAAGACCCATGGGCCACAAGCGGCCCACGGCGGTCATTTAACTGGCTCACGAGCTGCTCCTGAACCAAGCTACCTGCTTGGCGAGTCCCCGTGCGCTGCGCTAAACCACCGCAGCGTGGTACGGGGACTTGCTTCCGCGGCACCGAAAATTGCATCTGTGCAGACGCCAAAAATCGCGGGTGCGATCCAGCCCACGGAGGGATCTCCGCTGGAGCGAACTGGCCCTGGCGAGGTAAACTTTGCCAACCCCTGTATTAGAGTCAAGTACACAGAGTAGAAGATGGCAGGATCCCCAAGGATGCGCCTTACGGGGAGCTAGCTTCAGCCACCAGGCTCGTTGGCAGAGCAATTCTGTGCTACAAAGATGTGTGCAAACATGACATAAAGGCTGGCAGACATCAAGCCTGCCATGTGGGAAACCCTTGCAAATGACCGCAGTGCCTGGAGACAGGCAGTCAGGTTAGTGACCAGAGGAGGAATGACCGCTGTGAGGACCGCAGAGAGAGATGAAACACCACGGTGCATCTGCAGCAGCACAACTGGATGCCTTCATCTGCCCCAGCTGCAACAAAACATGTCTCTCCTGTATTGGTCTCTACAGTCACAGCAGGCACTGTAACTCTCCAACGGTTTGACTTCAGCCCCCTGTGGCACACTCTTCCAGTAACTCTCAAGGCAGGCAGTGTCAGGAGTTCAGCCTACACTCGAGTAGGACCCTGGCAGAGACACATGCCCGACTGGCATGTTCCCTCCCTATTGGTCAATCGTTCGGGAGCTTCATAAGCTTTCTTCAGCCCAAACATCACAGCGACTGATGCCAACCGACACCGGCACACTTAGGGATCCGCAGAATTTGCGCACCTTGTGTGACAGACCTCAGTGACTCAGCATTTTGGCTAATCTACTTTATTTAAATATAAACACACACGGAGCACTGCAACATGGCTCCCTCTCTCTCTAGCATCAGACAGCAAAGAGAAAAAAACAAAGGACAGTAGTCCCACTTCATGGAACACAGTAACACAAACATCCTGTCTCCGTCACTTCCCACTCTGTAGAGTCAAAACATATACCGTCATGTGAAAGACAACAATCCTATGACTGCAATCATGGAGCAGGAATCCTAACAGGCAGATGCCAACAGCAAGAGACAATATCCTTGTGGAAGTTGTAGTGTTTGTCTGAACTGCAGCAAGATATGGGCTGCGTTCTGGGAACTGTAGTTTGTTAAGGGTGCTGAAAACTGTATCTCTGTGAAAGAGAAACCATATGATGAATTAATCCTAGAAATAAGAAGGAATATATGATTAAGGACTTTTATACATACAGCACTGAAGGAGCAATTGGTTTAGGGCAGTGCTTTTGCTCATTATGGCACGAAGGCATGACAACCCAAAAAAACTACAACTCCTATCTGTGAGCGTAGAAGTTGCACTGGAACTAGTAGACTTCAAAGCTCATAGGCCAAACAATTTTTGAACACAAACTTGCAGGAAAGATTCTGAAATTGTGGTGTGTAGAGTATACACAAGCTTCAGGAAAAGAACTATTCAAACAGTTAAAGAAAAGGATGTATTGGGCCCACAGATAAGGGTAATGTTATTGCCTAATGGGCTTGATGAGGGTATCAACTGGATGACAGCTACAGATGTGACAGGAAACTCAGACTCTTAACTTTCCTGTGTTTCATATAAACCTTTCCTATTTTCCATTTGTATTGGGTTAACTATAACATTTTTTGTTGTTGCAATATATAATATTGTAGAATAATGCAGAATAAGTGTTGGGAGGATAGTTTTAAAGAGTGAATCGGGTATATGAAAATTTAAGCAGGATGCTTATTACACTTGATTACCTTATTGAGTCAGGTATCTAATTTATTGGAATGGTATAAAAATCCCAACCTTTTGAGCATAGATCTAGATCAGTTTGAGGGTATTTATTGTCTGAATGAAGAACTGGTTCGAGTAAGTAACATAGCTCCATTTTTTTTAATATATAGCGAAAAAAATTTAAGTCTCTTGCTAAACTGATCTAATCAACTCACTTTTTTGTAGAGTTTTAGCCAGGGCTGCCAGTTTGAAATTTAAGAGGCTTAACCTTTTCATCCATCTTTTGAACGCAACTAGTAGCTCTGAAATCACCTTGTTGCCTCTATGGTCAGCTGCAAGGCATTCTCCATTTTTACACTTTATGTACATGCAGGTTGCACATACCTGAACTTGTCAAGAGGTTTGAAGGAGAGGAACACCCTTGACGTGTGAGGGATTCCACTGAGAATTTGGTTGCTTCTTCCTGCAGTTTCAAGGTCTCTTGGGTTTGCCTTTGCAGCGCTTCCCTGTGGAGTCAAAAGGCTGCATATGAGTAGAGACTATGCTGGATGGAAAGCGAAACACCGATGGACAACAAAAGAGGTTTAAAGGCAAATCTTTTTTTTAAAAAAAGCAGTATAAGCACGGAAGATTGGGAAACACTGGCCTGCGAGAGCTCCAGTTGGAGGACAGCCTTTACCAAAGGTGTCGTGGGTTTTGAAGACGATCAAACTCAGGGCAAAAGGGAGAAACAAGCAAAGAGGAAGGCATGTTTGGCAAACCCTCACTGTGATCAACTCCCGCCCGGAAACCTATCTCCCCACATAGGTTTGGAAGGACGTGTGGATCCAGAATTGGCTTCCACAGTCACTTACAGACACACCGTTAAGACCGTGTTCATGTGAGACAATCTTACTTACAATTTACGAGTGATTGCCAAAGAAGAACTACACCAACTAGAGGTGACTTTCACCTTACAGGAAAAGACACTGTGGAAAGAACTTTCTGAGCCCTCTTCCTTCCTCCCAGAGCCTGCTAAGCAAGGCGGTGGACAAGGCCCACTCCAGAGAGGTATAGATAGTTGGGGGGGCAGTTCTGGGGTTTCCTGGCTTTATGTGATTTTGCGTTTACGCATTGACTCCAAAACAGAGCCCTTCCATAAAATGTGAGTTAAAAGGTAAAGGGACCCCTGACCATTAGGTCCAGTTACGGACGACTCTGGGGTAGCGGCGCTCATCTCGCTTTATTGGCCGAGGGAGCCGACATACAGCTTCCGGGTCACGAGGGCAGCATGACTAAGCCGCTTCTGGTGAACCAGAGCAGCGCACGGAAACGCCGTTTACCTTCCCGCCAGAGCGGTACCTATTTATCTACTTGCACTTTGACGTGCTTTCAAACTGCTAGGTTGGCAGGAGCTGGGACCGAGCAACGGGAGCTCGCCCCGTCATGGGGATTCGAACCGCCGACCTTCTGATCGGCAAGTCCTAGGCTTATAACCCACAGCGCCTATAACCCTAGCCTATAACCCACAGCGCCACTCACGTCCCTCAAAATGTGAGTTAAAAAGGTAAAGGTACCCCTGCCCGTACGGGCCAGTCTTGACAGACTCTAGGGTTGTGCGCCCATCTCACTCAAGAGGCCGGGGGCCAGCGCTGTCCAGAGACACTTCCGGGTCACATGGCCAGTGTGACATCGCTGCTCTGGCGAGCCAGAGCCGCACACGGAAATGCCGTTTACCTTCCCGCTAGTAAGCGGTCCCTATTTATCTACTTGCACCCGGGAGTGCTTTCGAACTGCTAGGTTGGCAGGCGCTGGGACTGAACAACGGGAGCGCACCCCGCTGCGGGGATTCGAACCGCCGACCTTTCGATCAGCAAGCCCTAGGCGCTGAGACTTTTACCCACAGCGCCACCCACATCCCAAAATGTGAGTTACTTGTACATTAATTCCATAATCTGGCCTAATATTTTCATTCAGATCACATTCCTAAATGTACAGTGACAGTTAAAAGCATTTGCACACATCACACCTTAACACATGCATTGTCTGCTGGACCTTTCTGAGAAATGATAGTGTCGACTAACAGATAAATACTTTACTATTAAATTCTCCCGAGAATCTATTAATTATCAAGGACATTCCTGTGCTCAAATTGTCAACTGCAGATTATTGACACCTCTGTAACAGGGTAAAAGCAAGCAGGTACTACCTTAGTTCTTTAATATTCTTGCTCATTTTTGCAAAACCTGCAAACAACAACAATTATTTCATAAGAAATCAATTTGAGAAAGCCTCTGTGATAAAATATACAAATGAATGCAAGAGCATTACAAGTATACATGGGATACATTTATTCTGGAATCCATCCATGGTTCTTAAATGTTACATATTTTAACAAACTGTTTATGTATATTACATATTTTTGCTCTTTTCCATTTCAAAACAAACAAAGAGTTTAAGAAAAGCTCCTTTCACGAGAAAGCTTCTTTACTATAACTTTTTTTTTTACAAATGAATACCTTGCCTTGTACTATTGAACAGGTGAGCAACCTGGAAATCAGGGACCAACCACATTTTATGTGGTCTCCCAAGCCTCATGAAACTGACCTAACTTTCCAACCATCATGATTCCTTCCTATCTGTTCATTTTATCCTTATTGTTCCTTGCCTTTTCAGGCTTTCTATGTAGTGTCTGAATAGTTGGAAGGGAACAATATTTTAATGAATGAAAATAAGTGTACGGCTTTTAAATAAAAGTGTTTTTCCTGGTTGTATCAATGGGGGAAAGAAGTATATTTATTTGAGACTATCCCCATTTTACCCAGTGGTTACACTCACAACGTACATTTAAAGTGGACGGCTTCCCCCAAAGAATTCTGGAACTGCAGGGCAATTCAACTAAATACACACGCCCCCTTACTCAGCCAGTGCCAGATAACAGCAATAAAAATCTGATCTACCACCAAAATATTTATACCTCAAAAGGAGTTTGTCCTCTCCAAGAACCGCAAAAGGATTTCACGACAAACCTAAATGGATATAAACTTCATCAGCATTCAAAGGTCACACATACTTTTAGAAGGCAGAACCTTTAGAAAAGCAAGATAAGAGATTTCACATTTTCAGGATACAGCTTCCAATTTCAAGTTTAAAAGATGTAGTAGAAATTTGCTCAACTCTTTGCTTATGCAGATGTGACACAAGAGGATGCAGACCAAAGCCAGATACATGTGACTGCTTTGCCTTTTGGTCAGATCACCAATCAGCGCATCATGCTCAATATGCTGGATGACGAATCAGCAAAGTGCAGCAACTTTGCTGGTTCACAGAGTCTCAAAGATGCACATGCAAGTCAGGAGGACTTTAGATGTTTCAACAAAGAGCTGCAAACAATGGTGATGTGGAATTTGCCAAAGGGGCTAGATGCAGAAGACAAGGAGAGTATGACTAATTTTGTGCTAATGATGTGCTGGACTGGGAGCTGCCTAAAAGTTCTTGAAAATAATACAATTGCCTTATGTTTCATGGAGCCTGGATGTCCTGAAGGATCATAATATTTAATTAAAAATGAGGGATGTCAGAAAGCACTTGTATTGACGAAAATAAGATGCTAATATCTTGCCTTTGCACTGTCCAGAAAAACATATCAGGGGAACATTCTCAGGGGATCCTCCCACCACCATCCACCAGGGAAAAGGGAGGCTTTGCTGATTCTCTAAAAGGCATAATCCAGTTAACACACAGGAAAATATTTTGGCTATGTTGTAGACATTTAACCTTTTTATATAAATAAATTACATTTTTGTGCCTGTGCAACCACAAATGAATGGGAGGTCTTGCAAGAATAACTAAGCCTGGGTGAACTTCGATGCTCTGGAACAAAGTGAACACTTATTAGGGGTCATTGTCTAGAATAATCTAGCTACTGTATATTCATGGAAGGAAAAGATATAAATCCCCAAGTGTGTACAAGAGTCTTGTATTTAACACTCACCTTGTTGCCATTGGCAACCCGGAATTCCATGCAGCTAAGTGTGTGGAATTCTCTCCAGGAGAGTTAGCAGGTTTCACCTTCATCATCCTGTTCAACTTCCCCACTGGGTATGGAGGAAGACAAAACAGGCTGGTGAAGAAGAAACTACGGACAGCTACAAAAGTATGGAATTTATACTAACCTTAACTCAGATAACAAAGAAATCTAGACACTCAAGGGCAGGTGAAGAATTGGGAGGAAAGGTGTAGCAGTTTAACTTTTATTTCTTTACATAACACTGTATTCTTGAAAATCAATAAATATATGGGGGGAAAGCCTGTGTGTTCTGTCCTTCCTTTGGCAGTCTGCTGTGCTTTTGGCAGCATAAAAAAGGCAAGTATTTTTTATTTTGCAGGATACTACTGGGGAGGGGGGCTTATTTACAAGGCTAAAATACATATATTTATTTCTTTTTGAAATGGTTTTATTCCTTCCCCCGCACTCAGTATCAAGCTTTGAGGGGTGACCTAAGAAAAGCTGACAACTGAGCTCAGTAACAGGCGAAGAGGAGCACTAGAAGTGTTTAAGTATGTTTTTATAGTAACAAGGTCTCTCTAAAGGTAAAGGTAAAGGTACCCCTGCCCATACGGGCCAGTCTTGACAGACTCTAGGGTTGTGCGCCCATCTCACTTAAGAGGCCAGGGGCCAGCGCTGTCCGGAGACACTTCCGGGTCACATGGCCAGCGTGACATCACTGCTCTGGCTAGCCAGAGCCGCACACAGAAACGCCGTTTACCTTCGCGCTAGAAAGCGGTCCCTATTTATCTACTTGCACCCGGGGGTGCTTTCGAACTGCTAGGTTGGCAGGCACTGGGACCGAACAACGGGAGCGCACCCCACCGCGGGGATTCGAACCACCGACCTTTCGATCGGCAAGCCCTAGGCGCTGAGGCTTTTACCCACAGCGCCACCCGCGTCCCTCTACAAGGTCTCTCTAGGGCATGTCAAATACAGTCTTCTTTCATTTATTAATATGGTAGTGTAGAGTACTATAAGATGTTTGGGATCTGCCTTTCTTGACTCTCTTTTAAAATGCAACATATAAGGCCAATGCATAGGAGAAAAGAAAGAATGAATGAAGCTGGCTGAAAAGGTGAAAAAGGAAAGAACACCAAGAGGACCACTCAGGATTTGGGAAGGGAGAAGGAATCATTTAAAACCAGGATGTCAGAATTTTCTATATTTGTGACATATTCACCTTGTTGGTGGTGCCACCCCTGGGGTGGGGAGACTGCCTGGTTGGTGCTGACCTGTAACAGAACCTTTGCACTTCCCCTGTTGTGAGGTGTGCCTGTCTCCCTCATTCATGACTTTCAGGATTTTTTAAAGAAATCCTTTACCTAGGCATTAGATGGCTGAAAGACACTTCCTGGCAACCCTGAGCTCACTGGTTGAGATAATGTTTTAAAACACAATGTTTTATGAACACTTAAAAAACAAAACATGTTATTATTGATGCCATTTGCTCTTTCAGGAGAAAGGTAAAGGGACCCCTGACCATTAGGTCCAGTTGTGGCCGACTCTGGGGTTGCGGCGCTCATCTTGCTTTATTGGCCAAGGGAGCCAGCGTACAGCTTCTGGGTCATGTGGCCAGCATGACTAAGCCGCTTCTGGCGAACCAGAGCAGCGCACAGAAACGCTGTTTACCTTCCCGCCAGAGTGGTACCTATTTATCTACTTGCACTTTGACGTGCTTTCGAACTGCTAGGTTGGCAGGAGCAGGGACTGAGCAACGGGAGCTCACCCCGTCGCAGGGATTCGAACCGCCGACCTTCTGGTTGGCAAGCCCTAGGCTCTGTGGTTTAACCCACAGCGCCACCCGCGTCCTGTTCAGGAGAAAAGGTGGGGTATAAATAAAATAAATTAATATAGGGAAGCAGCTGCCAAGGCGACTTGACAAGCTGACATAGGCAGGTTCCAGGCCTTTTGGACCCTTTGAGCAAAACAGCAGATTTAAGAACTCAACAATCAAGAAATCCATAATCCGGCATCCTAACCCACAATCCACTAGCAGTTACCCGGGGACCAGAGGACTGTGCTGTGCTGACAGAGTCTGCATGCTCTGGGTCCTGCGAGGAAGGGGTGAAATTGTCAACAGTCCATACCTGTTGTATTGTAATAACTCTCAGAGAAAACCCACCAGTGCCGGATCTAGGGCAGTGCGGGCGGTTCCCCTGCCAAGCCGAAGGGGCACAAAACGGAGAAGATTCATAACTGAGAAGATCCGTTTGGGGGCACCAGATTCTGGCCTCACTCAGGGTACCATAGGATGAAAGATGACCAAAATCCGCCCCAGACTAGACATTCCTCAGAAACAGGAAAGCTAAGGGCAAAACCCCCCGAAAAAGGTATCCTGGGCAGGCAAGATGCCTGCCTCCCTGTCTTTCAAGTCCCAACACTCTCCCCTGCTAAATATGAAAATGTGGGTCCAAAAGCCTTGACCGGCTGCTTGAACACCCTGCCAGGCCTGGGGCGGGCCAAAAATCAAGCGGATAGGTAAACCACCACCCCCCAACCCCCCCCCAAAACGTAGCTCTGAGATGGTGGCGGTCACTTGACTACGCATTAGGCGGAGATGCTCTAATTCTTTAAAACCTTAGAACCGCAAGGTCAGTAAAGGTTATTTGGGGAGGGGCAGTAGAGTAGGGGGTGGCTGGCCCCTTGGCCTACACGGAAACGCCATCTTCTCCTAGGCCCAAGGCCTGCGTCCCACCTGCTACGGACTGTCCTCTTCCCACTCCTCACCTGAAAGAGGATCCAAGTAGGGGAAGGAAGTGGACACACCTGGGGCAGGTGAACTAGGAGCCCACAGCAGCCCCTGCTGGTGGGAGGTGGAACTGCAGAGGCCTCCCTTAGGCCCAGGCCCTCCCTGCGCCACCATATATATAATATATATATACACACATATATATATATATACCCCTTGAGGCCTAGTTAGGGGCAGAGGCATTTGTTTACTTGTTTTACTACTACTACTACTACTACAACGAAAGACCTCAATGCGGGTTTGCCAAAAGGTAGAAAAGCAATAGAATTGGGGATGGGGGTGGGGTAGACAGTCATGCTTTAAAAAAGAGATTGCTCTTTATTTATGTCATAACACACGGCTTGGTTGCCAAAAACCACCAAAGAAAACCACTCAAAGCAACAGAAGTAATTAGATCATAATATTGTGGTGATGATATGATAGATAGGAGATCGGGTACAGCAGAAGGGGAGAAACAGCAACTCCACAGAATAAAAGAGTGGGAAGTCGACGAAAAATCAGAGAAAAGACAAAATGGTGGTCTGCCTGTATACGCTAAAAATGTTGAGACTTAATAAAATATCATTGTAAAACAAAAACCACACGCCTCAAAGCAGGTTTACAAAAAGGTAAAAAAACCAACTCAATAAAATCAAAGCGGGGTGGCTTTAAAAAAGATTGTTTATTTCATAATACACCACTTGATTGAAACAAACCAAGCTTCAAAGCGGGTTTACAGAAAAGTAACAAAAATATTAAAATTGAGGAAAAAAGCAGCCACACTGTAATGTTTGTGATAATGTGCAGGTGTCAGGTACATTAAGTGTTCAATCTGGAACTTTTAGGGTTGTCCCCCAAAATAATCTGCAACAGAAATCTATCTATCTATCTATCTATCTATCTATCTATCTATCTATCTATCTATCTATCTATCTCTGCACACTGTGCTTCATGAGAAAGGAACCAAGGCCATAAAAAGCCACTGTGTGAGAATCCAAGAAGGGGGAGGGTATCAGGCGGAAAAATCCCGCTGCAGTGCTAGCAGGAGATATGTTTAAAAGTGCAGAGAGAGAAATAAATTTCCAAACAACAAAGTCCCATCCTGGGACTTGTTGCATTGCACCTACCTCTGAGAGCGACACCTGCGGGGTTTGTGCCTTGCGGTCTTTTGCAAAGTGTGAAAACGTTTGTTAGGCCAGGAGTTGTGCTGAACTGCCTTGCGCGATGATGACCTTGCTCTGCACACACAAGGGGAGAAGGGACCACATTGCTTCTCTCTGAGGGCTGCCCTGCAGTTCATGCTTCCCTCCTGCTTTTGCACACGACACACGGGCCACAGTTGAATGCCGAACAGGACTCCTGAAGTGCAGAACCGTTGAGAGTCAGCAGCCCTCCCTCCGGCTGGCTGGCGGCGTATGGAATAACCTAGGCAACAAACTCCACCTCTGATAGTAGCTGCTGTGTGCATGTGTGGGAACCAATGAATGCCACTTCTGGTGTTTGGTTTCTCCAGAAGACGGCTTTTGTTCATGCATCTCGGTAATTGCTGTGGAAGGAAACTGAACACTGCCATGCTACAGCGCTTGCTGGTGCTTCTCTGGTTCGGGTCAGCATAAGCCCTTATGCACTTGGGGTTGGGGGAACTTATAGAACCTCCTATCAGAATACAGTGGTACCTCAGGTTAAGTACTTAATTCGTTCCAGAGGTCCGTTCTTAACCTGAAACTGTTCTTAATCTGAAGCACCACTTTAGCTAATGGGGCCTCCTGCTGCCGCTGGAGCACGATTTCTGTTCTCATCCTGAAGCACAGTTCTTAACCCGAGGTACTATTTCTGGGTTAGCAGAGTCTGTAACCTGAAGTGTATGTAACCTGAGGTACCACTGTAACACACGTTTGTAACATGCACAATAAAGAAACTGTGCACATATTTCTGTGTACTCTGCATCCAACACGCAGGATGCAGAGTACACAGGTGAACACATCGGGTAAATCACACCCCATATTTATCCTGTATCTATCCCAACATGCTGTTTTGATGGCTCCCAAACCGAGAAAATGACCTGGCCGCGTTTTGAAGTGGTAAAGTGTACCCAGGCACAGACTTGGTTTTTTCCTTGCTGTGAAACGCTGGACACTTCATAAGTTCTGCTTGCAAGGCCGGAATCTCTGATTTAAGACCGGGCTTTCACAGCCAACCTACACATTACAGTGGTACCTCGGGTTACAGACGCTTCAGGTTACAGACGCTTCAGGTTACAGTCTCCGCTAACCCAGAAATAGTACCTCAGGTTAAGAACTTTGCTTCAGGATGAGAACAGAAATCGTGCGGCAGCAGCAGGAGGCCCCATTAGCTAAAGTGGTACCTCAGGTTAAGAACAGTTTCAGGTTAAGAACGGACCTCCAGAACAAATTAAGTTCTTAACCCGAGGTACCACTGTGCACAGAAACCTAAGTATTAGAATCCCAGCAGCTGTTGTTTCTAGTTGAAGCTGCTTTGGGGAAGGGAGTGTTTTTGGCAGAGAAGAGGCAGAAAGGTGCTTTATTATCCCCAAGTTTGCTGCTTTTGTCATGGCTCCCTTCCCTAGCTGTGGGGGGCTTGAAATGCAGCAGGAAACCTTTATGGCACATTTCTGGTGATTTGTGGTCCTGATGCTATCAAGGCAGTCACATGCTTTCAACGCTGTTTGCACCTGCAAAGGTTTTGGGGTGGTCACACAGCTTCATTACCAATCAGAGAGCGAGAGAGAGAGCATGGTATAGTGGTTAGTGCATTGGATTTCAGCTGTGTAGCTCAGTTGGTTAAAGCATGGTGCTGATAACGACAAGGTTGCAGGTTCAATCCCTGTATGGGACAGCTGCATATTCCTGCATTGCAGGGGGTTGGACTATCCGGGGTTAGCAAACTTTTTCAGCAGGGGGCCAATCCACTGTCCCTCAGACCTTGTGGGGGGCCGGATTATATTTTGAAGAAAAAAATATGAACGAATGCCCCACAAATAATCCAGAGATGCATTTTAAATAAAAGGACACATTCTACTCAGGTAAAAACATGCTGATTCCTGGACCATTCATGGGCTGGATTTAGAAGGTGATTGGGCCAAATCTGGCCCCCGGGCCTTAGTTTACCTATCCATGATCCTCAGGGACCCTTCCAACTTTACAGTTCTGTGATTTTGTGACTGAGATAAGGGTTGGAATCCCCACTCAGCAATGAAGCACCCTGGGAAACTGGTTGGTCACTCTGAAAAGAGGAGTGCTGGACTGGTTAGGCTTTTGGCAGGCTCGTTCCAATCATACTCTATCCCCCACCTCCTTCTCACATTGAACAACATCTTCTCCATCCAATTCTTCATTTATCTTTCCCCTCTGTCTGCCATGATGAATAAAAATATAAGGTAATGAAAAAAAGAGAATAGAAAGGCAGGAGGGATGCTTGGTAGTGTCATCGAAGGTCAGACTACAGGCTCATTATCAAATTCCTGAATTAGGGAACTTTCCCCCCTCAGAGAGATTTTCAAGCTTTTCAAGAGTTCATCACCTTGTTTTTAGAGGAGGAAAACATGGGGGGGGGGGAATTCTGAATCAAATGTTGTGCTAAACTATTTAAAGCAGCAAAGCGGCTCCCGTCTGTCCCTCCTCTGTGGCTCGCTTTAAAGCAGCAAAGCGGACAGGAGCCGCCCGCTTTGCTGCTTTAGAGGAGGAAAAAAGTATCTTATGGAGTGAAAAATACAGTACTTAATGTATAGGGGACATTTAGATTTCCATTGTTGCAAAACCAAGCACTTCAGCTCAAGTACTTGAGTGAAAAGAAGTGAAAAGTACTTGTACCTATTTTGCTTCCAGAGTGGTTCCATACAATTCATCTGCACAGATTTTGGGACTCCATGACACAAAATGAGGTATAACTCCTTAGGAAAGTAGTGAGAGGCTCATGAAAGAGGCCCTTGCCTCATATTAAAAAGAGATGTTGCACGGTATTTTCAGTATTCAGAATGTGCATTTTGAAGAGTCCATCGTGCAATGTACTGAGACCCACAAGACAAACCACAGCGCTACTCTCCTTCAATTCACCTGGTGCAATGTTGGAGGCAGGCCTGAGAGGTGAATTAAGAAAAATCCCAAACCCTCTTTTGAGAATTAGGAACACGCAGAAGTTTGTTGTGTTTGTCATTGGGTTAATGTAATTCTTTTAGAAATTCAAAATACGGAACATTTGTTTTATGTTATATTTAGTGACTGCCAGTGTCATCATCTTGAGACATTGGTATTAGGCAAGGACCTCTCTTTTATCCTCCCTCTGCCCTCCCTCACCTCAACAAATATATTGAGAAAATAGACTACCTTCTTTGCACCAAAGCTCATGAGTTTTAGCTGGATGTCTACTTTCCCACTAACAGATCTGATTCATTCAGAACTTGCTGCCAACCATTTGACTGAAAAGCAGATGACAGCTGTCTTCAGCACATATAAGCGGATATCAGGAACACACACCTTCAGTTCAACAAGCCAATAAAAGTTTGATGGAAATAATGTTTATTATAACCGATGCAATTCATACAAAAATTCATTAGTACTTAGTAGGCCCCTCCAGACATCATTTTTTATTGCGCACATTCATAATAATTTGTGCTTGCAATGCCAGTGTGGTGTAGTGGTTGCAGTGTCAGTCTAGGATCTGGGTTCAAATCCCCACTAGGCCGTGGAGCTCACAGGGTGGCTTTGCAGCAGCTACTGCCTCTCAGCCCAACCTACCTCACAAGGCTGTTGTGGGAATTAATTGGTGAGGGGGGAAACCATGTACCACCTTCGGCTCCTTGGAGAAAAAGGTGGGATGGGACATAAATACAATAAATAAAATAAATAAAAAATTTGGGTGTACTTTCCAATATTGTTTCCACCTGCAAATGTTTTGGGGCGATCTTGCCGCTTCGTTTCCAATCAGTGCATATCCTGCAATGTCCTGCTAAAATCCCATCACCTTTTATGCCACAAATATTCTGGTTTATTTTTGTTCTGCTTTGGCTGTGCTGGGGAAGGGACCAAAGCTCAGTGGCAGAAGGTCTGCCTTGGAAGCAGAAGGTCCCATTTTTTATCCCCGCCATCTCTAGGTAGGGGTTGGGAGAGACTCGTGCCTGAAATACTAGGGCGGCTGAACATTGTGCTCCTCAAATTCTTATTATATGAATTCAAGCATGATCTAAATTGAGTGTTTTCTTACCGAGTGTGTCTAAATTGAGGGCAAACTCCTCTTATGTGCATCACAAGCCAGATGAAGCTGGTCAGCTTTCTGACTTCTTTTTCATTTGGATGCAGGTGTAGCCAGGTCCTTGAACTTGCTGAGATATTTGTTCAATAAACACAGGCTCTTGGGAAGATGTATGTACAGGGTTCCTCCCATTTAAGTGTGTTCAATCTACACGCAGCTCTGGAAACCTGGAAGTGGAGGGGAAGACCTGATGAGCCTCAACAAAGTCCCGCTCTGTCTCCTCACAAGCCAGAGGCACAGCGGGGCTTTGCTGAGGCTCCCAGCTGACATGCAGGAAAGTGGTGGTTCATGTGACAGGTGACTCCCCATTTTATGCAATTTCCCTGATGGGCGCACGGGTTCAAAATGTAACCCTGCATAAATGGGGGAGTCGCTTGTATTTGCAAAACATAAGACTGTATCATTAACCAAGCAGAGGGCCTTCTTGGTAGTGGTGCCCGCCCTATGGAACACCCTCCCATCAGATGTCAAGGAAATAGAGAACTATCTGACTTTTAGAAGACATCTGAAGGCAGCCCTGTTTAGGGAAGTTTTTAATGGCTGATGTTTTATCGCATTTTTAACATTCTGTTGGGAGCTGCCCAGAGTGGCTGTGGAAACCCAGCCAGATGGGCAGGGTATAAATAATAAATGAATAAATTAATAATAATAATAATAATAATAATAATAATAATAATAATTTAATCATTTATTATTTATACCCCGCCACTCTGGGCAGCTTCCAACAAAAGATTAAAAATACATTAAAGCACTTACAGCGCTGATTGAGAAGAGTGCTCCATCAAGACTGCCCACCTCTTCCTTGTCCACGTTATGTTGTCAACCGCCCTGTGATCTCCTGATGAAAGGTGCTCTATAAATTTAATAAACAATGATAACAGATAGCACTGAGCTAGATGGGTCAATGGTGTGATTCTGTATAAGGCAGCTTCTTACGCTCCTATTGCTCCTCTGGTGATCAATAATGTGGCATTGGGAAGCATCGCAGAACAACTAATAAAGCAGAACACATCCACTATTTTTGCACTATTCATGTGGCAAGAAAATGATGCAGAATATGCCTGCAATAAAACACCAGTCTGGAGTGGCCCTAGGTCCTATGTTACCCATGATAACTGCCACAGTCTCGCTCCCTGCTATAATATCAGGGTAATAACTTGAGAAGCCAACACTGCACTTTTGCTGTACGCCAGGAACCACCCCTGGAAAACTGGGCTTCTTCCACATGATCTTCTGCAGGGGTATCTCTTGTTAGGAAGAAGCATCTCTCCTGTGGGTCCCATCACGCCACCGGGACCACATGGGAAGCTCATCTTAACAGAAACCTCTTTCTTCATGAAATTACTATTTCACACCACAGCAGCCAACCCATAACAGTGAATACTATTTCATTTGTCGTTTCTACATACGCCATCCTTAACATTAGGACTGGGGAACTGTCAGCCCTCGAGACGTTGCTGGACTCCAACTCTTACCACTTGGTGTGAGGATGGTAAGAGGATGCTCGTTGGTGTAATGGTCCCTTGGCAGAGGCATTCTGCAATGGGCAGCAAAAAAAGAGGCGCCGAAATCTTGCCTCTCCTCCTGTCCCCATCTACTGCTGCTAACAGATGAGTGCTTCAGAAACAGGAGGGAGCTCTCTGGGTTTGCGATTCACAGCAACCACCCACATTGGGGGTAAAGGTAAAGGGACCCCTGACCATTAGGTCCAGTCGTGGACAACTCTGGGGTTGCGGCGCTCATCTCGCTTTATTGGCCAAGAGAGCCGGCGTACAGCTTCCGGGTCATGTGGCCAGCATGACTAAGCCGCTTCTGGCGAACCAGAGCAGTGCACGGAAACACCATATACCTTCCTGCTGGAGCAGTACCTATTTATCTACTTGCACTTTGACGTGCTTTCGAACTGCTAGGTTGGCAGGAGCTGGGAACGCGCAACGGGAGGTCACCCCGTCATGGGGATTCAAAACGCCGACCTTCTGATCAGCAAGGCCTAGGCTCTGTGGTTTAACCACAGCGCCACCCGTGTCCCTCACATTGGGGGTGCCCCCCCCCAAAAAAAAATCATGGGAGGAGGGCTGCATCAGGTCCACAGGTTTACCACATTTGAAAGACTAAATCACGTGGGATATTCAGATCTTATGGGAAGCTGCCGTATCATTGCTATACCTCCCTAGGTAATGCATGACTTGGAAGGAGAGAAATACTTAATACCTAAAAACCACCTATACTGTAATACTGTACCGGGTTATCAAAATTGTTCTTATTTGCTTGTTTCAAGGAACTCAGCGTCTTCACAGTAAGACGGATTTCAAACAGCCCCAGCCCAGACCATGCTTGGGGATTATTAAAGGCCTTGGCCTCTAAATTGGGAGTAGATGCTGCACTTTCTGGCCGTGTCACTGAAAAGGGACTTTGGCTCTGCAGTGTAAAAGGCTCACTGGAGGAAGAATTAAAATGTCAGGAATATGGTCTAAGGAAGGGAATGTAAGTGATCGCTTCACCCAGTAATGAGAGTCACTTCCATATCCCAATATTCATGTTCTCTAATAAAAATAAAAATAAATCCACACATTTAAAAGTGCTGCACGACGTGAGAATGAACCACCAACTGAGAACTTTTTCCTTCATGAGGTCAAGAAACACAGCTCTAGGCACAGTAACCTATATAATAAAAAGGTTCTGGATCTCTTTCCAAACACTAAACCATTAAATATGCACTAAGGAAATTTAAATTACCCACAAAATCCTTGTGGGAAGCAAAACGTTATTGTCACGTACATTAAAAAATACTTACCCAACTGAACATAAAATTAAAAAGGAAAGCAGCTGAACACGGTAATAAAAAGTCCTTTAGGGCATCCTGCAAGATGGAAAAACAGAGAGTGCCTCCTTTGGGGAGGAGGAGGCTGCAGGAACACACAGAATCCAGTCTTTGGGCTCATTTTCAGTCACTAACTTGTCTTTCTGCAGAAGTCGCAATGTATTCCTCCACTGAGGTCTCTTACAATTCTCTCTTTTATCAGCTTCTGAAGAAATTTTGCTTCTGTAGTCACATTGTGCATTCTCTGGCTGTTCATCGCAGCCATGCAAAGATTGTCAAAATAATGCAATGGGGTGTTGGGCTGACTCAGATCGTATCCAAATCCAGCTATACTCACTTCGTCACATAAATGCGAGGCCAGAACCACGGCCATCACACCAATTGTAGGCACATTCTAAAGGGGAGGAAATTACATTCCCAAATTAGAGTATGCTTGTTATATTAGGGTGACAATGCCATATTACACACTACTGCTGCTGAAAATCAACTAATTACTAACAAATATAGGAAAGGAATCAACTAATAGATCATCATCTTGTCCAAACACAGGCAACCACAAGATTCCCTAGACTTAAGCCATGGCTGATATTCTTTGCTTGGTTTAAAAATGAAGAAAATCATGGAGAATGTGCATGCAATTATGATTTCTTATGCTATGCTATGTCTGATATTTTGCATTCCACCGCAATTTGTTTAACTTGCACAAGTCTGTCTTAAGTTCCTTTAGATACTTTTTTGGCTGTTGCAATATTCTATTTTACATGACCGTTTTTTGTTTTTGTTTTGAAACTGCAGTTTTACTGCGAAATTGTGATCTACCGTTATTTACTGAATTTATTCAGTTACCTAATGCCAAAGGCACCAGGTGACATCAATAAAAATTAGTTAAAGCCGTCCAATGCAGTCAATGGCAACTAGTAAAGAAAGAAACACTTAGTTACAAAGAAAACTAAAAACAAAACCACCACACTAACAATCACACTTTTGATGAAGAATAAAAGTAAATGATGTTAAAGGTACAGCAGTAGCTCTAGTTACGGACTCGATCCGTTCCGGGATGCCATTCGCACCCCGAAAATCTGTAACTGGAGCGCTGCTTCTGCGGGCGCAGAAACCCGTAAGTATACACTTTCAGGTTTGCCGCATTTGCAAGCTGAAAAGACGCAACATGAACCTAACACAACACAAGGGATGACTGTATTAGCTGATCATAGATTTGTAGAGCTGGAAGATGGCCAAAAGCTGATAAATTGATTTGTCTTTCAGGTGCGACAAAATTCTTGTCTGTTTTTGCTGCACAAGACTATCAGGGCCACACCTCTGGAAATTTATCAGCTTTGACAGGGAACGCCCAGGGGAAGCAGCTGGTATGTAAATATTGTCGATAGATGAGATATGTGTGTCTGTTGCACGTTACATAAAAAAGTATTTCCGTATCCATGTCTAATGGAACTTGTGCAAATTAAACCAATTGCAGTGGAATGCAAAATATCAGGTGAAAGTGTGAATGACTGTCGGAATGTAGGGTTCCCCAAACTTGGGTCTTCAACTGTTTCTGGAGTACAATTCCCATCACCCCTGACCTCTGGGTCCTGCTAGCTAGGAAGTGATGGGAGTTGTGGTCCAAAAACAGCTGGAAACCCAAGTTTGGGGAACCCTGGATTAAGGCATTTTCATGTATCCTTAACAATGACTGAACTGCAGCAGAAAAATGCAAGCATCTTCTTTTATCCGCAAAACAGACACACACCTTGTCCCAGCCCCAGAACATTGCTCGAGGTTCAGGATACTCCAGAATATCAAAAGCCGTCTCTTTGACTATTAACGGGTTTAAGATGCGAATGTGTTTAGGTAGCACTGGTATTTTCTCGGCTACCTGCTTCCAAAAAAACAGCCGCATCCAGAGTGGCTGCAAGAAAAAGAATATTAAAATAATTACAAAGTTTGGAATCCATAACGTACGTATAACACACACTTCCCAGGGTTATGAGTCATAATACAGTCTAATTTTTATTTGACAACTGCCCTCCCAAAACACATTTAGGTTTGGAAAAAGTGAAGGGTACACATAGTAATAGTCCCTACTAGCTATTTATGTATAAATCATGGGACTTACATGTTTAAGTCACTCCTAGCCATGATGGAGGTAATGCTTTGCCTCCATGGTGGACTAAATGTTCTTATGTAAAGGTAAAGGGGCCCCTGACCATTAGGTCCAGTTGTGGCCGACTCTGGGGTTGCGTTGCTCATCTCGCTTTACTGGCCAAGGGAGCCGGCGTACGGCTTCTGGGTCATGTGGCCAGCATGACTAAATCGCTTCTGGCGAACCAGAGCAGTGCACGGAAACGCCGTTTACCTTCCCGCCGGAGTGGTACCTATTTATCTACTTTTGACGTGCTTTCGAACTGCTAGGTTGGCAGGAGCTGGGACCGAGCAACGGGAGCTCACCCCGTCGCAGGGATTCGAACCGCCAACCTTCTGATTGGCAAGTCCTAGGCTCTGTGGTTTGGAGCACAGCGGCACCAATTGGGAGAACAGTGCAATACGTTCCATGAAATGGGATGGACATTCTCAGATTATGCAGACTTCCAAGAATTTTGAACAGTAAGCATGAAAACCGTATTGATTCTGGCAGTCCTAAGCTTAAAAAAACCCTCTCAATGTTATTTACATAGGAAATATTGGGGCTTTTTTTCAGCCAGAACTCAGTTCTGGCACCCCTTTTTCTGGAAAGATAGCACTGGGTAACAGGAAACCCAAACGTTGATAAGGTGTTTATATGGCTATTACTTACAAGTGTTTCATTTTTCACCATTGCTTGAATCCAGTCAAAATCAACACTTTTAAACAAAACAGCAACAAATAAGCCATTTGGATAATACTCATGTTCAGATAAGGGGGCACCTTCTGGATAAGTCATCCTTATGGTAGTTTTATTACCAACATCATCTGTGTATCCCTGAACTGGTGCATTATTTAACCTGTAAAGTAAAATAAATCACATGAATGAGTGCCCATCTTAATGAGTTTTGTAAAGACAAACTTAAAAGATCCCTCTATATTTCCTGCTTAACTACAATTTTAGATTCATTTTGAAACGGAAAAGCATACAGTGTTACCTCTGGTTGCATACTTAATTCGTTCCGGAGGTCTGTTCTTAACCTGAAACTGTTCTTAACCTGAAGCACCACTTTAGCTAAGGGGCCTCCTGTTGCCGCTGCGCCACCGGAGCACGATTTCTGTTCTCATCCTGAAGCAAAGTTCTTAACCCGAGGTACTATTTCTGGGTTAGTGGAGTCTGTAACCTGAAGCGTATGTAACCTGAGGTACCACTGTAGTGACAATCACATTTTAAACGGTCATAACTGGAAAACGACCGATCACAAACTGAGTACAGGAAGCACAAATCTAACAGAGGCTAATGTTTTTTCAGCAAAGATTCTGAATTGCAGTCACAGCTCTGTGTTTCACTCAAAACCTTCAAGGGGGGGAAAAAGCAATATATACCTTATAACAATGTCAAATTGGTTCAGGGCGTAGCCCAACTGCAGTCCATTAAGAACCCCACCACTCCCAACGACAACACAGCGTTTACAAGGCTTCGATTGTAAGCTTTCCGGAAGGTCATATTCGGGTAAAAGTTCCAACAGGTCTTGAAGTTTTTCAGAAAACTTGTGAAATCCAAAGGGCGGTTTGTATTTGAAGATGGCTTCTTGCGTCTTTATGTCTCTTCTTACAAAAGGAGATGCATTCATACTGTACTTTTCCATAAATAATCTGCCCATCCCTTTCTTCACAAAAGATGGCCGGCACTCAGCTTGAAGAACTTGCTCAGCATACTTCTGTGCTCTCTAGAAGATGAAGACACAGAAGTTAAGCTGTACAGTGGTACTTTGATTTACAAACTTAATCTGTTCCCGAAGTCCGTTCTTAAACCAAAACCGTTGCGCGCTTTCCCTCATGAAGCCTCCCACCGCCAGTGCCCTTCCACGGTTTGGATTCCGTTCTTAGACCGAGGTAAAGTTCTCAAACCAAGACACTATTTCCGGTTTTGCAAACCAAATCGTTCTTAAACCGGACTGTTCTTAAACCGAGGTACCGCTGTACATGCAGTCTTAGAAACTCAGGCATCTAAGCTAGGGGCCAAATGGCTCCTTAAACCAGGGTCACAGTCACCAAAACCGAATGTCTAGTTGCCATTTGGGGGCTAAAGTTGTATTTTTCAGTATGACATAATAACTAACCTTTGCGTGCTCAGGGTTGACATAATGAATTCTTGCCATGTCACATTCTTTGGAATGAAAGCTTAATTTGACCATGTAGACAAAGCAAAGGCCAATCACAACTAGGATGACATGTCTAAAAATAAAAAGGAGAAATTTTGTTATTTCTCTACAAGCATAAAAGCACTAAAAGGTGTCCCATAAATGTAATATTTATTCGCAATTCAACACTAAAACAAAAATTACACATACCAATAAAATCAAGAAAGGCTTTCTTTCATTGTATATTTTTTGTTTCTAGAAATGGAAACTGGACAACTTGAGAACAGTCCAAGAACAGTCAGAGCTGGCACACCAACTGAAGCTGGAAATGGGCACTCCAAGCCACTGATGCCATCTGGGCCTCTAGCAACAGCAACACATCTAGAAGCCCCCCAAACTATGCACCTGCTCCTTCAGAGGAAATGCAGCTCCACTCAGAGCTGGTACACAAACCAATTCCCAGACTTGAGAACTGCTCGTCCATGTTGTTGTTGTTTAGTTGTGCCCGACTCTTTGTGACTCCATGGACCAGAGCACGCCAGGCACTCCTGTCTTCCACTGCCTCCCGCAGTTTGGTCAAACTCATGCTGGTAGCTTCCAGAACACTGTCCAACCATCTCGTCCTCTGTCATCCCCTTCTCCTTGTGCCCTCCATCTTTCCCAACATCAGGGTCTTTTCCAGGGAGTCTTCTCTTCTCATGAGGTGGCCAAAGTATTGGAGCCTCAGCTTCAGGATCTGTCCTTCCAGTGAGCACTCAGGGCTGATTTCCTTCAGAATGGAGAGGTTTGATCTTCTTGCAGTCCAGGGGACTCTCAAGAGTCTCCTCCAGCACCATAATTCAAAAGCATCAATTCTTTGGCGATCAGCCTTCTTTTTGGTCCAGCTCTCACTTCCATACATCACTACTGGGAAAACCATAGCTTTAACTATATGGACCTTTGTTGGCAAGGTGATGTCTCTGCTTTTTAAGATGCTGTCTTGGTTTGTCATTGCCCTTCTCCCATGAAGCAGGTGTCTTTTAATTTTGTGACTGCTGTCACCATCTGCAGTGATCATGGAGCCCAAGAAAGTAAAATCTCTCACTGCCTCCATTTCATCCCCTTCTATTTGCCAGGAGGTGATGGGACCAGTGGCCATGATCTTCGTTTTTTTGATGTTGAGCTTCAGGCCATATTTTGCGCTCTCCTCTTTCACCCTCATTAAAAGGTTCTTTAATTCCTCCTCACTTTCTGCCATCAAGGTCGTGTCATCTGCATATCTGAGGTTGCTGAGGCTCATCCATAGGGTCCCCCTATTTCCCAGCTTGCTTCCCTCTCCTGAGCGTAGTAAAATTCACATCTAATATAATATAATAATATAATAATAATATAATAATAGGGGGACTCCAGCGCTTGACACAAAAAACAGACCCAAATAGCAATCCAATGCACACTCACTGGGGATTAAGTCCCAATGAAATAAGCAGGACTTGAGTAAAAATGCAAAAGACTGTGCTATCCAAACCATTTGATTATATTATCGACAACATACCATATTTTTCCGTGTATAAGATTATGCTTTTTGCTAAAGAAAAAAAATTAGGCAAAAATTGGGTGTCGTCTTATATATGTATCTGAAGAAGTGTGCATGCACATGAAAGCACATACTAATAACAAACTTAGTTGGTCTCTAAGGTGCTACTGGAAGGCTTTTTTATTATTATTTTGTCTTATACAGTGGTGCCTCGCAAGACGAAATTAATTTGTTCTGCGAGGTTTGTTGTCTTGCGAATTTTTCGTCTTGCGAAGCACGGTTTCCCATAGGAATGTGTGATGGGATGATGAGCTGCTTGTGCGTAAAATCCTAGTCCCTCAGAGTTTGGCCAAGTCCGCAAACCTCTGCCTACGACGGAGCCCCTCAAGCATGGCTCCGTCAGTCACTAGCAGAATCCGACAGTGGGCGCTTACGGAATCTCTTCCAGCATAAAAGCTCCTTAACGGAAACGCGTCTTCTGGACTCTCGGCGCGACAGTTTCCGGCGAGGAGTGGGTGTCCCTATAGGAGGTCCTTAAACCTTCCCACTGTTTTCTCTGGAAGTGTCTCTGAGCCATCCCTCCGACTCACTTTCCCTTGGAGCTCCTTCTCTCCCCCTGCTGGTTCCCTCCTCAGCCTCTCTCAACCTCAGTGAGCCCTTCCACCTCCTGTCCTTCCGATGGCAGTTCCCTGACAGAATGCATTGAAAATCAATTAATGCGTTCCTATGGTCAAAAAAAGTCCAAACAAAGCCAAATTTGGTACAACAAGAGTTTATTAAGTGCTCTTTAAAGTCACACATACTGTAAAGAGCATTTCAAAATTCAAACCCAGAATTTTTTTTAAAAAACAGCAGAGTGGCCCAATGGTCACAGAAAATCATAAAAATGCAGAAAAAAAACCGCACAAGCTTCCAGATTCTTGCAAACCCCTCCCCAACTGTTCCCCCAGCCACCCACCACACAGAAATTCAAACCCAGATTTTTTTTCGTCTTGCAAAGCAAGCCCATAGGGAAATTCGTCTTGCGAAGCAGCTCGAAAAATGGAAAACCCTTTCGTCTAGCGAGTTTTTCGTCTTGCGAGGCATTCATCTTGCGGGGCACCACTGTATACGGATGGTGAATGCAGAGGGGGAATGTGCAGTTAATGGCAGCAGCAAGCAGGAGATTGGCAGCAGCAATTGAGAGGGTAAACAACTTAATTTCTTAATTTTGGGATTAAAAAATAGGGGTCGTCTTATACATGGGGGTGTCTAATACACGGAAAAATATGGTAATCTGCCATTGGATTAAGGGCTCACCCACATCTCTGCTTGTCCAAGCGGTTTTCCCCCGGCCCCGCTCTTTTCCAAAGGAAAACCTGCTCTTTAGCGATAGATCAGAACAAATGGCAATGAGGGACAAACCCGAATTGCCATTTGCTCCAATTGAGCGCTAAAGAGAGATTTTCCCCCAGAGAAATGCAATGGAACAAGAGGAAGTGCGGCTAAACCCTAAGTCTGAAAATAGTATTCAGAAAGCAGTGGAATAAATCAGAAACTTTTCGTAAGCAAAGCACAACTTCCTTCTTGTGCTTTCACTGAACCAAACATGGGTGGTGGGTTTTGTTTTTTAAAGCATTCCAGGATTTAGTGGCAAATATAACTTTTAAAACAAATGCAGCAGTCAGGCTTTAACACCCTACCCCGTAAAGAGAAATAATAAACGAGATGTTAAACAAGAATTTACGGCCGGTATCATAGACAGAGTCACTTACTTGAAAGTACCTTTTAAAAACCCACTTGGCCTTTTCATCTTCATGTGCAGGTACCTTAGAGCATGGCGCAGAAGACAAGCACTCCTTTTTCAGGTTAATAGTGTGATCTTCACTCCGCATTGCTGCAAAGAGAAATCCCGTTAACAAGGTTAACATTGCACTTTAAAAGAAAACACCCACCCACAGTAATTGACAGTTTCCTCCATGCAAACAGTATCTCTTGCATTTTCTAAAAAACATGACGATAACATGGTGAAAGCTTAATTACAATTTTAGCTCAAAATGCACCCTTTGATAATGAGGTTCTTACATTGCTGCAACATGCAAGAGGGTGCTTACTGAACAGGACTCGGAGAAGATAAAATCCGTTAGAAAGTGTATTTAAAGACCAGCGAATGAGACCAACTATAGTTTGTTAGTCCAGTAGAACCTTAGAGACCAATTAAGTTTTTATGAAAGATTATAATAATATCAAACAGAAATTAACACCACATTATACATGAATGAATTTTGGAGAAGAAAGAAATAAGGAACAACATATACAACTAATGATTATATGGAAAACAAAATAAAATATGAATATTTTAACTATTAAACTTAACTCAAAAGAGCGTCTCCACCCCCATCGTTCAGCCCGGACACGGAGATCCAGAGCCGAGGGCGCTCTGGCGGTTCCCTCGCTGCAAGAAGCCAAGTTACAGGGAACCAGGCAGAGAGCCTTCTTGGAATGCCCTCCCATCAGACGTCAAGGAAATAAGCAGCTGTCTTATCTTAAAAAGATAGCTGAAGGTAGCCCTGTTTAGGGAAGGTTTTAAGTTTTTAATATTTAACACTTGATTGGAAGCCGCCCAGAGTGGCTGGGGAAACTCAGCCAGATGGGTGGGGTATAAAGAATTTATTATTATTATTATTATTATTATTATTATTATTATTAGCAAGATTAAAATTAACTATGCCTTAACCATTGCTGAATTCTACATTATCCTGGCTGTTTCACCTACATCGCTTTTGGTTTAAGAGTTCCCAATCCAGAGTTAGAGGCTCCTGTGGTCTTAGACAGAAGTTAAATGAATCTGTTATTCCAGGATATTTGATCCTGGAAAAATCTAAACAAAAAATGACTACAGGTAAAAATTAAAGAAAAATGTTTTAATCCCCCCCCCCCCATAGTGAAGCCTGAACCTCGAGTAAGGAATAAGAGCTGTCCAAAAAGGATTTGGAAAATTCCACACAGGTAATAATAATAATAATAATAATAATAATAATAATAATAATAATGATTTTTAATTTATACCCCGCCCTCCACAGCCAAGACCGGGCTCAGGGCGGATAAGCTTCACTTGGTGTAAAATTATTACAACTAGTAAGAATGGAAGCTAAAGGCAAAGTTTTCTTCTCTGTGTGTATTCCAGAGAAGGTATGCTATCAAAGGACGCAAGAATAAACTGCATCTGTGAAAAAGAGATGAAGCGAAGATGGAGTCCAGAGAAGGAAAAGGCCACTTCTATCTTTTCCCTGACATTCCAAAAATCTTCTCTTGCTTGTTAATCCAGGCATAGGTAAACTCGGCCCTCCAGATGTTTTGGGACTACAACTCCCATCATCCCTAGCTAACAGGACCAGTGGTCACGGATGATGGGAATTGTAGTCCCAAAAACATCGGGAGGGCCGAGTTTGCCTATGCCTGTTTTCATCCCTGCTTGCTCAAAACTAAAATCTGCCTCGATCTGGCAAGTGGCAGCTCACAGGGCAAACACTTGCAGAAACAGTTCCCCATTGTTCTAGGGTCTGGCATTATCCCAAGCCTTATTGGGGTATAAGGGATTCTCACGAAGGTCACTCAGAGCGGCTAAAGAGCCTTATGTCTTCTTCTTCATCCTGGTACATGATCTCAGCCTGACTGAAACCTTGCCAAGCCTTATGTTGTTCTATGTTCTGGCAGAGGTCCCTGGGAGAGAGACACTTCTGCCAACTGCATGGGTACAGAAATACCTGCGTGCATTCCTAGAACAAGCTACTGTAATGGTAAAAAGAGGGCAGGAGTGATTGAAGGGAAGGGCAAAAAAATAACCACACACCCTAGATACACACTAAACCACACCGACTCCCTAGAGCAGTGTTTCCCAACCTTGGGCCTCCAGCTCTTTTTGGACTACAACTCCCATCATCCCTAGCTAGCAAGACCAGTGGTCAGGGATGATGGGAATTATGTAGTTCAAAAACAGCTGGAGGCCCAAGGTTGGGAAACACTGCCCTAGAGCACTTCTGCTACGGGGCAGCTTTATAAATTAAGTAAGCAAATAACTAAATGTGGGGAAAGCAAAACGTTACTTAGAGAAGGATCTGAAATATTTTCCTTGAGGCTTGAATTTGTTCTGAAGATTGCAAGCTCTTGACTGGCTTGGGAGCAGAAGAATAGAATCTAACCAAACTGAGCTAGATTCCGGATTATTTGATGTTTTAATGTGTTGTAAGCTGCTTGGAGATTTTTTTTCTTTAATATATAAGCAATATAGAAATGCAGGGAATAATAATAATAATAATAATTAATAATAATAATAATAATAATAATAAATCTTATTGTAAAAAAAAAAAGCAGCTAGACATTCCATTGTGGAGACCATAACCTAGATTTAAGGTGCCATTTGGCGATTAGCTTATATATCTGAGTTTCTAAGTAGGTCAATAACTGTGACTCAAGTCAGTAGATGATGAACTCTTGAAGTGGTTGACCGCACAGTATGAATCTTCCCTTGTCCTCCAGATAATTAGCTGTGTTTCTCCCTTAACACATTTCCCAGCAACTTCTGGGCTTTGAAGGGATCCACTTACGGTTCACACTTTGCTGCTTTCCCCCTTTCTAAAAAAAGAGAGGGTATTTTCATTCTCTATAACTGATTTGCATCATACCCTCCACCTGCCTTACGATTACGATATCTTTACTGTCATTGTCCCTTGCGGAACAATGAAATTGAAAAACTACGTAAAACTACACAAAACTACCACAAAACTACATAAAACTACATAAAGCTACATAAAACATTGAAAAACCCCTAAAAACTCTAAAACCCCATTTTAAAATACACTATACTACAGAGACCCCTTATGCTGCGTTTAGAACCAGAATTGCATTAGCGTAGAAACTGTTTCTCAGGCAGCTAGTCCTAGTCTTTATAACCCTGTACCTTCTTCCAGAAGGCAGAAGCTGAAAGAGATCATTTCCAGGGTGCGTACTATCATGTGCTATCTCTGCCGCTTTCTTATGGCACCTGGCAGCATAGATTTGATCTAAGGTGGGAAGAGTGCACCCAATAATTCTCTCTGCAGTCTTTACAACCCTGGATAGCATTGTTTTTTCCCTGGCCGTGCAGCTCCCAAACCACACTCACAGACCATAAGTTAGTACGCTCTCCACAGTGCAATGGTAAAATGCCATCAACAGGTCCTTTGAGAGATTGTTTTTCTGGAGGATTCTCAGAAAATATAACCTCTGCTGTGCTCTCTTCACCAGGTCTTTGCTGTTCTCTCCCCAGGTTAGGTCGTCTCTCAACTCCATTCCCAGAAATCGAAACACAGAGACCTGTTCCACGCACTTCCCCTCACTAATAAGTGGCTGAATATTCAATTTACACTTCCTAAAGTCCACAATGATCAATTTTGTTTTCTTTAAGTTAAGGAGTAAGTTGTTTTTCCTACACCACTCCCCCAACTGCTCAACTTCCTTCCTATAGGCCGCCTCCCCCTCTCCAGAAGTAATTAAACCAACCACCGTTGTATCATCTGCGAACTTAATGATCTTATTACTGGGGTATTTGGGGGCACAGTCAGCTGTATAGAGTGTACAGTGGTGCCTCGCAAGACGAAATTAATTTGTTCCGCGAGTTTTGTCGTCTTGCGATTTTTTTCGTCTTGCGAAGCATGGTGTCGGGAAAGTTTTGGAAAAGCTTCAAAAATCACCAAAGTCTTTAAAAACCTCAAAAAAGGCTACCACACCGCGTTCTATGAGTTGCTCCTCAAAGTCAAGTCGCAACTGTATTAACGGTGTTAAGAAAAAGGAAACAAACCTGCAAGACGTTTCTGTCTTGCGAAGCAAGCCCATAGGGAAAATCGTCTTGTGAAGCAGCTCAAAAAACAAAAAACCCTTTCGTCTAGCGAGTTTTTTGTCTTGCGAGGCATTCGTCTTGCGAGGTACCACTGTATATAAAAGCTGGCTCAACACGCACCCCTGCGGTGTCCCCGTATTCGTGATGAGATCCGCAGAGACGTGGGAACCCAACCTGACCCTTTGGGAACGGTTTGATAGAAAGTCTAATATCCACCTGCACAAACATGGTGGAAGTCCCAGGTCTAATAATTTGGGCACCAATCTATGTGGAAGAATAGTATTAAATGCAGAACTAAAGTCTACAAATAACAGTCTCGCGTAGTTCCCTTGCTTTTGCCTTAAAGAGATCAAGTGAATTCCACTGTGTGTCGTAAAGCTATCCAAGATCACTGACTGATAAAGGACCTACAGAAATAAAATACCGATTGTCAAAACGAGAGGGGGCTATGTCTTCACCACGGGGCAGCAGAGCCTGTAACTGCAAACACCCCCTGGAGGGTGGGCACGCATACGTCCCTGCATTCTGCGCATGAAATATACTGAAAACTTCCTCCCAGAAGAAAACCACACGGAGTCAGGAGTGAAGGCCATGTTTTATCCTCACTGCAACAGTATTGTCAAGAATAACAGCAACTCCTCCCGTATACAGAAGAACAAAAAGCTATGTGTTCTGGACACAATTTGACGCATTTGCTGCCTGGACCCAATGACTTCAACCCCTGAGAATCAAGTCTGCTTCTGCCTCCATAATCTTATCTAGCTTTCTTGAGCAGCTGGCTATTAATCTGTGCAGGCATGACCATTTTTTCACAGCACCACCCGCATCTGCCTGCCATCTCCACATCTTCGCACTAATCCAGCCCAAGGAAAACTATGCATTGTAGGGGTGTTTTTTTAGCAAGAGAGGCATTTGCGCAGCCTCACAGCTCACCCAAGAATTAACAGCACCCAGACACCAGAGTATGCAACATTTTGAAAGGCAGTTATAAAAATGTCTGCCAGGTTCTCAAGTTCCGTTTTCATTCAAGTATTTTTAAATATATATTAGGCACACATCATGCTTGCATTGTTTGCAGGGTACTTCTAATGTAGGAGCGCAAATATCCAGAGTGTGAAAATCAGATGGGATTACTATGAGGAATTATAAAATATGCATCAAGTCATTGTGTCCGCTATGAAAGCATGGCGTTGACTGGGTTTGAGTCATTGACAATAATTTCTGATCAAATCCCACAACCCTCTGCATCTTTGGCCATTTCCTCTTATTTTAATAATTATCTTATTATTAATTTTTATTATCTTATTATTATTGTCTTATTTTAATCAGGGTCCGGTCCTTTTCCTTTGGCCTCAGAACGCAACATTTTGGTGCCCCGTGTGAGGCAAAGCTAAAAAGAAACGTGTGAGGCAAAGTAAAAGAAACCTCAGCGTGTGAGGCAATGCTAAAAGAAAACCTCAGCGTGTGAAGCTTGTATAAGAAACCTCAGCGTTTGAGGCACAGCAAAAGGAAACCCCCAGGATTGGACTCCCCTCGGAGCTAGCAACCAGCTTCCCTCGGTCGCGGTGATCATCTCCTGCAAAACGATTCCCGGACTTAGGATCTCATTCGCAGGAAAAGCATAGGAAAATATGCAGGGAAAGCATAGGAATAATTTATTATTTTTGCTAGCTCAGGCAGGGCATGATAAGCATTTAGCACCCTTAGTAGAAAATTTGTTGTTAGAGATTGCTAGACTGTGTCCCTGGTTTCCAGAAGGGGGTACTTATGACATTAAGAAATGGAATGAGCTGGAAGATGCACTCCATAGACATCCTGAGGCATCTGTACAAGTCTTGCGCACCTGGCAATTGTGTAGAGATGCAGTTGGGAAGCTCTCTAACCCTTTACTGCAGCCACCAGCTGTCTCTGTGAATGCTCCCACATTGTTGCAACCCTTAGCTGCCTTTAAAAATACCATAATATTGTTCCCTCCGTCCCAGCCTCTAGATTTCCAGCCTCTCTCTGAGGTCATGCCAAAGGTAATTCCATTGGCACCTTCCTTTGCCAAAAATTTGCCTGAGTCGAATGTAAATTCCATGCCTCCTTCGGTGGACCAATGCCCGCAAGGGGCTCAGACCACAGTGCAAAAATTGATTATTCCAAATATGGCAGAAGGAAGCAGTAAAGAAGAAGAAATAGCTGATACATTACCATTATTAGCAGTCTGTCCTGTTGTTCAGAATGCACAGGAACAGAGAGCCCATGTGTCATTGCCCTTCACAGTTTTTAAAGAACTGAAGTGAAGCGTGACAGAAAATGGCTTGCATGGCATTCTCAATGGGCTAAGAGGAGCAGTACTTCAATTCCAAACCTTGAAGCCTCTGAAGTTTTAATGAAACAATTGGCTTAAGAAAATGCAAATTTATCAAAATGCAAAATTATTTTTTAAGAAAAGAAAATGCAAAAGCTGATTGCAAAACTGCTCTTAAAGCAATTTATCAGAAGCCATAAACATATATTGCTCAAATGATTAACTTGCCAGAATACTGACACTGAAACTCACAAATCTGCTCTCCTAGCAGCAGCAGCTCAGTCTCTTTCAGTGCATCCTGCTAAAGACAGGCAATGCCAGCCTGACGGTGGCCTTCCAGCCTGGGTTTAAATGGGAGAACAAAGACTGTTGTGCCAGCTGATTGTCAGTCTCTTACTGAAGCTAAATTAGCAAAGCCAGCTATTGCTTCTAACACAGTTGCTTTCAACACACTGTCTCCTGTGACAGATCTGCTCCATTCCGCTAAGGGCAGTGCTGGTTTGAATCTAATGACAGCAGAACGTGCTCCTTTTCAGTTCCGGTTCCCTATGGTGGTTTATAAAATTAAGACATAGCATACAGGTCTGATTCCACCTCAGACAGTGAGACTCATTCTTCATCGCTATTGCAGACTGTTTTTTCTCCTGAACTTAAAATTCCTAATGAATTTACTTTACAGCAGTAGCGGAGTTTTGGGGTCACTTCATACGAGTGATTCTTCTTAAAAGAACGTTTTCACCTACAGGACTACTTTTCCTCCCAGACACTGCTGACAGAATAGTGATTTTAGACACTCTAAATTGGGACACGGGTGGTGCTGTGGGTAAAAGCCTCAGCGGTGCTGTGGGTAAAAGCCTCAGCGCCTAGGACTTGCCGATCGAAAGGTCGGTGGTTCGAATCCCCGCGGCGGGGTGCGCTCCCATTGCTCGGTCCTAGTGCCTGCCAACCTAGCAGTTCGAAAGCAGTCCCGGGTGCAAGTAGATAAATAGGGACTGCTTACTAGCGGGAAGGTAAACGGCGTTTCCATGTGCGGCTCTGGCTCGCCAGATGCAGCTTTGTCACGCTGGCCACGTGACCCGGAAGTGTCTGCGGACAGCGCTGGCTCCCGGCCTCTTGAGTGAGATGGGCGCACAACCCTAGAGTCTGTCAAGACTGGCCCGTACGGGCAGGGGTACCTTTACCTTTACCTTTACACTCTAAATTGCCTAACACTGGATTTGGCATTGCTGCTTGTTATTTGCTTTTTTCTAAAACAGGAGCACAAGTCCTTAATGAGTTCTTCTCTGTCTTATCTGTTTGCATTTACTGATTAACTTGAGATAGTTTAGTTTAACCCTCCTAAAGATTCATGCCTAGTTTTAATTCAACAGGTGCCATGGGAAGTAATTTTTATTCAAAAAACAGGTTCCTATTTAAAACGCGCTTACACTTTTAAATGTGGAGTTCCTTTATATAATAATAATAAGAATACACAGAGGAATTATACCAGAAAGATATGGATGCCTCGTACACCCCAGGTAGTGTGGTTGCTGACCTTGAGCCAGACATCCTGGAGAGTGAAGTCAAATGGGCCTAAGAAAGCACTGCAAATAACAAGGCCAGTGGAAGTGATGATATTCCAGCTGAACTATTTAAAATTTTAAAAGATGATGCTGTTAAGGTGCTACACTCAATATGCCAGCAAATTTGGAAAACTCAGCATTGGCCAGAGGATTGGAGAAGATCAGTCTACATCCCAATCCCAAAGAAGGGCAGTGCCAAAGAAGGCTCCAACTACCGCACAATTGCACTCATTTCACACGCTAGCAAGGTTATGCTTAAAATTCTACAAGGAAGGCTCAAGCAGTATGCGGACCGAGAACTCCCAGAAGTGCAAGCTGGATTTCGAAGAGGCAGAGGAACCAGAGACCAAATTGCAAACATGCGCTGGATTATGGAGAAAGCTAGAGAGTTCCAGAAAGACATTTACTTCTGCTTCCTTGACTATGCAAAAGCCTTTGACTGTGTTGACCACAGAAAACTATGGCAAGTTCTTAAAGAAATGGGAGTGCCTGATCACCTCATCTGTCTCCTGAGAAATCTCTATGTGGGACAAGAAGCTACAGTTAGAACTGGATATGGAACAACTGATTGGTTCAAAATTGGGAAAGGAGTACGACAAGGCTGTATATTGTCCCCCTGCTTATTTAACTTATATGCAGAATTCATCATGCGAAAGGCTGGGCTGGATGAATCCCAAGCCGGAATTAAGATTGCCGGAAGAAATATCAACAACCTCAGATATGCAGATGACGCAACCTTGATGGCAGAAAGTGAGGAGGAATTAAAGAACCTTTTAATGAGGGTGAAGGAGGAGAGCGCAAAATATGGTATGAAGCTCAACATCAAAAAAACAAAGATCATGGCCACTGGTCCCATCACCTCCTGGCAAATAGAAGGGGAAGAAATGGAGGCAGTGAGAGATTTTACTTTCTTGGGCTCCATGATCACTGCAGATGGTGACAGCAGCCACGAAATTAAAAGACACCTGCTTCTTGGGAGAAAGGCGATGGCAAACCTAGACAGAATCTTAAAAAGCAGAGAGCAGCCCTGAGTGCTCACTGGAAGGACAGATCCTGAAGCTGAGGCACCAATACTTTGGCCACCTCATGAGAAGAGAAGACTCCCTGGAAAAGACCCGGATGCTGGGAAAGATGGAGGGCACAAGGAGAAGGGGATGACAGAGGACGAGATGGTTGGACAGTGTTCTCGAAGCTACCAGCATGAGTTTGACCAAACTGCGGGAGGCAGTGGAAGACAGGAGTGCCTGGTGTGCTCTGGTCCATGGAGTCACAAAGAGTCGGACACGACTAAACAACACCAACAGTTTAACTTTGTCCCCACATGTGGTTTGTTGAAACGCTCAGAAGAAATCTGATTGGTTCTTACGAACACTGTGTAAAGGGTTCTTTTGTTAATAAAACAGCCTGGATGGGGGTGTGGAGATATGCACTTCCTCCGAGAGCCTTGCCGGTCACAGCCTTGTGTCTTATTTTAATCAGGGTCCAGTCCTTTTCCTTTGGCCTCAGAATGCAACATGCTAACTGCTCTTGTTTGAGCATGAATTAATATTTGCAACATGATACAGCTCTGACTCTATCCTAGAAGCCTTCGGCTTTTTCAAAGTACGATCTCTAAGTGTTTTAGCATAAATGCATTTTATATTTATCTATGAAATGTTTCCAGAGTTTGAAAGCAAGTGCTAAGAGGACAGTAATAAATTAAGAATGGAAAGGAAGCAATGGCAACTCCCTCATTAGAGGTGCCAAAATTCTGTTAAGCCACCCAGTGCATGCAAATATCTACCACTGTTCCAACTACAGTGGTACCTCGGGTTAAGAACTTAATTCGTTCTGGAGGTCCGTTCTTAACCTGAAACTGTTCTTAACCTGAGGTACCACTTTAGCTAATGGTGCCTCCCGCTGCCACCACATGATTTCTGTTCTCATCCTGAAGCAAAGTTCTTAATCTGAGGTACTATTTCTGGGTTAGCGGAGTCTGTAACCTGAAGCGTCTGTAACCCGAGGTGCCACTGTATTTTTAAACACCAGTGTTACGTTATAAAAATGATGTGCAGAGGTATTTCAACACCAGGATGCCAAAACTTCTAGACAATGGCTGCGTACACACTACCAGCTTAAAGGTTAATTTCACTGTGTTTTAAATGCATTTGCACCCTGTTGTACACATAAGCACAGTTTGAGATGTATCTGCATCACTCACTGCAGAGAAGCGGACACGGAGCAATGGATCCAAACTACAAGAATGAAGATTCCACCTAAACATTAGGAAGAACTTCCTGACGGTAAGAGCTGTTCGACAGTGGAATTTGCTGCCAAGGAGTGTGGTGGAGTCTCCTTCTTTGGAGGTCTTTAAGCAGAGGCTTGACAACCATATGTGAGGAGTGCTCTGATGGTGTTTCCTGCTTGGCAGGGGGTTGGACTCAATGGCCCTTGGGGTCTCTTCCAACTCTATGATTCTATGAATGGCATGCAGAGATCAGTCAGGAATGCCTTTACCCAATGAGCAGTTCTCAATTCAAATCAAAGCTGATTTTGGGGGGAAATGCATCAAAATGCAGTATTTCACAAGAAACTACAGGATAGATATGGATTGTGGCTGATGTCGTGTATACAAGCTTTTCCAAGACAGCAGTGGGAGAACATAGGTTGAAGAGTAAACAGAAATGTGTAGACAGCCAGTGTTAGAAATTCAGATATATAAGCTAGGAGCCAAATGACCCCTTAAACCAGGATTACAGTCACCAAAACGGAATGCCTAGTTGCCATTTTTGGGCAAGGTGACTCAAAAGTTGTATTTTTCAATATGATTTTTAGGTTCCTAAAATTCATTCTGATTGTGCATTGTCCTGTAGAATTCGACAGGATGTGAAAACAGTCAAGATCCAAGAATTTCCCAGGCATGCACCTCCAGATGGTGGAGACAGCGGGCATCATCCTGGCATCATCCAGGCATCTTCACTTGGTCGCAAGCCGCCAATAGCCAGCTGCAATATACAACAGGCGCCTGGCAAATTTCGAATGCTGTACACGGCCTTGACACTGAGCTGATCCACACATGATGGTAAGCCATGGTTTATGCCTTCCGGTTAATAAATCACTCCCATTTTGCTCCACCCTGCCTGCAGCCAGCTGCAACGAACCTAGAGCCTTGGCTTAGCATTACATGTGAACCAGCACTTGCAGTTTTGCTTCTCTCCAGACCATGAGCTGCTCATTTGCAATAAATCACAATGCGCAAACCAGCTCAATTATTATTATTTTACAACCAAGCAGTGTATAAATTTTATGAAATAAATAAATAAAGTTAATATTCCCGCTGGCAATGCCTGACAGAAAGCTCTAAAATGGGGTGTTCTTAGGGTGGGGCTGAGCTGGGCATAATCTGCCAGCTCACCTTCTGCTGTGAGTGGCCAGACTGCAGAAGTGCAATAGCTCTGCTGTTCCACCAAAACGTTGCAGTGAGCAGTCTTTGCTGCTACAGTGGTACCTCGGGTTAAGTACTTAATTCGTTCTGGAGGTCCGTTCTTAACCTGAAACTGTTCTTAACCTGAAGCACCACTTTAGCTAATGGGGCCTCCCGCTGCTGGAGCCCGATTTCTGTTCTTATCCTGAAGCAAAGTTCTTAACCTGAAGCACTATTTCTGGGTTAGCAGAGAGTGTAACCTGAAGCGTATTTAACCTGTAGCGTACCACTGTCCTGACTAGCAAAGCAATAAACAAGGAAATACATCTTGTGGGTTTCCTCATACTGTATGTGCAAGATTTGTATCAGTGCTCTAAAAGACTGTTTCTTCTCTAATGATTTCGTCTCGCAGTCATGCTTGTGGTTATATCAAACACCACCAGTTTTGGATACACCTATTGTTTATTTTTGTTTTATCTCCATGTCTAACAATACTTTAATGTGCACAATCACCACTTTCCTTTAAAATGTGAACTCTTTTAGATCAGAAGTGGATTTCTTCAGAACAGAATGGTGGAAGAATATCATTCTCTAAAACGAGAAAGGAATTGTACTTCAAAAGAACTAAATACACACACAGCATCCATTTAATTGCAGGTTTTACTCACACAAAAAGCAGCTACGAAGAGTGAAATGTTCACCGTGTGTTTCAGATATATCTTTATCAAGGGGAAAACATTCTTATTTATTCCTTCATGAAAACTTCAGAACTTTGAAGCTCTGTTTTCGTTTGTTTGTTTGTTTGTTCTACCATTATTTTAATAGCTATTTTTGCCCCCCCCCTTTTTTGTGCTGAATTCAGAGGCCAGGTTGCTCACGGTTTGAGCATATTATACCTATTCCTGGCCCAACTGCACTCACTGCCAATCAGCTTCTGGGCCCAAATCAAAGTACTGGATTTGACCTATAAAGCCTTAAACGGCTCAGGACTGCAACGCCTCAAGAACCAACTCTCTCCATATAAACCGTCCTGGGCAGATAATAATCTGAGGCCCTTCTTTGTGGGCCTCCTCCGCGAGAGGTCCGGATTATGGCAACACGAGAACAGGGTCTTTTCTGCAGTGGCTCCCTGTTTGTGGAATGCTCTCCCCAGGGAGGTTCGCCTGGCGCATTCATTATACACCTTTAGGCATCAGGTGAAAACGTTCCTCTTCAACCAGGCTGAATAACATCCTGTATCCTTTTACATGCATTTGGTGGGACGGGGAATATTGTTTCGTTCTTGTTTTTATTATGTATTTTGTGTTTTTCTTCCTTGTATTTTTAAGCTGATATCTACAGATGAAGGAGGGTATACAAATTTAATTAATTTAATTAATTAATAATAATAATAATAATAATAATAATGGCCAGGTGCCCTAACCTACTTAAAGCATTTTTACCCAGTAGAGGCTGGTCCACCAAAATGAATGGGCCACTACCTCACCCATCTTTAGGGAAGATTTTAATGTTTGATGCATTACTGTATTTTAATATTGTGTTGGAAGCCGCCCAGAGTGGCTGGGGAAACCCAACCAGATGGGCGGGGTATAAATTATTTATTATTATTATTATTATTATTATTATTATTATTATTATTATTATTATTATTATTTAAAGCATTTATGCTCATTGCTCTAAAATACTTTCTTCTCCAATGATTTTGTCTCGCAGTCATGCTTGTGATGATAATAATAATATTATTATTACAGTTGTACCTCGTGTTACATACACTTCAGGTTACATACGTTTCAGGTTACAGACTCCGCTAACCCAGAAATAGTGCTTCAGGTTAAGAACTTTGCTTCAGGATAAGAACAGAAATCGTGCTCTGGTGGCGCGGCGGCAGCAGGAGGACCCATTAGCTAAAGTGGTCTTCAGGTTGAGAACAGTTTCAGGTTAAGTATGGACCTCCGGATTAAGTACTTAACCTTAGGTACTACTGTATTAATAATAATAATCTCATTCTGCCCTCTGCCTGCCCATACCTGCCTTCTTTCTTACACCCAAGTCCAGTGGGTAGCACTGCCTATCGGTTTTCTCTTCCTCAGCCTCAGTGCTGCCCTCGAAGAACTTCAACGGAGAGGAAGATGGGGAGAAAACTAAAATTAGTTGACTCTGCCTCATTTGTTGACTCATTAGCTCCAGTTCCAACTACCGCCCGCCATTTGAGTCCCAATGGGCTTTATTAGAAAAAGCTCTCTGAGTGGCGTACGAAAGCCAGTAGTCAGTTCTTGTCTTCAGCCTTACAAATCTAAAAGACAGAAGACACGCGAAAGAGGGATGGGGATGAGGGAGGGAGAAAGAGGCAAGTTCGGGCACCAGTTCTTAAAGGTTCCAGTTTGTTTGTTTGCACATTTATAGTGCACGTATAATGAAAGGGTTGGTGCCGTGTTGTTTTTACTGTAATTATTTGTAGGGTTTTAATAGCTTTAACAGATATATTGTTCTACCACTGTTAAGACTGTGACTGTCAGCACTTTCAACATACAGGTGAAACTCGAAAAATTAGAATATCGTGGAAAAGTTCATTTATTTCAGTAATTCAACTTAAAAGGTAAAACTAATATATGAGATAGACTCATGACATGCAAAGCGAGATATGGCAAGCCTTTGGGGTTTTCATCAGCTGTACGCCATGATCATCACAATTATAACAAATAAAGGCTTGCCGTATCTCGCTTTGCATGTCATGAGTCTATCTCATACAGTGGTACCTCGCAAGACGAATGCCTCGCAAGACAAAAAACTCGCTAGACGAAAGGGTTTTTTTTTTTTTTGGAGCTGCTTTGCAAGACGATTTTCCCTATGGGCTTGCTTCGCAAGACGGAAACATCTTGCAAGTTTGTTTCCTTTTTCTTAACACCGTTAATACAGTTGCGACTTGACTTCGAGGAGCAACTCATAGAATGCGGTGTGGTAGCCTTTTTTGAGGTTTTTTAAGACTTTGGTGATTTTTGAAGCTTTTCCAAAACTTTCCCGACACCGTGCTTCGCAAGACGAAAAAAATCGCAAGACGACAAAACTCGCGGAACGAATTAATTTCGTCTTGCGAGGCACCACTGTATATTAGTTTCACCTTTTAAGTTGAATTACTGAAATAAATGAACATTTCCACGATATTCTAATTTTTCGAGTTTCACCTGTACACTTCTCTTCTGCAGTTTTAAAAACCTCACTCGGTGGTAGAAATTGGCATAAGAGGCCGATGTTTTCCTGAACCATGTTCCACAATGCCAATCCAGTCATCATCTTGAGCAAATGCAACACTCTACTCACAGGCAACTGTTCTTTTAATTAATAAAATGGGTGTTTAAAAGGTCACAAGGGCCTGCGGGCGGAAGGTGGTACTTGGAACCAGTGTTCAAAATTCACCTGGAAGTTCATCTTTAACAGGGTGGAATTTACGCTTTTCATTCTGAACCAGGGCAAAGTGTAGGTTGAGTGTACAGTATTCTAAAAGGAGCTGGTTGGCCATCTGTCATGGATGCTTTAGATGACATTCCTGCATTGCAGGCAGTTGGACTTCAGAGTCCCTTCCAACTCTGTGGTTCTAATAAAGAGTTTTAATTCTAACAATGTTTAATTGGTTTTTAATGATTGCTCCCCCCCCCCCCATGTTTTTAACCGTTCTTATTTTTTATTTGCAAGCCACCTTGAGTCTCTGTAAGGGAAAAAGGTAGATGAAGAAGAAGAAGAAGAAGAAGAAGAAGAAGAAGAAGAGGAGGAGGAGGAGGAACAACAACGAAGAAGAAGAAGAAGAAGAAGAAGAAGAAGAAGAAGAAGAAGAAGAGGAGGAGGAGGAGGAGAAGGAACAACAACAACAACAACAACAACAACAACAACAAATAGAGCGGCTTACAGCAGACAAAGAAGAAAAATTAATTTTTTTGGAAAAACAGTACGTATAGGAGAGGCAGGGCCAAAATTCTAAAAATTCGAAAACTGGCTGGGCTGGAAACAATTCAGGTAGCCTGATGGAATAACTCCAGCTTGTAAGAATAGCAACTTACATGCAACCAAAGGCAGCAAGGGAGATGGAATAGCGCTGCTTATTTTTTCTACCTCATGCTTTCTGGTGGAAGAGGAGATCTGTAACCCCCCTCTTCTCTCAAACTTCTCACCCCCCTAGAATCTGGAAGAGGGGCCAAAAATATTGTATATAAATACAGAGGTTCAGAAAGCCTGATTTAGTCTCCAACTACACCAAAACTATTATCCAATTCACACAAACCTGTTACAATTCTCCGGAGCAAAACACTGAATAGTAAAGTCACATTCACTAAGCCACACTTATTCTGGAATTTTATTTTCACGAACCATCACCATCATTATGATATTGCTTTGTCGATGTAATTACATTAAAAAATACTGAAATTTCTGATTGTGCATATTAATGGGGGGAAATAGTTGCAAAGCAAGTGAGGGAAAGGGCCAGCAGATTAGAAGGGAAAAAAAGACAGAGGCCAGATGGGCATGAAAGGAGATCACAGATCTATATCACTGGCCATTTGCCAGCCAAATACAGGAGACTGTAAGCAACACCAACCCTACTCAGAGTACACCTACTGAAGTTCACAGACATGGCTAATTTAGGTCCATTCATTGCAATGGATCTACTCCGAGCGGAACTTTTGGGACACACCCCCAGGTGTCCATAATGGCGAACCTAACTAAGAGCTGAGCAGTTTGGGGACATCAGGATGAGTAGGAGACCGAAAGTGCCGATCCACAACAATGAGGGCACAACCCACCGGGAAACCTTATGGAAGTGAATGGGAACTTTCCTTTTTCTTGCAAGGAGAGTCGGTGTCACACAGGCTGGGACCTGGGAGACCAGGGTTCAAATCCCTGCTCCACCACGTGAAACTCATTGATTTGACCTTGGGCCTCACTGCCTAACCCACCTCACAGGGTTGTTGTGGGGGATTAAACGAGGGGGAGCAGCTGGGTGGTTAGGAAGAGAACCATAAATAAATAAATGCATTAAAATTCAGTAAATAAATGCAATACATAAATAAATATATTAAAATGCAATACATAAATAAATGCAATAAAATGCAATAAATAACCAAATGTTGTGGGGGATTAAACGAGGGGGAGCAGCTGGGTGGTTAAGAAGAGAACCATGCGCACCACCTGAGCACCTAGAGAAAATGCAATATATGCAACGAAATGCAATAAATAAATAAATGCATTAAAATGCAATAAATGCATTAAAATGCAATACATAAATAAATAAATGCAATAAAATGCAATAAATAAACAAATGCAATAAATAACCCAATCAATCAACCAACCAACCAACCAAATAATCAATCAATCACCCAAGAAAATGCCAATAAGGCTTTTCTCGGGAGAACTTACCCGGGTGCGGGCCGTAGCCCAGCGGAAAAGAGCGCCTGCTCCGCATGCAGAAAGCCCCTGGTTCGATCCCCACACGCTGCGCCTCCCACCCGAGAAAACCCTGCAGTGCCCACCTGCCAGTCAGTGCAGCCGAGGCTGACCCAGGCGGGCCAATGACCTGGCTCAGCCTAACGCAGCTGCCGATGCTGCTCTCCCTCTCCGAACCAGGGAGCCCTCCCGTTACTTGGCGACCGCGCGGGCCCGCCTCCGCAGCAATCCGGGCCAATCACCGCCGCCTGTACCTGCCCGTTGCTTCTGCACAGCCGGGCGACGACTCGCCGCTTTACCTGCGGAGGGATACGCATCCGCCGTCCGATCCTGCTCCCTCCGCGCTGGGCCTCGTGAGAGAGAAAGTCCCATCGGCGAGAGAGGCGCCCAGGGAGAAAGCGGGGGCGCGTCGGGCAGCCGGATGATGGTGCCCGTCGCCGAGCACGTGGCCCAGGGCCAGCCAATAGCCGGCAGCGAAAGAGGGAGCTGGAGAGGGGATGGGTGACCAAGAGGCAGCCCACAGAGCTAGGAATGAAGCAGAGCGACACGCTCGAGTCCTTTCTGAAGGAGATTTTTGTATTTATACTTTTCGCTGGAGTTCCCCCCTTCTTATTCAGATAGGAGCTTTTTTTTTTTAATTGTCCCTGTTGCAAACAAAAATTGCCCTTTTCCCTTATGGGGTATCCATATAGAGTCCTTACATAGGTTCCCTATTGGTAGGAGAGAATAACAGAGGCCAACCAGAGAATATTGAGAAGCAAAGCAGCTAGTAAACTTGATCTTTATTGATCTCTTGCAACAGGGTGCTCCCCTCACCCGCAGGAAAGGAGGAGGAACCCCGAAAAATGGCACGCAAGGCCTTATAAAGACTTTTGAAATTGCCACCCTGTAGATCAAGGTGCTGGAGGAAACTCTTGAGAGTCTCCTTGGGACGCGGGTGGCGCTGTGGGTAAAAGCCTCAGCGCCTAGGGCTTGCCGATCGAAAGGTCGGCGGTTCGAATCCCCGCGGCGGGGTGCGCTCCCGTCGTTCGGTCCCAGCGCCTGCCAACCTAGCAGTTCGAAAGCACCCCCGGGTGCAAGTAGATAAATAGGGACCGCTTACTGGCGGGAAGGTAAACGGCGTTTCCGTGTGCTGCGCTGGCTCGCCAGATGCAGCTTTGTCACGCTGGCCACGTGACCCGGAAGTGTCTCCGGACAGCGCTGGCCCCCGGCCTCTTGAGTGAGATGGGCGCACAACCCCAGAGTCTGTCAAGACTGGCCCGTACGGGCAGGGGTACCTTTACCTTTAGATCAAGGTGCTGGAGGAGACTCTTGAGAGTCCCATGGACTACAAGAAGATCAAACCTATCCATTCAGAAGGACATCAGCCCTGAGTGCTCACTGGAAGGACAGATCCTGAAGCTGAGGCTCCAATACTTTGGCCACCTCATGAGAAGAGAAGACTCCCTGGAAAAGACCCTGATGTTGAGAAAGATGGAGGTTACAAGGAAAGATGGAGGGCACAAGGAGAAGGGGACGACAGAGGACGAGATGGACGAGAGGAAGAGAAGACTCCCTGGAAAAGACCCTGATGTTGGGAAAGATGGAGGTTACAAGGAGAAGGGGACGACAGAGGACGAGATGGTTGGGCAGTGTTCTCGAAGCTACCAGCATGAGTTTGACCAAACTGTGGGAGGCAGTGGAAGACAGGAGTGCCTGGCGTGCTCTGGTCCATGGGGTCACAAAGAGTTGGACATGACTAAACGACTAAACAACAACAACAACAGATCAAGACCACCCCCAGAAACATCATACATACATCACAGAAGGGGTGTAACCTAAGGCGGTCTAAACAGAAATTTGAATGTTGTTTTTCTCCTGTCCTTGTTTTTCTCCTGTCTGGCAGGTTACTTGATTGGATTTCCTGGGGAGCCTAGCCAGTCTTTTGTGATGATAAATACTTAGTTCCTGGGCCAGGTCACAGGCTCACACCCTATTCATATCTTAAATGTGCCCTTAAGACAGGATTTGTGAGGAAGGAGACAATGGGAGGTTTCCCACTTTGACCTTGCAGAGAAAACATTTGCTCAGTTTAGGAATCAAAATGGTTCCAGGTCGGTCTTCCTGTGCTGATCTATGTACGTTCTTGGTTGGTACGCTTATGAACATTACCATATATCTAAGTCCATAAAATTCCTATCACATCCCCCACCACAGTCAGAAGAACAGCCGATGGGAAAATAATAAAAAACACCCCCCCAACTGCCACTAGCCTGCCTTGTCCAAACATCTTTCTCTGAAAGGATTCCCCCCCCCCCCTTCATTGTTGAACAAGTATTTGTTGTTGTTGTTTAGTCGCTTAGTCGTGTCCAACTCTTTGTGACCCCATGGACCAGAGCACGCCAGGCACTCCTGTCCTCCACTGCGTCCCGCAGTTTGGTCAAACTCATGTTAGTAGCTTCGAGAACACTGTCCTCTCTCCTCTAGTCCTCTGTCGTCCCCTTCTCCTTGTGCCCTCCATCTTTCCCAACATCATGGTCTTTCCCAGGGAGTCTTCTCTTCTCATGAGGTGGCCAAAGTATTGGACAGCTTCAGGATCTGTCCTTCCAGTGAGCACTCAGGGCTGATTTCCTTAAGAATGGAGAGGTTTGATCTTCTAGCAGTCCATGGGACTCTCAAGAGTCTCCTCCAGCACCATAATTCAAAAGCATCAATTCTTCGGCGATCAGCCTTCTTCATGGTCCAGCTCTTACTTCCATACATCACTAATGGGAAAACCAGAGCTTTAACTATAAGGACCTTTGTTGGCAAGGTGATGTCTCTGCTAGTGCTATTTTCCCTGGAAATCACCTCCCTTGTTGTCTTATCTTCTTCTTTGGCGATCACTCATAGCTGAGTAAGATTGTAAGTGTGGTGTAGTGATTAAGAGCGGTGGACTCATAATCTGGTGAATCAAGATTAATCAAGTTGATGTTGATGAATCATTGCTTCAACACAGGTGATCTTTGCTTCTTCCGCTACACTGGCTTTAGTTCGCCTGTCTTCCCAAGTGATGTGCAAAATTTTTCAGATACACCATTGATGGAATCTTTTGAGGAGTTGGAAATGGCGTTTATAAGTGGTGCATGTTTCGCAAGCATCTTCTTCATTTTCTTTGGCAATCACTTGTAGCCGAGTAAGATTGTCTTCCATAAACACGGTTTTAACAATGAGTCCGTAAGTGAGCGTAATGCTGGTGGATCAGAGGCAAAGAGCAGGTCGAAAGGAACCCAAAGCCTCCGGAGGCTTCGGGTGAACGCACAGAACGCACTTTGTTTTAGAGGGGGAGAACAAGAAACCCCCCCCCCCTGTTCTCCCCCTCCTATGGTCCAGTGCGTCCTATAGAGCGAAAAATACGGTAGATCACTGGACATCTGTGGTAGATCACTGGTTCCCCCCCCAAGAAGCTCAACAACTTTTGCTCCCCTAAAAAAAAGCGCCACATTTACCCTGCACACCCCCAAAACGGGACTTTCCTTCCTTAAAAAAGCACAACAACCTTGACCTGAACCCCCCAAAAGGTAGATGACTGCCAGTTTTTAACTCTGTGAGTAGATCGCAGTCTCTTGGGAGTTGTCCACCCCTGGGGAATCCTGAATTTATTGCTGAAGCATCTACAGCAGCAAGGAACCTCAGGCCTAAGCATCAAATGTCGCCCTCCACGCTTTTCTGTTTAGTTTTCAGGTGTGATGGCCTGGGATTCCGATTCAGAGAGTGAACCGGAGGAATCCCAGCTGGCACAGGAGTCCCCGCCTCCAGGGCCGGCTGAACTGGGGCAAGGCCTAGATTCTGAGGAGCCTGCACCTGTGCCAGATCCTCAGGAGCAGGCACCAGGTGAATCCATTCTGGCTCCAGAGGTGGTTGAGGACTCAGTGTCTACAGGTGAGTCTCCCCCTGGGCCCAGTAACCCTTCGGCCTCTCCTGAACTGCAGAGGCTTAGGGCAGAGAGGCGAAGGGAACTGGTTTCTCCCAGGAGGAGTGCTCGCCTTAAGGCCAGGAGAGGCGGGACTCCTGGGGGCCGGGTCCGCCCCGGGCCTTAGAGAAGATAAAGGCCAGTCAGCCCGGTCCCAGGTTGCGGGAGCAACGTCGTTGTGGAGTACCTGCTGTTACCCGGACCCAGACCTGATCTTCCAGTGTTCCTGTTCCCTGCCTGGCTTCCTGCTTCTGACCTTCCAGCGTTCCTGTTCCCTGCCCGGCCTCCTGCTTCTGATCTTCGAGTGTTCCTGTCCCCGCCCGGCTCCCTGCTTCGGACCTTGCCTCGCACCTTGTGAACTATTTCCAGGCTAGTGACTCAGGACTGAACTTTGACTACGATAACAGTAACCTTCCCCCCGGGACCAGCACATCAGGACTCCGCATAGTCTATTTCCTCTCCCCAAGCAATTTCCTTCACCAACCCACCTCAGTCATTTTTGCCTGGCTAGGATATATCCTTGACTGTGATAATCCTTCTTGGTTGCCTGGATAGTTCAGCTCTGTGTGTAGAAACCTTTTGGAATGTAGCCTACGATGCAAATGTCGGAGTCCATTTTGCTTCTGCCATCCTGTTTTCACAGTGGCCAACCAGATGCCAATGGAAAACTTGCAAGCACAAAACCCGCACGGATGAAATTTCTAGATATAAATAACTATCAGCTGCAAGAATTTGGTCCGTAAGGACTTTTCAACAAAACCGGACAGTTTGATTCGTATTAGAATTAGTGTCGAACAGACGGATTGGTAACAACTTACAAGGGTTGATGTGCGTAGCTCTCAGCAGCGCGTTCTTGGTCTGATTTAAATCATGAGGATCATCACATTGTTCAAGCTTAGTCACAGCAGAGGAAGTTGTGGTAAACCACTTCTGTTTTGACAATGAAGTTAAATGTCATTTAGAAGTCAGCCAGCATATCACGTAGGTTCAGTAAATCCTGCAAATTAAGCCAGTAATAGAAATAAGGTTCGTTTTAGAAGAAGGACTGAATTTCAGGAAAATCACAAAGGAGAAACAAATATATTTGCATAATAAATTTCCAATAAGACTCTTTCTTTCTTTTCTTTTACAGCCTACCTAAAATCCATAAAGGGAATAAGTACCTCAGGGTACAATTTCATTCTTTAGCATTTTTTCTACGTTTGTGGATTAACTTTGTAAGCCATTTGTTCCTTTGATTCCCTCTTACATACGAGATTCCATGGACTATAAATAAGAGCAACGTAATAGAAGCGGATGATAGTGACACTTTAATAACAATAGATGTGCAATAACTCTATACTAGTATTACCTCTTGACTCTACATCCTAGGAAGGAAATCAGAAAGACATCCTGCAACCCATTTTTCCCCCTCTTGGTGACAAAAATAGTTTTGTACAGGAACTATTTCTTGTTTGACAAAAGGGGTGGGGAGCAAAATGAAGAAAAAGATGTATCCGTTGGGTGTAGCCTCTGGCTGTAGTGATGCCCAATTTATGAATGGAATATATATGAAAAGAGATTTGTTCATTCTTTGAAGAATCCATATGTCATGTGATCTGGTGACATTCCATTGTGGTGTTTGATCCAAGTTAATGGTGGCAACCATAACCTAGGTTTGTTGATCAGTGAAATATACTCAGAGTCGAGAGTGGATTTCATGCTCTTTATTCAGCTCATAGTGGTAAGGAGGAATGGAAGTTCCCCCAGAATGTCTGCCTTATATACATTATTTACACAATGGGCCCCAAGTGATTGGCTAATTCCGGGATTCTCCTGTAGGCTAATCAGGTTGCGGATTCCCTTCCACCTGGAGCTGGATTGGGCGGCTCAATCAGACCAATTCTGAATCCTAGTGTTCTAGGACCAATCAGACTGCTGCCTTTTGGATCCTATTCAACTCAGTACATAACAATCAGCTTAATAATGTTCATTCTTTGAAGAATCCATATGTGATCTGGTATATACCATAATGGCCTGAATATAACCTCACTTTTCCCTAAATTCCAACCTTGAAAAGTTAAAGTGCAGCTTATATTCACAACCTTACAGTATGCAGCCAGGAGCAGCGAGGAATGGAGCGGCTTATATTTGGGTATTTTTTTCTTTTTTCTTTTCTTTTTCCCCTTCCAGTTTTAAAGGTGCAACTTATATTTGGGTGCGGCTTATATTCGGGCCAATACGGTATATTACAGTTGGAGGGGAGAAGCGAGAATTTGGGGGGGGGGGAATTTTTGAGTGGATTAATTCCAAAGCTACTAATATCCACTTTGATATATGTCAGAATTACAATAATTTTTGGTTGTTTTTAAAAAATTATTTGCTTATTAAAAAGGAACATAAACACTCGAGCACATCTATAGAAAGTCCATGGATGGAAAAACCTGCTGTAATAGATCTTAGCCAACACTTTTGCATAAATATTGGACTCTCGGTGCATCCCTGAGCTATTAGAAGCAGACCCCACAATTCTAGAAGGAGACACTAGAGAATTGCTTTGCTATGTTTCATAGGATGCAGTCTGCAGATGGAAAGGAAAGAAAATAAATAAATATTTGAACTTGATCCTCTACTGACACCTGGTGGCTTTTATTTTTAACGACTTCCTAGGTATTAGCGTATTTTTCGCTCTATAACACGCACCTGACCATAACACGCAGGTAGTTTTTAGAGGAGGAAAACAAGAAAAAAAATATTCTGAATCAAATGTTGTACTAAACTATTTATTAAACAACCGGTATATCAGAATCATATTACAACCATGTAAAGTGAACAGCAGTCAACAGTGAACAGCATTAAGAACCATCATCACTGTCATTAACAAATGAAGAGAGAATTTTAGGTTCGAGTACTCTTCTAGTCTTCTGTGAACCCCAAGAACTCATCAGTGCCAGAGTCAGAATTTATGAAGTTCAGCTGCTCACAATCACTGGCATCACTTTCTTCGCCATCTTCATATAAAATGTCATCTTCTTTTGAATCCAAACCATTGCTAATGCCACATTTCTTGAATGACTGTGCAACGATTTCCTCCTTCACCGAGTGCCATGATGTTTTCACCCATTCACAAACTTGAGTGATAGTGGGCCTCTTCATTCGTCCAATAGGTGTCAGATCATGATTACCAGCAGCCATCCATTTGTTCCACTCTTCTCCATAAAGACCTTAAATGGCTTGTTGATGGAAACGTCGAGAGGTTGCAACTGGCTGGTAAGACCTCCAGGAATTACAGCTAGATGAGTCTTCGCTTCTTTAAAACACTTTTTTGTACTTTCGCTAATATGTGCTCTAAACTGGTCCAGTACTAATAAGGCAGGTTTTTTCAAAGGCCCTCCAGGACGCTTGGACCACACTTTTTCAACCCATACTCTCATTCCATTTTCCTCCATCCATCCTTTCTCATGAACATGTACAACAATTCCTCGTGGAATCACTTCTTTAGGAAATGTTTTCCTTTTGAAAATTAACATGGGTGGCAATTTGGTGCCGTCTGCACAGCAAGACAACACAACCGTGTAATGGGTTTTCTCATGTCCGGAGGTTTTCACAGCAATAGTTTTGGCACCTTTCAGATCCACAGTCCTATTAGATGGCACATCAAAGGTTAGCGGGACTTCATCCATATTCCCAATCTGGCCAATTTCAAATCCATTTCTCTTCCTAGCATCAATTACAAATTTATGAAAAGACAGAATCTTTGATTCATATTCTTCTGGCATTTTTTGTGCAATTCTAGTTTTCGTGCGCATAGAAAGGCCACATCGCTTCATAAATCTGTAGCACCATGATGGTGAGCCAGTAAAATCATGAATGCCTTTCTCTAAAGCAGTGTGTTTGGCTTCATATATTATCATTTTTGTGGAGACTGTGATGCCATTATTCCGGTGATGTGTGATCCATTCTTTCATGGCCACGTCCAACTGTGGCCACTTTGCAGCATGTCCACGAAAAGTGTGCTTACTTTTATCTGCTTTTTGCAGCTGATCCTCCTGTTTCCTCCAATCTCTTATCATTCTTTCTGTTGGAGGTGGCCCAAAATGTCTCTCTGCTGCTCTGTTTCCATGCTCCTTAGCATATTTTACTACTTCTAGTTTAAAAGGAATTTTATATGCTAGTCTTCTCTGCTTTATCATCCTTATCAGAACGGGGGAGGTTTTCTGCAAGAAAATACAGTTTTCTGCAAGAAAATGATGAAGGAACTGTCAGTAATGTATGGTACGGTATATCCAATACAGTGAAGAAGGAAGGGGGTGGGGGGAAGCTCACATTTCTCCTAGGCAAAGCAGCCAACTCCTATAGGCCTAGGTGCCTCCCCCCCCCATTAATATTTGAGGGAGTCATCCTCCCCCCATGCTGATGGGCATTGCTATTCATATAAGGTACCAGTGTGCATGCACTTTGTCTTGAGATCATTGCAGTCTGTGAGATGGGGCTTACCTGTACCTGCCCCCCCATATTTTATTGAAGTTGGAAGAGGGAGGGAGAGCTCACATTTGTCCTAGGCAAAGCAGCCAATTCCTATGGGCCTAGGTGCCTCCCCCCATTAAATATTTGAGGGAGTCATCCCCCACTCCCCATTGTGGTATGTGAGGTGGGGCTTACCTGGCTGCCCCCCAATATTATTTGAAGTTGGAAGAGGGAGGGAGGGAAGGAAGGAAGAGAGAGGGGGAACTCACCTTTGTGCAGCTGCCTTGCCTTGAATGAGAGCACAAAGAGGAGGAGACGCAGGGACACGAGCCTTGTAAGCCGCTTTGTTTGAATTTACCGGTGAGGTGCTGGGGGATGGACGGAAGGGGATGCCCTCTTTGTCCCTCCTTCCGGCTCATTGTAAAGAAAGCAGAGTAAGAGCTGCTTACATGTGTGTAAGGGAGAGCCATAGAGCAGGCAGACACTGAGAAAGAGAGGCTGTCTTCCTTCTCCGACCCTGGCTTTTACACGCGTTCAGCTGTTGCCGGCTTCCGAGCTGCCTCTCTTCTCCCACCTCCCCGAAAAGCCATAGAGCAGGCAAGCCGGCAAGCAGGCAGACACTCTGCGCTCAGCTGATGCCGGCTTCCCAGCGACAGGAGAGGGCAGGCTGCCTTGCCGGCTTCCCAGCGACGGGGGAGGGGAGGACAGGCTGCTGGAAAGCCATAGAGCAGGCAAGCAGGCAGACACGCTGCGCTCAGCTGATGCCGGCTTCCCAGCGACAGGAGAGGGCAGGCTGCCTTGCCGGCTTCCCAGCAACAGGGGAGGGGAGGACAGGCTGCTGGAAAGCCATAGAGCAGGCAAGCAGGCAGACACGCTGCGCTCAGCTGATGCCGGCTTCCCAGCGACAGGAGAGGGCAGGCTGCCTTGCCGGCTTCCCAGCGACGGGGGAGGGGAGGACAGGCTGCTGGAAAGCCATAGAGCAGGCAAGCAGGCAGACACGCTGCGCTCAGCTGATGCCGGCTTCCCAGCGACAGGAGAGGGCAGGCTGCCTTGCCGGCTTCCCAGCGACGGGGGAGGGGAGGACAGGCTGCTGGAAAGCCATAGAGCAGGCAAGCAGGCAGACACGCTGCGCTCAGCTGATGCCGGCTTCCCAGCGACAGGAGAGGGCAGGCTGCCTTGCCGGCTTCCCAGCAACAGGGGAGGGGAGGACAGGCTGCTGGAAAGCCATAGAGCAGGCAAGCAGGCAGACACGCTGCGCTCAGCTGATGCCGGCTTCCCAGCGACAGGAGAGGGCAGGCTGCCTTGCCGGCTTCCCAGCAACAGGGGAGGGGAGGACAGGCTGCTGGAAAGCCATAGAGCAGGCAAGCAGGCAGACACGCTGCGCTCCTCCCGCCTGCATTCGCTCCATAACACGCACTCACATTTCCCTTTGTCTTTTAGGGGGGGGAAAACTGCGTGTTATGGTCCGAAAAGTACGGTAACTTCTAGTTGAGGGATAAAGATAAGGCAGTGATGACCAAACTTGGCCCTCCAGCTGTTTTGGAACTAGAATTCCCATCATCTCTAGCTAACAGGACCAGTAGTCAGGGATGATGGGAACTGTAGTCCCCAAACAGCTGGAGGGCCAAGTTTGGCCATCACTGGTACAGTATAAGGAATCTGTGGCATTCAATATTGCTGGACTATGCCTCCCATCACCCCTGACAATTGTCCATACACCATACCAGGAGTCAGCAAACTTTTTCAGTAGGGGGCCGGTCCACTGTCCCTCAGACCTTGTGGGGGGCCGGACTATATTTTGGGGGAAAAACAACAACAAATTCCTATGCCCCACTGAAATATACTCAAGTCGAGAGTGGATTTCATGCTCTTTATTCAGCTCATAGTGATGAGGAGGAATTGAAGTTCCCCCAGAATGTCTGCTTTATATACATTATTTACACAATGGGCCCCACGTGATTGGCTAATTCTGGGATTCTCCTGTAGGCCAATCAGGTCGCGGATTCACTTCCACCTGGAGCTGGATTGGGTGGCTCCTGTGGACCATTCAGACTGCTGCAGTCTGGAGCCTATTGTTCTATGACCAATCAGACTGCTGCATTCTGAAGCCTATTGTTTTCAATTCAATAGATTTTATTGCATTAGCCGTGTGGCCATAGCATGATATACATAGAAATAACAACATAAAATGGGGGTGGGGAGGTAAAGGTAGATATCGTCCTGGGCGAATGCTTAAAGAAAAAAAAGAGAGATAACAAAAGCGACAGGGGATTTAAAACATCGAGTGACCGATAGTACAAAAACAAAAAGACAAAAAACTGCTGAGGCTGGAAGAGGATCGCTAAAGGGTCCTTCAGCTCCTCAGATTTGTCCTAGCTCCATTGTCCTTGTACAATAAGGCTACTTGGAACTATGTTCGATTGTGCGGCGTATCGACTGCAGCTGTGGTGTTAAAGAAGAAGTTAGTGCCGCTTTCCTCTTCATCACACTGAGCAGGAAGTTAGCTGTCATCTCGGTAATCCAACAATCAGAATCCTGCAAAAAAAGGGACACTATCCAGGGCTGGATTGGGAGATGAAACTTGTTCACGAGAGGAGTTAAAAACCGAGATCTTTCATCTGTCCAGTTGCGACAGAAGAGCATTACATGTTCCATAGTCTCCAGAGCCGTGTCATTACAGGTGCATGTTCTATTTGCGATGGGAACTCTGGAATAACGACCCGACAGAACTGCTGTAGGAAAACAGTTGAGACGGGCACAGGTAAAGGCCCTTCGCTTAGCCTCCGAAGAAATTGTGAAGCAGTATAGAGGGATCCCTTCAGGGGGTGGAATAGCTAGGGCTAGGCCTGAACACGGCCCTCTTGCATGGGAAGCTGTGTTGGAAAAGTCAAGTTGCTGTAGCTTCTTTTTAATTGGAGGTAGGGCCGCCGGACTGATACACTCTAAGTTAAGAACAGTTTTGCAATTCAGATTGAGAAGAGAGCGGAGTTTGAGGTTAATTGTAGTTTTCCAAGGAGAATTATGAATATCTCTTAGGATCAGATTGGAAAAACCACTTCTAATTCGAGCATCCGATGCTAATAGGTGGGAGCTATAGGAAATGGCTCGACTCCAAGCTCGTTTTACAATTGAGGGCTGGGCGAACTCAAGTCGTAGGGCTGCACCTGAGACACATCTCGGGACGCCGGAAAGAGATCTCAGAAACATATGAAGTGGGCGATCCAAGTTACCTGATATTGCTGTAGTCCATACTTCACAGCCATATAATCATTTAGGGACAACTTTGGCATTAAATATTTGAATTGCTGCTGGAAGGTGTTTGCCGCCCTTCTGGTGGTAAAATCGGACAATGGCATTAGAGGTCGTCGTTGCTGCAAGAAAGGCAGATTGTAGATGGGTAGTCCAGGAGAGATTATAAGTGAATATTAAGCCTAGATATTTAAAGGCTTTTACCTTTTCTAAGTAGCCACCTGTGATCTTAAGCGGCTCCAGCTTGAGTTTGCGGGAACGAGTGAAGTGGAGGACTTTCGATTTTTTATAATTAATATTAAGAGCTTCCGCCTTACAATAGGCGATAAATGCATTAACTGCATTTGCTAGGTCCGCAGCTGTTCTGGATAAGATGACGGCATCATCTGCATAGAAAAGGGAAGCGACGGGGTGGCCTGCTAAGTGAGGAGGATACTTAGATGCTAGCTTCAAAGGGGAAATTGCATCCTGAAGATAGAGATTAAACAATAAAGGGGCCAAGAGACAACCTTGTCGGACGCCCTTGGCCGTTGGGAATGAAGTGGTAAGGGAGCCGTTGGGACCACTTCGGACGCAAGCTGTGGTGTTTGAATAAAGGGAAATAATTAGGGAGAGGAGGTGCGGATCAATTCCCAGATGGGCAAGTTTGGACCATAATCTCTGCCTAGGAATGGAATCAAAGGCGGCCTCCAGGTCCATGAAAGCGGCAAATAGGTGGCCTTGCCTTGGAGCAGTATATTTACTGGCAAGGTGATAGAGAGTTAGACAGTGGTCCATGGTTGATGCTGACTTTCGGAAGCCAATCTGTTCTAGCGGTAGAATGTTCCTCTCCTGGACCCATGAAAGAAGTTCTTCCAGTAAAACAGCGGCAAATATTTTCCCCGGAATAGATAATAAACTGATGGGGCGATAGTTCCTAGGGATGTTTGGCTGGCCGCCTTTGAAGATCGGAACTATTATAGCTTCTCTCCAGGAGTCGGGGATGTCTAGGGCGGAGGAGATAGCGGTGAATACAGGAGTCAGCTGTTCGCTCCACCAAAGAGGATCAGTCAGGAAAAGGTCCAACGGGACCATGTCTGGGCCGGGGGCCTTATTCCTTCGCATGGACATTATGATGTTGAAGATGCGAGTTGAGGTAAAGTTTATTGAGGAAGTGGGACTAAGAGAACAGGAACAGAGGTCCAACGTGGATTGAAGGAGATCTGTAGGATGATTTGGAGAAGCGAAACTGGTTGAATAATAGGCAATCCATTCGTCAGCAGAAATCTGGGTAGCTGAGTTGAGTGGTGCCGAAGGTCTAACTAAGCGCCAGAAGGAGCGGGAGTCACGCCTCTCTACAGCCGAACGAAGAGTGGACCAAGCCTCAAGAATGTGCTGCTGTTTCTTGCAATGAATCATGTTTCTGTATGTCCTTTTAATATCTATGAGCTTTGCACGGGTTTGGGGGTCGTTAGAAAATTTGATGATTCTGACCATTTTCCTAATTCGCCTTCTTAGGGCTTTACATTCCTTGTCAAACCAAGGTGATTCAGAGAAGAGGCGTTGGTGGATAGGCAAGGTGGTGGTTGTGTAAGTTGTTGAGAAAGCATCAATTAACTTCCGGTATTGGTCAGCGGGCAGAATTGGGTCAGAGGGAACTACAGACATATCAAATGATTTTTGTATGTCCTGGGCAAGAGAGGAACTGAGGCTTGTCCATTTCTTTGTTTTGTATACAGGGTGGCTTTGTGCCGTGGAACTATAGTTTGAGGGGGCTGAAAATGGCTCTATTAGGTTTAACAATAGAGTCAATGGAAGGTGGTCACCACCAAAATATTCAGCCACTTCCATTTTTGTAGAAATTGAGAATAGCTCCGGCGTCAATAAAATGTAGTCGACAACACTGGTTCCCCGGGAAGTGATGCACGTTAACTGCTGCGAGGACAAGGGAGTGATGTTACCATTCGCGATGCAGAGATCGTTTTCTACGGCCAATTTGGCCATCAGCCTCCCCGATGCATTTGTTATAGGATCAAGAGAGCATCTGTTTCCCCAGGGGGGCTGCAGGGGATTGTCCAGGAGTGCTGCGGGAGATAATATATCATCGTCGTTGGGACCTATTCTTGCATTAAAGTCGCCTAAGAGGATTTGAGGAAGTCCTGGGTTAGTTGTTTGAAGATCATGGAGCCAAGACGAAAGTTCAGACCACCTTTCATTGCGGTCGAAATCATTAATTACTGGGGGCAGATATACTGTAGTTATCAACCATGGGCTTTTGGTCTTTGAAAGATGGATCTTTAAGGTGAGAAAGTAAGGGGAAGATTTAATTTCCTCGCAAATAGTGAGGGATAAGCTGGTTGAAATAAGGCAGGCGAGGCCAACTTGGCGGCGACCCCTGTTGGTTAGTTTACGAGCACAGGAGCTAAAGGAGCAATAATTTGGGAGAGCAATACTTTGTTGGGACCAGGTCTCTTGGAGGCACACAATGTCAAAAGAAGAGATGAAGTTTATTGCCTCAGGATCCATTTGCTTTGTCGCCCAGCCGTTAACATTCCAGGAGACAATTTTAAGGCTCTGGGATGGATTGGATGCGTCTTTCAAGGAAAGAACTGCTTTTGCTTGATTTGTGAGTGAGGATTCAGTCTGTTGATACCTAATGATGTCGAATTTCCGCGGAGATAGGGAGCCGGCTGGTGTTTGCCTCTGGTCTGATCTTTGTCAATTATTTCCGAAGGTGCTTTTAGGGATTACTCTTTTATGAGTCGGCCCATTGCTCTCCATACATGGCAAACTAGCCAAGTGTTCTATAGTTTCGGCTGTTAAGTGTTGAATACTGACATTAGTGGTCACCGGGCCTTTGAAGTGTGTTATCTCTTTCCATAGGCATTCTTCCGGTACCTGATTGTGGCCTAATTCTGCCTTGTCTAGGTACCTCAGCTTGTCCCAAGAGCCTGGTGAGTTCACCTTAGGGATGGTTCTCCTTATTGGAGGTGGTGTAGTGTTCTCTTCAGTGTGCTGGGCTTCCTTGATTGGAGGTAGGTTAATCTCAGCCATTGTCTGGAGGTAGCGTGGCCGACAGGCCGCTGGGTTTTGTTCTTGTATAGGGTTCAGATTATAGGAAATCTGGTCCTTTTTATGGGCGTCCGCATTGATTTCCTTATTTATATCTCTCCCAGCCAGCTTAATTCTTAGCATATCTAATCTTTCTAATATTTCAGTTTGTATTGGAGATGGAAAATGGCAAAATTGCCTAATTAAGGTATTTTCTTCCACGGAGAAAAGGTCCTCATCTTCATTCTCTTGAAATTGCAGGTCTTGCAGGTGAGCATCTTTCCTTTTTAGTTTTTGAAGCTCTTGTTTCTGGAGACCAGGCCAGGTTTTGGGAGGTTGTTTCTCCTTACTAGGGTTTACATGCTTAGCTTCCAGAAGGGGATTCAGTGGTGCCTTGTTTTCAAAAAGTCTGAGAATTTTTATCTGGGCCTTTAAGAATGTATATCTTGATCTGTAGATAAACTTGGCCAGGTTCGGGTCTCTAAATGTGATCATTGCTCTCACTGAACAGCCATCATGATGCAAATAATCTACAGAAGTAATGTCATATGGCTTTACTGCTCCTGGCAATATATCATTCAGAATGTTCAAGGAGCTCATTCTTCGATCTTTCCCTGTAAGGAAGCCCTTTGATTTTGGGAAGTTTGTAAATACCAGTTTTTGGGGATTTAAAATCAAGTTCCAACATCTTGCCTGAGTAAAGGCTTGCCCATCTTGTATAATGTTGTCATCACGATTGGGCATTACATCGTTCCCATTTCCCGATTTGCTAAGCGATTTGCTGCCTTCATTATTAGGCACCACTTCTCCCCCAGAGTCCAGCTCACTGAGTGAACTGTTACCAGAGCTCTGGGGCGTTGCTTCCATCCTCCCATTTAGTTCTAAACTCTGGTTCGGAGATGCTACCTTAGCCATTAGCTGTGGCGATGACTTCTTTTTTCCCTTCCTACCTTTCTCTTTTTTATCTCGTGCAGCAGCTTTATTTGAGTCCGATGGGAGTAGATTAAATAATTTCTGCCATTGTTTATGTCGGCTTATCTTTATTTTCCTTGTTGTTTTAATGTTCTTAGTTTTCTTTCCCCTGGCTTTTGGTCTATTTTTTCTGCAATTTATTGGTTGTTACTGATTGTCTCATCTTCACAGGTTCATCTGGGTTATGCACAAGTTCATCTGGTTTATGCACTTGGGGTGCATCAGTTGCTGTTGCCTCTTTTGGTTGGGGAATAAAATTTTCCACAAGGGTCAGCAATAACCCATTTGTTATTGTCAAGTAATTTTTTATATTGGAAAGGTCTGTATTTATATCTTGGAGGTGGGCCTGAAAGTGGCCATCACTCGGTTCAGTTTGAGTATATTTAGAAGTGGGCGCTTGGTCTTGGTGGCATGTTGTTAATTCTGCCAGGGGCCGCTGATTATAGGTGACAGAAATATTTTCCTCAAGTTTCTCCGCTAGAACTAGCTCTTGCGCCAAGCTTCTTGGGGAATTTGTGTTTCCAGAGTTTTGTTGAAGCTCTTTGAAGTAATGTGACCGGTCAAGATAAGTAAGGGGGGGAGGAGTGACTTCGTCAATAATTAGTTCAATTTGTTCACTCATGCATTCCTCCCTCTTAGGGAAATAATTTATAATTTTACTTTGTCTCTTTCCAGGTCCCGGGGGGCTAAGTGGCGTATCTGGCAAGATACCCAACTCCTTACATATCTTTCTGGTGAGGACCATGTTGGGTAGTTGTCTTCCAATTAGAAAGCCAGTTGTCCCCAAGTGTTTCTTGGACCGATGGGTGAATAGGGGTGTATCTGCAGCTTTCTCCTGCTTAGCTCATCAGCGAGCACTGATTCTCAATATGTTTCTTTGGTGAAGCTGGAAAAGGGAGGAAGGGAGGAAGGTTTAAGAGCTCTTCCGTCAGCTCCCAGTATCCTTTTACTGATAAAAGCTGATAGAAGCTGGGGGTTCATCTCAAAAAGATGGCGGCGCGTGTAGATGCAGCGGCTGGTTGCTCCTCAACTCAGAATTTGGCTTTTTTGTCCTGCCAAAATAGACTTGTTTATAGTCGGCAGGACATGTTATCTATTCGGCTAAGGAGTGAGTGCTGCACAAATTGTGAGTGTCTCCGCGTCTGCAAGGAAGATTTTTTGACTTCAAAGAACTGGGGAGTAAAGAGACACAGGAGAGACCGTAAACAGAAGAGAGGCTGCAGAGGAGGAAGGCGTTTAAGGCAATTAAGGCTGAAGACACAACATTATAACTTACCGCTTCCCAGCATTTTCTATGCGAATGTGAGATCTTTGGTGAATAAGCTGGAGGAGTGGAAATTGTGGATAGCAACGGAGAAAACTGTGAGTGAATGCTGTCTTCTGCTGCTTACAGAAACTTGGCTGACACCAATTATTCCTGACTCAGCCATAGAACTAACAGGCTATACAGTGTTCCGCCATGATAGAACAGAGGACTCTGGTAAAAGTAGGGGGGGAGGTTTGTGTGCATACGTGAATAACAGCTGGTGCACAAACCACGCTGTGATAGCCAGTCATTGCTCCCCAACTGTGGAATTTATGACGCTTAAATGCAGACCTATATATCTCCCCCGAGAATTTACAGCAGTACTGATAACTATAGTATACATTGCACCTGATGCGAACATCAATGAGGCAATGGGTCTTCTGCATGATGCCATCAGCAGACAACAAGGCAAGTATCCTGAGGCTGCATTTCTTGTATGCGGGGATTTCAACCAGGCAGATTTGAAAGTGGTCCTACCTAAATTCTATCAACACATAAAGTGTGCAACCAGGGGAGAAAGGACTCTGGACAGGCTGTATACAAATGTCAAACAGGCCTATAAGGCCGAACCACTGGCACATCTAGGCCAATCTGATCATGTGTCCCTGCTCCTGACTCCTGAATATATTCCATTGAGGAAACGGACTCCAGCTATAAAGAGGGATATTACAATATGGCCAGCTGAAGCATCCCAACAACTACAAGACTGTTTTCATGACACCGATTGGGAGGTATTCGCCCAACAGGATGTAGAGACTCATACTGAGCAAGTGTTGGACTATATTAGGTTCTGCACTGAAAATGTAACACGGAGGCGCCGGATAAAGATCTACCCAAACAGGAAGCCCTGGATGACACGGGAGGTCCAGGGGTTGCTAAAGGCAAGAAACACTGCTTTCAGAAGTGGAAATAAGTCGTTGTACAGCTTAGCTAGAGCGGATTTAAAGAGAGGTATCCGTGTAGCAAAGGAGGCGTATAGACAGCGGCTGGAGAATCATCTACAAAGTAACAACACCAGGCAGGTGTGGCAAGGTGTACAAGAATTAACAGGGTATAAATCCAAGGATTCCCTGGCAGACGAGGGAGGGGCATCCCTCGCAGAGGATTTGAATGCCTTTTTTGCCCGTTTTGAAGTAACATCTGCAGCAACACCTGCTGAGGCTTTACCACCACCACCACCACTCCCTGTGAAGGCCTTGCCACCATCACCATCATCAGTACAAAGGAATGTAGTAGTCTCTGTGGAAAAAGAAGAGATGAGGAAGGTGTTGAAGGGAATCAACCCAAGGAAGGCCACAGGGCCAGATGGGGTAGCTGGAAGGGTATTGAGAGACTGTGCAGATCAACTAGCAGGAGTTTTCACTGGGATCTTAAATCGATCCCTAGCCCAGGCTATTGTTCCATCCTGCCTAAAGTCCTCTACTATCGTTCCAATAGCAAAAAAATCTAACCCGGAAGATCTGAATGACTTTCGTCCAGTAGCACTCACACCTATAATCATGAAGTGCTTTGAAAAGCTGGCACGAAATTATGTCATTGCCTGCCTACCAGAGGGACTGGACACATTCCAATTTGCTTATAAAACGAAAAGATCGACAGAGGACGCTGTGGCGATTGCCCTCCATGCCGTTCTTGCACATTTGGAGCAGCGGGGGGGGGGTTATGCCAGACTGCTTTTTTTAGATTTCAGCTCGGCATTTAATACCATTCTACCACAACGTCTGATGTCTAAACTGGAAGATCTGGGGCTTCCGTTATCACTTTGTGGGTGGATATTGGACTTTTTGTCAGACCGCCCCCAGAGGGTTCGGTTGGGCCCTTATACCTCTAGTATGCTTAAGACTAACACAGGAACACCACAGGGATGCGTACTCAGCCCACTCCTATACATTCTCTACACGTACGATTGTGTCGCTGCTCACCCTAGCAATAGGGTTGTCAAATTTGCAGATGACACAACCGTGATTGGGCTCATCTCTGAAAGGGAGGGTGAAATGGACTATAGAGATGAGGTGGAGCGGCTGACAGAGTGGTGCAGAGCTAACAACTTGCTCATAAATACAAGGAAGACAAAGGAGCTTGTGGTGGACTTCAGGAGACAGAAGAGCAATGTCCAGCCACTTTTGCTTGATGGGGTCTGTGTGGAGAGCAGTGGCGTAGCGTGGGGGGTGCAGGGGGGGCCGGCCGCACCGGGCGCAACATCTGGGGTTAGGGCAAATCCACAGGTTAGGGGGCGCAAATCCACGGGTTAGGGGGCGCAAATCCACGGGTTAGGGGGCGCAAATTACTTGCCTTGCCCCGGGTGCTGACAACCCACGCTACGCCACTGGTGGAGAGGGTAACAACGTTCAGATTTTTGGGCATTGAATTACAAGAGGATCTGTCCTGGAGTGTCAACACAAGGGGGCTTGTGAAGAAGGCGCAGCAGAGACTGTATTTTTTGAGAATTCTAAGGAAAAACCATCTTCCGCAGAAACTGCTGCTTGCCTTCTATCACTGTGCCATTGAGAGCGTGCTCACCTATGGCTTATGTGTGTGGTATGGAAGCTGTACTACCCGGGACAGGTTGGGGTTGTGCAGAGTTGTTAAGGCAGCAGAGAGCATTGTTGGCTGCCCACTCTCCACCTTAGAGCAGATTTATGCCACAAGGTGCCATAGGAAGGCACTGGACATAGTAAAAGATCCATCGCATCCTGGTCACTGTCTCTTCGAGCTCCTGCCGTCGGGACGGAGATACAGGACGATGAAGACAAGAACAAGCCGTCTTAAGAACAGCTTCTTCTCCAGAGCGATCTCGGGCCTGAATGGGAAGCCTGGACTTTGAAAGTCATCTAATCTTCCTTGCTGTTTTATACTGTATTGTTTTAATTAGTGTTTTTATAGTTGATTTGATTTTGTGTGGAGTGCCCTACCTGGGTGGATGGAGCAGCCAAGTAATTTCGTTGTCCCCGAGAGGGGGCAATGACAATAAAGATATTATTATTATTATTATTATTATTAATTGATATAAGGTGAAGGATGGTAATTATTTTCCAAGCCGAGCCTCTTTATCAGCCTGTTTTGCTGAAGACGGTCTTACTCACACAGACGGGACTCGAAGGGGACTTGCTTCAACCTTTTTTTCGATGTTTCCGAACACCCACCTTGAGTTTTTTCCTTTCCAGTGACGGGGGATCCCTTCACGGCAGGGGAGTCAGGCCAGACCTCTTCCCTTCCCCACTCACTCGTTTCAGGAGATTACTCAGCTCCACAGCACCAAATGCACAGCGGGGGGGTGCGGCAAGGCAGCAAGGCTGAAGCTCGAATCAGGTGATAAAACAAACAATAAAAGCCCAGAGGGGTTAAAAAACTACTTAAAACTACTTGAAACTTGATCTAAAACAATAAAGCAATAAAAGCCCAGAGGGGGTTAAGAGAAAAAACTACTTAAAACTACTTAAAACTTAATCTAAAAGCGGACGAAGTTAACTAGACTACTACCTTCGTCGCCATCTTGTGTCAGTTCTAGGACCAATCAGACTGCTGCATTCTGAATCCTATTGTTCTAGGACCAATCAGACTGCTGCACTGTGGATCCTATTCAACTCAGTACATAACACCCACAAATAACCCAGTGATGCATTTTAAATAAAATCACATTCTACTAATGTAAAAACACGCTGATTCCTAAAATTAGCAAAGATTTATCACATAACAGTGATAATTTATGTTGGAAATGTAAAGATAAAGAGGGTACTTTTTATCACATGAGGTGGACTTGCCCCAAGGTGAAAGACTTCTGGGAGAAGATTTATAATCAACTGAAAAAAATGTTGAAATATACATTCAGTAAGAAACCAGAGGCCTTTCTTCTTGGGATAACAAGTTTGGAATTGCCCAAGAAGGATGTTAAATTGTTTTTGTATGCCACAACTGCTGCTCAAATTTTATTAGCTAAGAATTGGAAAACACAAGAAGTACCAACAGTGGTAGTTTGAGACTCCTGAAGGGCAGTGAAAGGCGGGATATCAAATTCAAACAAACAAACAAAAAAAAAAGATTGGCAGATGAAGATGATGGACTTTTCGGAGCTAGCTGACCTGACTGGAAAAGTCTGTGACCAGAAGGAGGAGGATTATCAGGAAGAATGGACGAAATTTAAAGACTATTTAGTTAAATATGTTAAGTTAAATTAATTGGAGAAGTTTGCAAATAACAGATAGGCTTAGGACATAACTAGGTAGTGGGATGAATTAATATGTTTAATACTAAATTGGAAAGGAAAATATGATGATGTTAAGTGATTAAGTTAATTTTATAAGAATAGTGGTTTTGGAAAACCGTTACAATGATATACACTGAAATTCAACCAGGGGGATACGAGGAAGTCACCTAACAATGTTATTAAGTTTGGTTTAAATACAGCTGAGATTTATGTTTGTTTGTTTACTTGTTTCTTTAAAAAAACTTTGGGAAATTAATAAAAATTTTGAATAAACACACACAGAAAACAACATGCTGATTCCTGGACCGTCCGCAGGCCGGATTTAGAAGGCGATTGGGCCGGATCAGGCCCCCGGGCCTTAATTTGCCTACCCATGCACCATACCATCTGAGGCTGATGACAATTGCCGTCAAACCACATTTGAAGGCTCATAGATTTTTCATGTTTATGGATGGGGAGAGCTGTTCTATCAAGCATGCAGCCAAGCATTAATTGTAGTGGACTTATCTGTCTTGATGCTTTGCTTGTATTTCACCTACAGTAACAGAAACTGATTGCATTCAGTCTACAACTAAGAGGGTTATTTTCAGATCCTGAAAGTGGAGCGACAGAGAGAGCAAAATAACAGTTAGATTAAGTCATTGTGCTAATTTGAATAGCAGGAATAAGGTGCTTATATACAGTATATGCTTGAAACCCCTTAAGGGGTATTTGTCATATCGTCTTCAATCATGTCATATGGGAAGCTGAAATGAGAAACTGCTGCAAATGTTGTCACCACTTCTTGCTTTTTGAACATCTCAAGTGTTACATATTATTCTCTGAAAGAGGAACTTATTTTACAAGGAGTTTCAGCTTGGTATTTGACTTATGGATTTCACGGCCCTAAGAAAATATCTTGTCGCTCTTTGCTGAAGAAGTGCATCACTGTCTTGCATTTTATGGAACTGGGGAAAACTTTGACGATGCACAATCTTAAACTGAAATGTTTGTGATCAAAGATAGAAGCGTGTTCCATGGTTTAGCAGTACAAGAACGTGATAAGAATTTCATAAAACAAATCTCATCCATCCCTTTCTAGAGAGAAACAAGAAGGCATTACTATGATTTAAAATGCAATAAAACACATAGAAACAATTTTTAAAACAACAACAACAATCTATCCACATTTAAAAACAACAACCAGAGCACATATAAAAAATAAAATGCAATACAGAAACCAGCTGGTAAAGATCTGTTCCTATGAGATGGGTGCTTGATAATAAAACGTATTTACAATTAATAATGATAAATATTAATGATTATAAAATAGAAGGAAAATATGCCCTCCAAAAGGCTTGCAACCCCCAAGGCTCCCCCATTCAAAAATGGAGACAGGGAGACCAAAGACAGTACCCTTCCCCCGTGTTGAAGTAGGTAAAAAAATATGGGGAAAGTAAAATGTCGCTTAGAGAAGGATCTGAAATATTCTCCTTGAACCTTGATTTTTTTATTATTATTCTGGATTTGATGCTTTAATGGGTTGTGAACCGCTTTGAGATTTTTTTCTTTAAAATATAGAACGGCACAGAAATGAAATGAAGAAGCATAAATTTCACTGATTAAAAAAAATAAAAGACCGCCAGACATTCCATTATGGTGTTTGATCCAAGTTAATAGTGGCAACCGTAACCTAGGTTTGTTAATCAATGAAATATACTCGGAGTCGAGAGTAGATTTCATGCTCTTTATTCAGCTCATAGTGGCGAGGAGGAATGAAAGTTCCCCCAAGATGTCTGCTTTATATACATTATTTACACAATGGGCCCCATGTGATTGGCTAATTCCGGGATTCTCCTGTAGGCCCATCAGGTTGCGGATTCACTTCCACCTGAAGCTGGATTGGGTGGCTCCTGTGGACCAATCAGACTACTGCATACTGGGTCCTATTGTTCCAGGGCCAATCAGACTGCTGCATTCTGAATCCTATCGTTCTAGGACCAATCAGACTGCTGCATTTTGGATCCTATTCAACTCAGTACATAACAGAAGTTAAGCCAGCAAAAGCAGGGGGAGGAGTTTGGAGGATGAGCAGAAATGACCACAAGATGGAGGCCCTTTAATGGCCCTGTAAGAAAAGAATTTTAAGAAAGCACTCCATTCATATTGACATTGGGAGCTGCTCCTTTGATTTGTCGTTGAATTGGCGAGTTGGAAGGGATCCCATGCGTCATCTAGACCAGGCGCGTCCAACAGGTAGATCGTGATCTACCGGCAGATCACTGGATATCTGTGGTAGATCACTGGTAGATCACTGGTTCCCCACACAGAAGCTCAACAACTTTGACCTGAATCCCCCAAAAACGGGGGTAGATCACTGCCAGATTTTAATTCAGATTGCAGCCTCTTGGGAGTTGGCCACCCCTGATCTAGACCAACTCCCTGTAAGAATCTCAGGATATAGATTCCCTGAAGTGGTATTTGCTGGTGTATGTTGAGTGTTGTGGTGGTTGCTTTTTTAGAGGAGCTCTGAGGGTCAGGATAAGGAGATGCTTAAGACATGGTAGTAATAATAATAATAATAATAATAATAATAATAATAATAATAATAATAATATACTATTTATACCCCGCCCATCTGGTTGGGTTTCCCCAGCCACTCTGGGCAGCTTCCAACAGAATATTAAAATACAATAACCTATTAAACATTAAAAGCTTCCCCAAAAAAGGCTGCCTTCAGATATCTTCTAAAAGTCTGCTAGTTGTTTTTCTTTTTGACATCTGGTGGGAGGGTATTCCACAGGGCGGGTGCCACCACCGAGAAGGCCCTCTGCCCTGTAACTTGGCTTCTCGCAGCGAGGGAACCGCCAGAAGGCCCTCGGTGCTGGACCTCAGTGTCCAGGAAGAACGATGGGGGTGGAGATGCTCCTTCAGATATACTGGGCCGAGGCCGTTTAGGGCTTTAAAGGTCAGCACCAACACTTTGAATTGTGCTCAGAAACGTACTGGGAGCCAGTGTAGGTCTTTCAAGACCTGTGCTATGTGGTCTTGGAAGCCGCTCCCAGTCACCAGTCTAGCTGCTGTGTTCTGGATTAGTTGTAGTTTCTGGGTCACCTTCAAAGGTAGCCCCACGTAGAGTGCATTGCAGTAGTCCAAGCGAGGGATAACCAGAGCATGCACCACTCTGGCGAGGCAGTCTGCAGGCAGATAGGGTCTCAGCCTGCGTACCAGATGGAGCTGATAAACAGCTGCCCTGGACACAGAATTGACCTGCGCCTCCATAGACAGCTGTGAGTCCAGAATGACTCCCAGGCTGCGCACCTGGTCCTTCAGGGGCACAGTTACCCCATTCAGGACCAGGGAGTCCTCCACACCCGCCCACCTCCTGTCCCCCCAAAACAGTACTTCTGTCTTGTCAGCACCAACACTTTGAATTGTGCTTGGAAACTTACTGGGAGCCAATGTAGGTCTTTCAAGACCGGAGTTATGTGGTTATGTGGTCTTGGCGGCCACTCCCAGTCACTTGATTATGTGTAAAGATTGCTGGAGCTGAATGTACTGGTATTTTAGTGTCAGCAATATCTTAACGTTATGCTTCATGTGATGCTGGGACAGAGCCTGAGACTTTTAATCTCACAGTCGTGGGTTCGACCCCCACGTTGGGCAAAAGATTTCTGCATTGCAGGGGGTTGGACTAGATAAATAAATAATAAATAAATAACTTTTATTTGTATCCCGCTCTCCCCAGCCAAAGCCAGGCTCAGAGCGGCTAACATCATATAAATAAGACAATATGCATAATACAATATACAATATGCAAATAAAATAACATTCAACATTCATTAAAACAATATAGAATAATATTAAATTTCAGCGTTGCAAAGTTAAACACAAATCCACCCAACAGTTACAATAAGTAATTTCTAAACTCCAATCAATAAAACAACAGCAAACCATAGTGCACAACATAATACAATACAAAATGAGAAGGAGAGACTGGAGGGTGGAGCAAGGCAGGTGGAAGGAGGCCTTGCCTGATGGAGTCTCTCCCCTCACAGTTCTTCCTCCAGGCACAGCTTCCTTATGAAGAATCCCAGGGCCAGGGGGTGGGGAAAGGCAGGTGGAAGGAGGCTGTTATGTATTGAAGTTCTCACCCTGGCCACCAGGAGTATTGTGTATGTAGTTTTCACTCAGGTCCACGTCAGTTATTTTAGGCGGGAAACCCTGGGTTGTTGTTGCTACAATGTTGACAGCCAGCTGCCTATAAAAGCAGGCCGGCTGAGCTGTTTGTTGTTCAGTTCTGTTCCAGCTTACAAATAAAGAGCTGCTTTGGAAGAATCGCTGTGTCGTCTGCTATGTCTACCCACAACTTAACACTGGCGACGAAGGTGGGATCGATGGACAACAGAGCACAGCCAGATGCGGCCACCCTCTGAGATGAGCTGAATCATGGAGCTGAAACATTGAGCGAAATCACGGAGCAGAACCAGTTCAGAGCTGACTGTTCTGGCTAGAGCACGGTGTTCCATCCATCGCCTCCACGTTGGCATCAGCACCATGGCTTCACTCGTGCCTCTACCGCCGTTTGCCCCAGCCTCTGAATCCTGGGACTCCTACGTCGCTCGGTTTGACTGCTACCTCCAAGCAAATGAGCTGACAAGAGGGTCTGTAGAGCAGAAGCGGGGCCTCTCCTCAGCCTTTGTGGCCCCGAAGTGTTTGCGACGGCCCGAGCATCGGTTGCGCCTCTAGCAGTCCAGGCAACACCGTGGGACACGATCCAAGAGAAGCTCCGCAACCACTACGCCCCAAAGCCGTCCAAGATTGCTGCCCGCCATGCGTTCTACCACCGGAACCAGGCAGAGGGGGAGTCAATCAACAACTACACCACCGCCCTCCGACAGGCTGTAATGCACTGCGAGTTCCAAGACTTAGATGATGCCCTGATGGATCAAATCATCTGCGGGGTCCGGGACATCCGTCTGCAATGGCATCTCCTCGCCAAGCCAGACCTCACGCTGCAGAAAGCCACTGAGGAGGCCGTGGCCTCAGAAGCTGTTGAACTCTCCGCCCAGGAAATCCACAAGGCCAGTAGACCGTATTTAAAGGACTATATTGTTGGACATGTAACACTGTTGGTCTAATGGAAGTATGTGAAATGTAACTGATATGCTTTGTGCCTAATTGAACCATTACGTGTAGTGCTGTATATAAGGAAACCATTACGATTGTAACTAACGCCTTATCTCGGTGGGGAGGGGTGTTATGTATTGAAGTTCTCACCCTGGCCACCAGGAGTATTGTGTATGTAGTTTTCACTCAGGTCCACGTCAGTTATTTTAGGCGGGAAACCCTGGGTTGTTGTTGCTACAATGTTGACAGCCAGCTGCCTATAAAAGCAGGCTGGCTGAGCTGTTTGCTGTTCAGTTCTGTTCCAGCTTACAAATAAAGAGCTGCTTTGGAAGAATCGCTGTGTCGTCTGCTATGTCTACCCACAACTTAACAGAGGCCTTGCCTGATGGAGTCTCTCCCCTCACAGTAATGATCCTTGCGGTCCCTTCCAACTCTGCAGTTCTGTGATGCTATAAATCGATGACACCAATGGAGCGTTTTGGGGCGGGCTCCCCCATAAATCACCCGGTGCTTAACACATGATTATATTTGTGGCCAACAAATACTGAATTGGAGTGGAGATTCTGAAGCATTTTCCAACAAATAATTAGCAAAGTGATGTTTTCCCCAGAAGGCAGAAGAAACTCCATGACAGCAGCAGCCTCTGGGGTCCTTATAAATATGGAAACCTCAGTTATGAGGCACCACGCAATTTTTTTTTGCATGCAGTGGCAAAAACAGACAAGTTTTCTTCTTCTCTCTCCCTTCTTCTCCCAGTTGAACACTCTCATTTAGCAGCAGGCATGACAACACGGGCAAGCGAGTGCAGTGAGAAACTGCTGAAAAGAGCTAAGCTATCTCCTTAACATTTTTTCAAGGGATTAATTTCACCTGCCTTTCCTGTTTTCCTGGCACGCTCTCTTTCCCCCTTTATAAACTCAGCTGGGAAACTATTTCAAGTCCCCAGCTCGAGGGAACAAGTTGTTTAAGGTCCAGGCTTTTACTCCCTTCCCCCTGCTACTTTTGACAAGTCACAAAATTGTGAAGTTAGCAGAAAAGCGAGCTGGCAGACAGGGGGTGGGAGATGCTTTCATTCTTTGGATGCAATGAACTGAGGAAAAAACGGCCATTGTAATGGTAAATTGCTCACAGAAGGGGAGAAAGGGCTGATAATCAATATAAAAAAATAATAATGAAGCGCTGGTGTGCATTTGAGGAGCTTGCTACCCAAAGCATTTAAATGTCTCTTTTTTTTCCTTTTTATGCTGAAAAGCCACCGATTGCAAATGTTAAGGGAAAGAATGAAGAGGTGAAAGGAAGGATCTTGCACGGGACCAATGTTTGCACGGGGAGAAATGCTTCGTGTTCAAAAAGCTGCATCCAAAAAGTTGGAAGTTCTGAGATAGAAATGATGCGCAGATGGAGCTCTGCCTTCTGGACTTCTGCTGAGAAGGAAAACATAACCTCCTGGCAATCCTAGCAGCCCGCGATCCTGTAGACTATGAGACAATTCATCATGGACGTGAGGGATTTTAATCTTCTACTCTCTCCTCCTCCTCCTCCTCCTCCTCCCCAGACTCTTCCAGTCCCTGCTTTTGGCTTCAGTGAGTGCTTGAGAATATAAACATGAGGATGCTGGACAATATAAACAGGACTATTCTTTCTTCTTCGGAAGCAAACTTAACCCATAAAGGAAGATACATTTATTTGGAGGTTTTGCTACAAGGAGGTCCTCCATGGGGATTTACTTTGAAAGGTGGACTGGAGCATGGGGAACCATTAATCATCTCAAAGGTAACCTTGTTTACTTGAATTAAAGATGTGTTCAGCTGCAGATTGGGCCAAAATTGTGGTTAAAATGTAATCCAGGTGGAGAGTGGTTTTTTGGTGTGTGTTTTTTAAGTCCAGGAATGTGCTTGCTCTGAACTCTTTGATTCACTGAGTGGTTAATTCAGTACTTTGGTATACTGTGAAGCGAAAGGACATTTGGCGCAAAACACGGGAAACTTCATTTGCACATACCCCATTAAAATAAATGGGAATTGTGCAAAAATTGTGTTCCAAAGGGGCTTGCGCAGAAGAGGATACATCCTGCACTTAAATTACTTTTCTGTATTCAAGGGGAAATCTCTCATAACGCTAACCTAATTTACAATTAAAATAAGCTGGCATACTTGGACTTAAACGATTTAGTCTAATTCATGTCAAAGAGATCAAACTGCCTTAAATCAATGAAGTTCGGTTTAGCAGATCAAGCAGCATGCATTGGTTTTGTGAGAAAGAGAAAGAAGAAACTATTTGTTATTAGTGTTTTGGTTCTTGGTTTTTAAATTCAGGTAGCTGGTTTGTGTGCAATGTTAGCTGTAACTACAGGATGTTGCTGTGCTGTTGGCTCTAGAGAAAGTAACAGAGGGAAGCCTTGAAGTGGACTCTTTAATCAATAATGTGCAAGCTGTGGGGTTTCACTGAATTCTTTTTCAAGCAGTGCAAGAACTCTTTGGGAGACCCCAAACCAGTATAATCTTACAGACAAAAGTTATTCCAAGAAAATAGTGGTGTAAGGGCAAGGAAGCAGAGTCAAGTGTGGCAGAACTGGTTTTGGGAAGGAGGCAAGAGGGCTGTGACAGAATGCATTGACACTGAAAGTTGAGAAAAAGGGGAACCACAATCCCCAGCCCACTCCTGATCTCCTCATTCTATTTGAAATTTAAGCAAGACCCTCTCCTGGGAGAACAATATGAAATGCAAGCCATTTAGCACTGAGAGGCGAAACAACGTATTCCACCTCTTTCGACTTAGAGGGAAGAGTGTTTTGTTGTATAATAAGTGTAATATGCACAGCTCATAGTTTTTAAACAACAACAAGAGGGATGGATGGTGCTTACTGCTGAAAATTAATGAGTCTATGGGACTTGGTTTCTACAACAACCAACTCCCTTAATGTCAAACATGCCTGGGGTGTGCATGATACCACCGGGAGCTCAGTCTCTTTGTTCCTGTTCCTTAAAACGTCTGCGCAAAATTGGTACTTCTGTTTGTCTTTTTAAAAGTTACTTATTGAAAGTGGTTGTGATTGTGACATTGTATTTATGTGCTTGCAAGGGTCTGAGCTTCCGGACTCAATGTTTTGAGTTTGCACTTACAGTAACTGGAATCCACACCTAGAACGGATTTGTAAACCAACTTCAAAGCATTATTTCAGATCCTGGTTGCTACCCCCTGCTCCCAATAAATCTCCGGTTTGTAAGCAGGTTTGGGTATGAACGTCGAAACAAATAACGATTTAGCTAGCCCATGGTTTCATGCTAAGACCAATAACTGAATTCTTATTTAGGGCCTCAATAGAGGCCCGGTGTCCAAATTGCTTCCTCCGGATATGAACCCATTATCTGCCAGGGACTGGCTGGATGACACCAGCTGGGGAACTGGCAAGGGAAACCCCAGAGGAGGAAAGCGCAGAGCTTAGGGGTTGGTGATGGGACACCAAGAAGAGGTCAGGGGGAGGAGAGTGGGAGGAGATGCTGGATGCCAAAGGGGCAACAGGGTTTAGTGAGCAGGAAGAGCCTGTGACAGGGAGCAGTTCAGACTGAGGCTGAAACAGAGGAGGGAGGTCAATGGAATATTGAAGAATCCAGAGAGTTTCCCTCTCCTGGTCTCCAAGAACACACAGAATAATGAGGATGGCAGAACAGAAACCAGAGGTGCGCAGATGCAGTTTGAGACTGCTTGGGAAACATCTGGGAGAGGAGGAGCTTTAGAGAGGGTAGAAGGTGGGGACCATCAGTCCTGGCAACTGCTCCATAGGGCAAGACCTACTGAGAATGTTGCTGAGTAGATGCTTGTTGCCTTAAATAAAAAGTTAACTTCACTGACAACTGGCTCTGATTCTTCGGCTGACCAGCATCTGACTCCAGTCTACCCTAGAGCAGTTTCCTCAAGCTTGGTGTCCTCCAAGTGTTTTGGAGCACAATTCACATTGTTCATATCAAGTCCGGGCTGATGGGAGTTGTATTACATAACAACTGGAGGGCAAAGGCTGGGGAACGCTGCCACAGAACAACAGTTTCCTTCTGGGAACCTTCTTCACATTGGTCTATCTGATGGACCCTTGTGAGCTGTAAAGGATTCTCTAAAGTAAGGGTAGCAAGTGTGAACCCCAACTCCCACCAGCCTTAGCTAATAGGGCAAGTGGTAAGGGATGATGGGAGTTGTAGTCCGGCAACATCTGGCGGGCCCACACCAGCTCTATTGAATGGTAGGAACAGCAAGAAGGCACCAAAACTCACCTAAGGCTTTGTGTTGCAGTAGTGATGGGCAGGCTGTCAGAGAAGCTTGCCTGCTTTGATTGATCTTCTCATGACACAACCTGTAGAAACTTCCCAAGGAACCCCAGGATTGCCCATCGGAAAACCATGGCCCTTGGTCTTCTTGATCTCTTCTAGGTTGGGTACAGTAGTACACACTCCTTGTGGAACCAAGCCTTAGCAGCTTTTGAGCTGGAACTGTATGTAGTTTTCTGTGCAGCCCCAGTTGCAATTTTCACCTGGCTTGACCTTCTCCCACACAGTTGCAGCACAGTCCTTGCAAGAGCTGAGTCTCTCTGTGTTTTAGGATTGTGCCTGGTAGCAGACATTTAGTGACCATATTGTCGGAGCCTGCGTTCGACCAAGCGACTCCTCCAGAATCGCCCTCCGATGTGATTAACGACTTGAGCCTTTGATAAGGCTCCAAGCACGTTCCCATTACGCAGAGTTTCAAAGCAGCAGAAGTGACAAGATTTATGAGCTACATCGCTAAGAGCTTTATTTCTAGCTACGCAGACAGAAAAGCAACAAACATGCTCTCTCTGTGAAAGCAGAGAGCAACTGGAACAAAGGAACAGGAAACATCACATCCGTCTCATGTCTACCGTGAGACTTCCAACAGTATGGAATCTCTGGAATGTAAACAGAGTCTTGTGACTCCAAGCACTGCACAGTGGCAACACCCTGAAACCAACGCATATAGCTCCAATATTTCTACAGGTGTTTGTTTTGTTATATAGTAGCAAGTGGAACAGTTGCTCAATGTTTAGAGAATCTCCTGCTCACTAAGATCCATTTATCTGCTCATTCAGTGGTTACGGCTCAGGCGTTTTGGAACAGCTTAACATGCCACAGGGCTTCTCTGAAATGCCCTTTCTAATCTTAAATTCAACAGCCACATATTTAACAAGAGAGCAAATTCTTGTCCTAGGAACAGAGACCTTAACTGCATTCTTGCCTGGGTAGCAGCAATATGGGAATGCTGTTACCTGCTGTGCCATTGCCCATTCACCTCCTTAAACTCATAAGCATCCAGCTACTCTGGTAGCCGCTAGAAGCAAGCGAAGAAGAGTAAAATAGTTTCCAGCCAGTAGGGTAATAGCAAGTGATAAAGCTTGCTATGGCTATAGTCTTTGGGTGCCAGATGGAGACATTCCTACTCACCCTGCCTGACATTTCGCTCACAACTGGTGTTCGTCTTTTAGTTGGGTGGGGTGGAATGTGTCCTTTTTATGTTATTGCGGGATGAGCACTTTTCCATAAAATTGGCCTCTTATCTTATGTATTTGGTAATGTATGCTTCAAACACACACACACGCAAAAAACATTACAGTTTGTTAGCTGCTTTGAGACAACTTTTTGTGTGGTAAGCACTAACCAGCAAATAAACTTATTAAAAAACAACAACCCTAAAACTGTAATATTAATAAAATATATGTTGGAGGGATCCTGAAGTCTAATCCCAAATATTAGCTAGATTTTTTTAAAATTTAGGGCTGCTATATTTAAAAAAGTAAAATTCCTGACACCTATGAAATTGATCAGCTTTTTCTAGGAAGACCCCAAAATTGTTCAGTTTTTTTAAGGAAACCTAACCCCAAATTAGTGATTTTAAGCTTTTTGAGTTGTTTCTGCTCCTTTTCCCACCGCATTGCCATGCATCTGGGTTTTTTCCTGATAAAATCTCTCCCCCCCCCCGATGCCATTTTTACACCCGAAAACCAGGACACGTCAGGAATATTCCTGACGTATGGCAAGCCTATATTTATTTATTTTTGCAGTACATGATTGAATTAGGGCTGGACCTACACATACTCTGCATGTTTACATTACAAAACGCAATCCAAGCTGAAATCTGTGCACTGCCAAAGGGATTTAAAAAAGAGGCTAAATTGTTTGACCTGGTAAACTTTGCATATTGCTCATTTTGTGTCATGTGTTCTAGTCATGGAGGGGCAAGGCAGTGTGCTGGCTACTGAAACATTGCCCCTTAAACTAGGGTTACCAGATGTCCCTGTTTCCTGGGGACAGTCCCTGGATTTGCGAATAGGTCCCCGGACAAATTCCATCCCCGTAATGTCCCCGGATTTCATCTAATGTCCCCGGGAAACGCAGCAGCGGCAGTCTCAGCAACCCAGAGCAGTTGGCTCTGGCTGGCTTCAGGAGCTGCTCAGAAGTCCCCATATGATGGTGGTGCAGGGGCTCTAAGACGCAGCTTCCAGGCTGCCTCCACCTTCCCTGACCCCAGCAAGTAAGCTGTGAAGGGAGGCTTCATGCTGCCTATCGGAGCAGCCTCCCAACTCCTACTTGCGTGCAAGCAGGAGCGGGCAGGGATCTCTCAGCTGTGAAGGGAGGCTTCACACTGCCTATCAAAGCTTGCGTGCAAGCAGGAGGGGGCAGGGATCTCTCAGTTAGGCAACGGGAAGCCTCCCTTCCCAGCTGAGGGATCCCCGCCCCCTCCTGCTTGCACGCAAGTAGGAATGGGATTGGGGCTGCTCCGATGGGAAGGGAGGCATCGCACTACCCGAGCCTCACTGCTGCCACCACTCTTAGCCCTCCTTCTCCGCCTTCCATGCCTGACCCACCGCGCACCGCTTCCCCAACACCACCACCAAAGAACCCACAACTCAGGGGCTGCCCAGGCTCATGGAGAAAGGAGATAGAAGTCTCGGAGGAAGGGAAAACATGGCGGTTGAGGTCGAGGCAGCGGCCGCGCCTCCGCCACCGCCATCGCTGCAGCATCAACGTCCTAAACGTGTAGTATGTATATATGTATTTATATATGTATGTATATTAAAGTGTCCCCAGATTCATTGAAAAAAATCTGGTAACCTTACCTTAAAGGGACGTGGGTGGCGCTGTGGGTTAAGCCACAGAGCCTAGGGCTTGCCGATCAGAAGGTCGGCGGTACGAATCCCCGTGACGGGGTGAGCTCCCGTTGCTCAGTCTCAGCTCCTGCCAACCTAGCAGTTCGAAAGCACGTCAAAGTGCAAGTACAGTGGTGCCCCGCAAGACGAATGCCTCGCAAGACGAAAAACTCGCTAGACGAAAGGGTTTTCCGTTTTTTGAGTCGTTCCGCAAGACGAATTTCCCTATGGGCTTGCTTCGCAAGACGAAACGTCTTGCGAGTTCTTGCAAGTTTGTTTCCTTTTTCTTAAAGCCGCTAAGCCGTTAATAGCCGCTAATAGCCGCTAAGCCGTTAATAGCCACTAAGCCGCTAATAGCCGCTAAGCCGCTAATAGCCGTGCTTCGCAAGACGAAAAAACCGCAAGACGAAGAGACTCGCGGAATGGATTAATTTCGTCTTGCGAGGCACCACTGTAGATAAAAAGGTACCGCTCTGGAGGGAAGGTAAACGGTGTTTCTGTGCGCTGCTCTGGTTCGCCAGAAGCGCCTTAGTCCTGCTGGCCACATGACCCGGAAGCTGTACGCCGGCTCCCTCGGCCAATAAAGTGAGATGTGCGTCGCAACCCCAGAGTCGGCCATGACTGGACCTAATGGTCAGGGGTCCCTTTACCCTTTACCCTTACCTTAAACCCCCTTAACTATGGGTCCTCCCCCCATAGCCATCCTTCTGCTGAGTGGATTCCATTGCCATCCCCACATGGAAAATATTCCGCTTCAGGTTTCTGCAGCAGGTGAAACCTTTTCCCTAACTTTGGGGCAAGGAGCGTGGCGTTGGACTGGGCATTTGTATTGAATGCCTGTCTCTGCTGCTGCTTTTAATTGTAAATGAATAAGGATTTTCTTTTAATCTCATTGTTTTTGGTTTAGATGGTATATTCTTCCGCCCAGGGTGGATTGCATCCTTCAGAACAGAAAGGAATTTAGCCACCACATCAGCTGCTTATGAGGGCTAAGCCTATGTATGCATCAGCTTATACTGTTTTATAAAATTTACAGGGCTCTGAAAACATTTTTGTTTTGTGATTGGAGAGAGGCACAGTATTAAAGAAACAGCTTTAGTGGCCTGCGTTCTCACAGCGATGTATGAATTTGTTGGCATTTTGCGAAACGGCAAGGACCACCTTGAAGACAGTGGAGCCCCATTTGGTCTGAGGCGCCAGCATCCCCTTACTTGTAGGGACAAGCCAGGATCCTGGGAACGATTCATGAGAAAGGATTTGCCTTCCTGAATCAGATCAGATGGCCACAATTTGGACTCCCAAGCGGATGTCTTCATGCTCTGCTTGTGATCTTCTCAGGGGATCCACCACTCATTTGGTGGATGTTCTTGCCATATGGTAATCTCAGGAATATAATATAATTCCCATCATCCCTGACCATTGGCTATGCTGACTGGGGCTGATGACATTTGGCAGTCCAACAATAACTGGAGGACACCAAGTTGAGGAAGGTTGTATCTTTCTACATAACCATTGATAGAGGATAAATCTAATTCTTTTAGCCTATCTTCTGGCAATGAAAACATGAGTTAACCATGTATTGCACAAATAAATATTTCTTTTTGTCTGAAATTATTGCTGATTTATTGGATGTTCACGAGTCCTCGTGTTTGTGAGAGGGGGGGAAATTCTCTTTAAAAGCTCTGTGGGTACTTTTGTAAATTTTCCACCCTTTTCAGTCTCATTTGTCTTTTCCCTCTGCTAAAGCACCCCCATACATCCCAGGGTTCCCTTTTTTGGCTTTTCTTGTTTAGATATGCAGAAGGTGCAAAAGCAGGTAAAGAATGCTACCTGGAGAGGGAGAGAGAGAATAATTGCAAAATGGATGCTACCAAATGGGCAACCAAAATGGTCAAAGGCCTGGAAACTATGCCTTATGAGGAACGGCTAAGGGAGCTGGGCATGTTTAGCCTGGAGAAGAGGAGGTTAAGGGGTGATATGATAGCCATGTTCAAATATATAAAAGGATGTCATATAGAGGAGGGAGAAAGGTTGTTTTCTGCTGCTCCAGAGAAGCGGACACGGAGCAATGGATCCAAACTACAAGAAAGAAGATTCCACCTAAACATTAGGAAGAACTTCCTGACAGTAAGAGCTGTTTGACAGTGGAATTTGCTGCCAAGGAGTGTGGTGGAGTCTCCTTCTTTGGAGGTCTTTAAGCAGAGGCTTGACAACCATCTTTCAGGAGTGCTCTGATGGTGTTTCCTGCTTGGCAGGGGGTTGGACTCGATGGCCTTGTGGTCTCTTCCAACTCTATGATTCTATGATTCAACAGAAAAATGGGAAATTAAACTGGACAAAAAGCAAAGTGGAGTTTCTTTGTCCCCTAAATCCTACACACGCCCAGTAGAGGAACACTCAAAATTCCCGGTTGCTCCCAGAGGATAATGCTGATGGTATCCCACCTTGTGCAAGCTCTTGGGTAAAAGATATCTTATCTTTTCTTAGATCAATAGGTTGTGTGCAGGTAAAAGGACTCTTTTGTTACCCATATCTATTCGGCTGTCAATCCTCCTTTAGCACAAAAGGCTTCCTGTTCCCTTCTGTTACACACATTGGTTGGTCTTGTTTGGGCTGAGGTGTGAGAAGCTGCTCTTTGGAGTTGAAGCCTAAACAGCTGGAGTTTTCAGGCAGGGAGCATGGGCTACTGAGTGAGTGCAGCACAGACAGTCAATCTGCAGTGGTTTATAGGACAGTGTCCTGCCACAGTCATGTAGCCAGGTGCACAAGAGAATAATGTTGCTTCTGCAGCTTTAAGAGGATTGCCATTGGTCAAATGTAAATACTTTCTTGGGCTCCATGATCACTGCAGATGGTGACAGCAGCCACAAAATTAAAAGACGCTTGCTTCTTGGGAGAAAAGCTATGACAAGCCTAGACAGCATCTTAAAAAGTAGAGACATCACCTTGCAAACAAAGGTCCGTATAGTAAAAGCTATGGTTTTCCCAGTAATGATGCATGGAAGTGAGAGCTGGACCATAAAGAAGGCTGATCGCCGAAGAATTGATGCTTTTGAATTATGGTGCTGGAGGAGACTCTTGAGAGTCCCCTGGACTGCAAGAAGATCAAACCGATCCATTCTGAAGGAAATCAGCCCTGAGTGCTCACTGGAAGGACAGATCCTGAAGCTGAGGCTCCAATGCTATGGCCACCTCATGAGAAGAGAAGACTACCTGGAAAAGACCCTGATGTTGGGAAAGATGGAGGGCACAAGGAGAAGGGGACGACAGAGGGCGAGATGGTTGGACAGTGTTCTCGAAGCTACCAGCATGAGTTTGGCCAAGCTGCGGGAGGCAGTGGAAGACAGAAGTGCCTGGCGTGCTCTGGTCCATGGGGTCACGAAGAGTCGGACACGACTAAACGACTAAACTACAACAACAGAACCCTGCAAAAATAGACACACAAAAAGAGAGAGAGAGAGAAAGAGAGAGAGAGAGAGAGAGAGAGAGATGCACAAGAGACTACACAGAAGAGCATACATAGAAGTTGATTCCATGGGAAGAAAAGTCTCTCTCGCCACTGGAAGTTGGAATTGGATTTCAGGCCAGTTGATCACCAAGGAAGGATTGTAGGAGTGAAATGACTGCATTGGCCTAGCAATGGCAACAGCCCAATGCTACATGTTTCCAGGGGGAGAAGCTAAGGAGGCCGGAGGAATGTACATAAATCCTGTTATTTCTTAATGGGATTTTGGAGCTTATTTCCAAGCCAACACTTTGAAATGTACCCTGCAGCCTGCTCCATACTGAATTTTCAATCATGCTGAATAGCAATGTCCTTATCAGCAGTTTTTACACTCCAACGCTTCATCCAATATTTCTTACTTCCATGGGCAGATCCACACCATACTCTCAAAGCCCATCCAACGTACAGTACATTTAAAGCACATTACACCTCCCCCTCAAAGGATCTTGGGAAATGTAGTTTTCTCCTCACAGAGCTACAATTCACAGCATCCCTGAAGAAACCACAGTTCCCAGGACTCTGGGGGAAGTCATGTGGTTTAAATGTGCCTCGACTGTGTTTTAAATGCATGCTGTGGAACTGCTCAGGGCCCACATATACCGTATTTTTCGCACTATAGGACGCACTTTTTCCCCTCCAAAAATGAAGGGGAAATGTGTGTGCGTCCTATGGTGCGAATGCAGGCTTTTGCTGAAGCCTGGAGAGCGAGAGGGGTCCGTGCGCACCGACCCCTCTCGCTCTCCAGGCTTCAGGAAGCTATCCCAAGTCTTGCAAGCCCGGCGGGATGTCCCGCGGGCTCGCAAGGCTTGCGGGCAGCAGCCTGCACCCAAAAGCTGGGAACAGCGGGGAGGCGCAGAGCCGCCACCCCGCTATTCCCCGACCTGATCTGGAGGCTGGCGGGGGGAGAAGCAAGCCTGCTTCTCCCCCCCCCAGCCCCACAAGCTCGGGGGATAGGGGGATGGCGAAGCGCCGCCATCCCGCTATTCCCCGACCTGATCTGGAGGCTGGGGGTGGGAGGAGCAAGCCTGCTTCTCCCCCCCCCCCAGCCCCACAACCTCCAGATCAGGTCGGGAAATAGCGGGATGGCGGCGCTCCGCCATCCCGCTATTCCCCGACCTGATCTGGAGGCTGGGGGTGAGAGAAGCAAGCCTGCTTCTCCCCCCCACCATCCCCACAACCTCCAGATCAGGTCGGGGAATAGCGGGATGGCGGCGCTCCGCCATCCCGCTATTCCCCGACCTGATCTGGAGGCTGGGGGTGGGAGGAGCAAGCCTGCTTCTCCCCCCCCCCAGCCCCACAACCTCCAGATCAGGTCGGGGAATAGCGGGATGGCGGCGCTCCGCCATCCCGCTATTCCCCGACCTGATCTGGAGGCTGGGGGTGGGAGAAGCAAGCCTGCTTCTCCCCCCCCCGAGCCCCACAACCTCCAGATCAGGTCGGGGAATAGCGGGATGGCGGCACTCCGCCATCCCGCTATTCCCCAACCTGATCTGGAGGCTGGGGGTGGGAGGAGCAAGCCTGCTTCTCCCCCCCCCCAGCCCCACAACCTCCAGATCAGGTCGGGGAATAGCGGGATGGCGGCGCTCCGCCATCCCGCTATTCCCCGACCTGATCTGGAGGCTGGGGGTGGGAGAAGCAAGCCTGCTTCTCCCCCCCCCCAGCCCCACAACCTCCAGATCAGGTCGTGGAATAGCGGGATGGCGGCGCTCCGCCATCCCGCTATTCCCCGACCTGATCTGGAGGCTGGGGGTGGGAGAAGCAAGCCTGCTTCTCCCCCCCACCAGCCCCACAACCTCCAGGCTTCAGGAGAGCCCCACCGCCAGCCTCACAAGCTCGGGGGACAGCGGGAGAGGCGCAGCGCGCCCTTCCCGCTGTCCCCCGACTTGGCTAGAAGGCTGGCGGGGGGAGAAGCCTGCTCCTCCCCGTTGCCAGCCCCGCAAACTCGGGGGACAGCGGGAGAGGCGCAGCGCGCCTTTCCCGCTGTCCCCCGACTTGTCTAGAAGGCTGGCGGGGGGAGAAGCCTGCTCCTCCCCGTCGCCAGCCCCGCAAACTCGGGAGACAGCGGCAGGGGCGCAGCGCGCCCTTCCCGCTGTCCCCCGACTTGGTTAGAAGGCTGGCTCAGCCCCGCAAACTCGGGGGACAGCGGGAGAGGCGCAGCGCGCCATCCCGCTGTCTCCCGACATGGTTTGGAGGCTGGCGGAAGGCTTCCTCCTCCCCCAGCCCCGCAAGCTCCCAGAGCGATGCCAAAGCTGCGCGCAGCTTCGGCATGGCTCTGGGTCCCGTTCTGGGGGAGGGGGAAGCTCGGGCTTCCCCGCCCCAGCCCCGCGCCTGGCGGGGGGGGGGAATAAATTTTTTTGCCTTTATTTCCCCCCCCCCCAAAATCTAGGTGCGTCCTATGGACCGGTGCGTCCAATAGTCCGAAAAATACGGTAGTTCTCAGTGAAACCACGGAGGAAAGTTAGTCATGACTTGAGACCCACTGATTTCAGTGGGAACTAAGCACAATAATAGCAGCCCACATTGAGCCATATGTCTGTAGAGCCACTGAGTAACTATGAAGAATGAAGATGCACTAATTTTTAACCTGAAGAAATTTGGAGTGTAATTTGACATCAGGATTTAGACTTCAGAATTAAAATTCATTACCAAACTGATTGCCTTTCTTAGGGTTTCAATAAATCTTGTACTTGAACTATTAGAACCAAAAGGAAATTGTGTACTTTGTCAATGACAGACTTAGGTGCCCCAATCTGGTGACAGACTTAGGTGCTCCAATCTGGTGACAGACTTAGGTGCTCCAATCAGGATGCATTTGGTTACCCTTCGTTCTTTCCGCGCGGTTCTGTAAGTCCTCAAAAACCTCCCAAACTTGTTTGACCAGAAATCAAAGTGAGGCAAAGTAAATCAGTGTGCAAGCTGTGGACAGCAGAGCCTGTTTTCAAAATTATCTGTTTTCAAGCTTAGATCATAAAGGGCCACCCATTCCACCAGAGGTAAATTAGGGGGAGTGTGACCTGTTTGGTTGCACTGGCATGAAGCCTCGGGGTTGCTGCAACTATATTGCCAAATGGAAGACAAGAGGTGGAGGGGCCCCAAATTTTGGCGTCACTGACATTTGAGACCTCTAGACCCACCATCGGTTCCACCAAATGTCCATATAGTTTTACAATATATTTTCACACGTCTTCCATAGCTCAGTCCGGTAGAGCATGAGACACTTAATTTCAGGGTTGTGGGTTTGAGCCCTATGTTGGGCAAAATATTCCTGCATTCTAGGGGGTTGGACTAGATTGCCCTCATGGTCCATTTTAACTCAACGATTCTATGATTCTAAAAAAGAATTCACTTTCTGAAACCACTCAATAAATCCTACAGTGAGAATAGGCCCCAGGACTTAGAATTGTAGAACCATAGAATTGTAGGTTTGGAAGGGATCTTGGAGATCTAGACAAACCCTTTCTCAATTCAAGGCCTTTAATGTGGGGTAGAAGTACGATATCCCTGACATAGGGCTGTCTAGGCTTTGCTCAGGGCTTTTTTTCAGCCGGAACACAGTTCCAGCACCTCTAAGGTGAGAGCCATTGCCATTCTAAGAGAACGAGGGAGGTGTTCATGGTGAGTTCCAGTACCTCTTTTTCCAGAAAAATAGCACCAGCTCTGTTTAATATGCCCAGTGACGGTGAATCTAAAGCTGTCAGATGGCTCTTATTATGAAGTTTTTCCCTGATGCTTACCTAAAATCTGCTTCCTTGCAATATCCTTCCATTGGTTTTAGTCCTGCCCTGTAGAACAGTAAAGAACAAGCCTGTTCAATCTTCTTTGTTGTTTTGTATTCAGTGGTCTGCGTTTGCCTGAGCTTGAGTCTGGACTAAGGATTCTGGGCTCCTGTGTTCTGATTCAATATATGATGTCCAATCACAGAACATTTCAGGGTTTGGGCCTCTGCCATTGGCCTTTGAACCATGAGTCGTGATTCGCAGCTTGGAAGTCTTGACAGCCAATCACGTTGGGTGTGGGAGTGGCCCAGGCTTTTAGGAATGTATATAAGCAGTTGCTTTGCCTCTGTTATGTAGTTCAATAAAGGTTCTTGCTGTTATTGTTGTGTCTTGCCTTGTGGGAAGCCACCTACACTTCATGTGTGCTAAGCAAGGTTCAGATTTATGTGGTGGAATGTGTGCATGTGTTTCTACACAACAGCCTCTTTTAGACAACCTGTGTTTTGAGCATTCATTCTGATTTGTTTGGGGGGAGTCTATACAATGGTGCACCAACCATTTGTAATCCAGCACTTTCCAGTGCATTCCCTGCATCATTTTCCTTACTAGAAAAAGTCAAATTTTGGGGGTGGGTGGGAAGGAGGTTTGTTGCACAAGAGCAGCAAACCAACTTCAATTGCAAATCTAAATTTGCCAGTATGTGATTAAATAGACAAATTGGAAGCTGAGCAGGCGGTTATCTTGTTTTGGGATGATTTATTTACTCCTGAACTTTGGGTGGCACTTAGTTATAACAGAGACCAACATTAGAAAAAAACCCCACACCAAGTGACTATTTTAGGTCAAGATTCTGAGCTGCATGTCCTTTCTAGATGGCTTACCTTGCTGTGTTCAATTTTAAAAGTAGGCTTAGAGGCACCCAATGTTTCTGAAACCAAGTCTCATAGTTACTGAGAAATTAGCTGCTGGAATTTGGGCCAAGGTCTGGCACTGTTCCAGGAATGTATGTCTGGCAAGATGCTAGTCTCATCTCAAAAGAGGATGTAGTGTAGAAGCTTTACGAAGATGGAAGGGCAGGGAGAATTATCTTAATCTTTTCTAGATCCCACCATGTTTGTGTAATGTGTTTGCCGATGTTGAATGAATAGCACCCACTCATAAGAGATGCCGCTAGTGACCTCCATATAAGGCGACAGCAAAAAGGTTAGGAGAATTAGTCATGTAGAGCGGACAGGTTTAATAGGTGTATTGTGGCACCCTTGGCACACAATCAATAATTAAGTTGTTGGCATGTATGCCTTGGTTAAATTGCTGCTGAGATGTGCCCCCAACCCCCTGGTTCAATGACTGCAAGACCTTTCGGCGGCGGGGGGGGGGGGGAATACAAGCTTTCAAGTTACTGTGGAAATGTCTCATTCTAGGTCAGCTAAGAGGATTTTGCATTATTCTATATCCAGAATTAGCCTGTGGAGATGCATACTGCTAGAGAACTTAAAACAGAAGGTTACTTCTGTACCAGTGAAGTAGCTCCGCCTTGGTCCAAAATGGGCATTTTGAAAGCCCATTTTGTGATGTGTGAATTCCTCCAGGGTTGGGAAATGTGTTAGTCAGGTTGAACTTTTGAGGAATTAATCCATGGGTAGGCAAACTAAGGCCCGGGGGCCGGATCCGGCCCAATTGCCTTCTCAATCCGGCCCATGCGTGGTCCAGGAATCAACGTGTTTTTACATGAGTAGAATGTGTCCTTTTATTTAAAATGCATCTCTAGCTAATTTGTGGGGCATAGGAATTCGTTCATTCCCCCCCCCAAAAAAATATAGTCTGGCCCCCCCACAAGGTCTGAGGGAGAGTGGACCAGCCCCCTGCTGAAAAAGTTTGCTGACCCCTGATTTAAATCCAATCCTCAGCTGAACTAGGTATGTCTTGCTCAAAATACTTGAAAAACCTGGAAAAGAATGGAGGCATTAAACCAGATGGCCAGTGTATTCATGACCAAAGAAATAAAGAAATAGTTTAGAAACAGAGTTTGCAAGGTGAATGTAGCGTTAGTAACACACGTGTGCACAGCCCTGAATGGGATGGCGTAGATGGTGGATGAGATTGCAAGCATTTAAAGAGAATTTGTATGCCAAATCCAAGCTTTAAGCATGTGCAGTACCTCAAGCACCGCCTCTCTCTGTGTGAACTGATCTGAAACCTGTGACCATAATCTGAGGCCCTTCTTTGCACGCTTCTTCCATGAGACGTCTGGAGGGTGGCCACGTGAGAAGGGGCGTTTTCTGCAGGGTCTCCCACTTTGTGGAATGCTCTCCCTAGGGAGACTTGCCTGGCACCTTCATTACTTATATTTAGGCGCCAAGCAAAAGCATTCCTCTTCAACCAGCCCTTCGGCTAATTAAACAATCTATGGCCTTTTAAACTGGTGTGTGTGTCTGTTATTGTTTTGGTTATGTATTTTTTTGTGCTTTGACATTGTAAACTGCTCTGTGACCCTCGAGTGAAAGGCTGTATAGAAATTTAATAATAATAATAATAATTATTATTATTATTATTATTGTTCAACAAGTATCCAGACTGGCAGGCTAGACTACAGCTAAAAAGAACAGCATTGCCCTTGTTCAGGTATATATGGCAGAAGTTTTGTGACTACATTAGAAGTTTCTCCGTTAAGGATGTTTTGCAAATCACAGCTTTGGCGGCTACGTTTTCAAGAGTTCTCTGCTTCGGAATTTCTCAGCGAAGAGTGCAGTGAAAAGAAAAGTGCCATATTATGCTCACGTTATCAAACAGGCAGGGAGACGGGGGCCGGAGGAGAGTGCAGGGCTTTCCTTTTCACTCTGTCCAATTATACTGCGATAATACCCTTGCCAGCCCTGTCTATCACTTGCAAGCTCAGGTCAGAGAGAAACTCTGACCCGGGCAGCTGGGTGACAGAAACCAAACAATGATGAATTCGCTTTTGGGTTGATCTTGCATGAAGGGTCTCAGAGTTGCCCGTCAAGCAGCTCTAAGAATAAGAGAGGTTCCCCACCTCCCCGAAAAAAATCCCTACCCCCCGCTCCACACATTGGATGTGGGTGATTGAGAGTGATATATGAAAGGTTTTTTTTTAAATGCAATCTTTCATTGTCAGACATGATTCTTCTATCTTTCTACCTGAGTTTCTTTCTGCTTGTTGCGTCTTCATTTGTGTGTTAAGCATTGTAAAAACTTTGCATGCCTTTTAGAATCATAGAAGATAAGAAGATAAGCAACTGTACAGTCTTTAGAAGACATCTGAAGGCAGACCTGTATACGAAAGTTTTTAATGTTTAATGTTTTATTGTGTTTTTGTATATGCTGGAAACTGCCCAGAGTGGCTGGGGCAGCCTAGTTAGATGAGCGAGGTACAAAACAACAACAACAACAACAAGGATGAAAGGGACACCAATTGTCATCTAGTCCACCCCCTGCAATGCAGGAATCTTAAATCAGGGAAGGGAAACTTGTTGAACTCAAAGTCCCATCAGTCCACACCAGCATGGCCAGTGCTCAGAGATGATGGAAGCTGTAGTCTAGCAACATCTGGCAGACCCCCATTACTGATTTGTGTGGAAGGATGCCCAAATGTTTTCTACATAATAGTTGTTGTTGTTGTTTAGTCGTTTAGTCGTGTGCGACTCTTCGTGACTCCATGGACCAGAGCACGCCAGGCACTCCTGTCTTCCACTGCTTCCCGCAGTTTGGTCAAACTCATGTTGGTAGCTTCGAGAACACTGTCCCACCATCTCGTCCTCTGTCGTCCCCTTCTCCTTGTGCCGTCCATCTTTCCCAACATCAGGGTCTTTTCCGGGGAGTCTTCTCTTCTCATGAGGTGGCCAAAGTATTGGAGCCTCAGCTTCAGGATCTGTCCTTCCCGTGAGCACTCAGGGCTGATTTCCTTAAGAATGGAGAAGTTTGATCTTCTAGCAGTCCATGGGACTCTCAAGAGTCTCCTCCAGCACCATAATTCAAAAGCATCAATTCTTCGGCGATCAGCCTTCTTTATGGTCCAGCTCTCACTTCCATACATCACTATTGGGAAAACCATAGCTTTAACTATACGGACCTTTGTTGGCAGGGTGATGTCTCTGCTTTTTAAGATGCTGTCTAGGTTTGTCATTGCTTTTCTCCCAAGAAGCAGACGTCTTTTAATTTTGTGACTGCTGTTACCATCTGCAGTGATCATGGAGCCCAAGAAAGTAAAATCTATCACTGCCTCCATTTCTTCCCCTTCTATTTGCCAGGAGGTGATGTGACCAGTACCTTTTTATAATTATTTGCACGTATAACCAATGGCCTCAAGGTGGGTTACACAAATATCACAGTTTCTCAAACTTGAGTCCTTGGCTCTTGTTGGACTACAACTCCCATTATCCCTGACCACAGGTCCTGCTAGCTAGGGACGGGAGTTGTAGTCCAACAAGAGCTGGGGACCCAAGTTTTAGAAACACCAGGCTTTAAAGCAGGTAGAACTGCCGCTGAAAGCGCAGAATAAAGCCACAAAGCAATTGCAAAGCAGCAAAACGGGAGCACAGAACTGCAATGCAGTCGGGAAGGTGGCCATTCAACCAAATGCCCCAGTAGAGAGGTGTGTCTCTTGATCCATCATCGAAAATGATGGGGCAAGAAGATGTACCTTGGAAGGAAGGCAATTCCATTATAAAAAAGGTAAAAGGTAAAGGATTCATGGAGGATAAGGCTAGCAACAATGGCTAGCCTTATCCCTTTCAGACCAAGGGAGCCGGCGTTTGTCCACAGACAGCTTTCAGGGACATGTGGCCGGCAGGACTAAACTGCTTCTGGTGCAACGGGACACTGTGACGAGTGCAGAGCACACCAAAATGCCGTTTTCCTTCCCGCTACAGTGGTACCTATTTATCTACTTGCACTGGTGTGCTTTCAAACTGCTAGGTTGACAGGAGCTGGGACAGAGCAATGGGCGCTCACCCTGTCGCGGGGATTTGAACCCCTGACCTTCTGATCAGAAAGCCCAAGAGACTCAGTGTCACTACTGTAACTTTATCAGTAGGGAAATCTTGGTCCTTTAGGCTGAGCTATCTACTGTATTGCTGTATAACTAGCGGTACAAGATATCAGAAGCCCACACCGCAATAACTTGCAACAGGGCTTTTAGTGTGATTTCCCTTATTCTGTGGAACAACATCCTTGTTGAGATGTGTGAGGTACCCGCTACTTGAAGTTCCCAGAAGTAACTGGAGTCATTTCTGTTTAGAAAAGCCTTCAACTGAACGAAATCTTTATTGCTAAAAGCTATAAGCCGTCACAATGCGTAGAATACAAATAATTAATTTAAAACTGAACGGCAACAACAGCAAAGCAATACAAAAATGCAAAAATCATAAAGTTAAGCATTCTACGTCTCACACTCCCCCTTATGATACAGTACTTGTCTTGGTGCCTAGCTCTCAACTTACCTGCAGTTAAGACAAATTTTGCAACCTGTGCAGTAATAAATGCGATATAGCCGGCAAAATAGAGATTTGCTCAAGGGGAGGTCAGTTGGAGAGTGAGCAAAGGATGTAATTGATAAATTTTTGTGTAGGAGATGTATATAAAGGGCATCATAAAAAATATCTATGTCCTCCACATTTCCCGACTCACAGATGCAGAGTCTTTGGTACGGGGGGGGGGAGTTATTAAATATTCCCATTAGATATGTGGAGGGCATACACTGAAAACACCAACCTGTAAATGCTTTTCTAAGTGGTGCCAGCGTGAGAATATCGCTCCAGCCCAAAATATGTTTTATATATTGGATACCCGGATGAGTATGCCATTTGGGAAAGTGAATAAAGGTCCCTTCATTTAGAGTCCAAATACCGTATTTTTCCGTCTATAAGACGACCCCATGTATAAGACGTCCCCTATTTTGGGGGACTCAGATTTAAGAAAATGGGGGAGATGGCCTGTGTATAAGACACCCCCTAATTTTTGACATTATTTTTTAGGGGGAAAACCTAGTCTTATACACGGAAAAATACAGTAATTTTTTTCTTTGATGAGTTGTTTGACTCTGTTAGAGGCAAAATTTGGTAGGGAGTCCACATTAATCCCATAATAATGGGGAATCTTACTGACTGAGTTTGCCCAAGAGCTTCGGGGCATAGATTACAATTGCTCTAGGAAGCATTTTTTCGGGAGCCTAATATTACTCATGCCAGCTTCAGTCAGTATAGGGCTAGCCCTACATGCACACTGGTTTATAAGAAAATTAGCCCTGTTTCAGCTCTTAAAAAGGGGGACAATCAACAGTGATTTCAGGAAAGAGTTCACCACCACTTCTAACAGAAGGACATTACTATATCCCTAAATCTCTGCACAGTACAATAATTCTGGGACAATATTCTTTTGAAGTACCTCAGCTGTGGGGGCAACTAAACTCTCCCCCCCCCCCAAACTCTGAAAAACCATAAAAAACATGAATTGAGTGAGAGGATTTCAATTTAGCTGCAGGCCTTCAGTTCTGGATGAATAGGTCCCTGTCATGGCTGCCTATTTGGTATTGTATTTTCTGCATTGTCTTAAACGTTTTTTATTGCATTTCGAGACGGTACAGTGGGATCCGGTTTGGCTCAGGACAAGCCAAGTTCCCCATCCACTCCCTGGGGTTTTCTGAGCTTCACCAGGAGAATAATTCCTCTTGCTCGCTAGTTCTGAACTGGCGCAACTGCTTGAAATTCCTTCACTTCAGATTCACTTCTATGGGCGCAATCATGTCTTCCAGTCTGTGCTGCTAACCTCAGAGACCGAGGCAAACTGTGGGGACACGTCACACCTAACTAACACTGACAGCGTTGAGGTTAGCTCAGGACAAGGGCATCCTGGCTGTAACTTTTCCTTGTTCTGCCGTGGCTCAGCGCTTCTCTTTCCCACCCCGCCCTCTCCACATGAGAGGCACCATCACAATTGGAATAGTATGTGAAGGGACAATGGCAAGCTTTCCTTTCCATACCAGGATTTGTGCGCGAGTGTGCTAATGAGGCGAGCCAGCTATCTCGGACCATTAAAATTGCACCTGGGTGCAGCAAAAATGCACAAGCTATTCAGCAAGAACAAGGTGTTTTTTTAAAAATATAACCACATGTGTTCTGATGAACGATTCAGCTATTTAAAGCGCAGGGCATCTGACCGGGGGGGAGGGGAGGGGGGAGAAAAAAAAGTGTATTTAAGAGGGGAAATGTACCTTCATTGCTCCCTGATCCTCCTAAGCAGGGCATATATGTGTGGTTGGTTTTGGGATTTATTATGATGGTGATGATGTCATTTGTTGGTCCTGGAGGCAGGATTTTAA